>NC_133769.1:276480030-276529603 GCF_003597395.2 Chelonoidis abingdonii | reverse complement strand
AATGGCTCTTGGTAAACAACTTTAAGGGGCCCTCTCTTTGAGAAGGGCAGTGGCCCTGGGAAACAACTTAACAGCCAGGGAGGGGAGGCCACAGGAGAACAAAAACAAAATGGAGTATGGGGACAGCTGTAAGAAACAAAATGGAATAGGGGGATAGCTGTAACAGACAAAAGCCTCTCAACTGAGGTAGCAAAGACTTGGCTAAGTAATCCTGGCACCTCAACCAACTCGGACCATAGGTCTGGCTGACCTATCCTGTTGGTATATCACAAGGAAAATACAGTTTGTTTTGATTTGACCTGTTTCAACAAGGAGTTGAAATTCCTCTCTAAGTTCATCTATTTCAGCTTTCTGGGGTCTGATTGCCTTTGGGTTTTCCCATCTTTTTCAAAGCTCTTTACTTACAGAAACCAATTTATAGACACATTATTTGTCATTCGGACCTACATTCTTGTGGTGCATCATCTCTGCATACATGGATCAAAAGTTTCCCTGTATTAAAATAGCATTTTAGATTATTAAAAGTTGAAAAGATTGCAACACTATGCACCTCACTGCTAGATTAATAAACGCTGATTTTACCTAGCAGAAACACAGCAGATGAAATGTTTTTTTTCCTATATATTTCCTTTACATTATGTACATTTCGTTTGACTCGCAGACCTCCATTATGTTGAACACACCATCAGTGTGCTACATTAAGTACATCAATCCAAGGAATAACATTACATTGCTATCTGGTTACTAAAGGCTTCTGCTGTGCCTTTAATGTAGTAAAACACCACCAATGGGATTTTAATGGCTCTTTATCACAGCTGGGCTGTGGTAATAAAAAAAAAAGTAATAAATGCATCAAGATTGCAAATACACACGTTCTCCTTGTATGTGACTGAGAACAGTGATGAATCCAAATATGTGGAAAATATAATTAGAATATTTTGATTTACAGTGAGGCAGTAGATACACTAACACTGCTTTCAATCTCACTGCAAGTAAACTTGGCTCACTTCAGATTTTAATGTTGCAGAAAATCCATATTAGGAACATTTTATAGACACAATAATATACCTTGCAAATTTATGGTTTCCAGATCAAATGTCTGGTGTCTCTCAAGATGAGTTGTCCTCATGTGTGCTAATAAAGTCATCTGCTTTAGAGCTATAAGATTATTAGGAAGCAGAAATCCTTCTATTTTCAGATTCATTGAAACTATTATTAAAATGTGGAAAGGGACACCTGCAGTATATCTTTATCAATAACTGCTATGACTGTCTTTCTGACCCCTTCATAATTATAGAGGCTGTAACCACTTTGAGTCACATGCCACCTTTAATCAGGCTTATTTGATATCCGGAGCTTTTTCAATGTCAAATTATGTGAGCCTCAGTTATATGCTATTCTGTGTATCCCAAGGGCAGTGTGCTCATCATACACTGATATAATAATATGTAAATGATAAAAAGAAATAATGTTCAAATGTGGGTGACACTAAAGAATTGTCACCACATATGACACCAGTGCTCCAGGATCTGCACTGGCAACCTATTGGCGTCTCAGCAGAGACTAAAGTGTTGTTCTGACTTATAAAGTTGTACTGGCCTTGGCCTGAGCTACCCAAGGAATGGTCTATGTCCCTGTACCGTACTGCCACAGCTGAGTCAAGAGGAACACTTGAGTTGGATCTGCACCCCTCATTATAAAATTCTAGAGCTTGCTCTCCCACCTGGTCCTTTCTAAGTTTAAAAATGGTCAGCTGCTTGAAGAGGACATGTCTATATGCATTTTCTCTATCTGATAGTGTGTATACATACAATTCCTCTATCTATCTAAAGCGTATATGTGTATATTTAGTTGTATATAAAAATAGCTATAAAAAGTGAAATAACACTTCATGTCAGCAAAGAGGGTACCCGGTTTCTCATCTTTCATAAATTTGTTGTACATCAACTTTTGTTCTGCTGCAGACCTGCCAGTGGATCAGTTAGCAAGAACATTACCAAACGCAGCTGTAGGGTGCATATGTGCAATACCTACCTCAGAGACTTTACAATTGCTGCTATAAAGTTATTCACTCTGTGGGTATTTAATGTAGTTTGAAGCAAGCTTAATGCCATTTTTGCTTGCAGTTTGTCAGATTCTCTGTAGTTTAAAATCACATTTAATGCTCATATAAGAACCGTTTGGATCTCCTCACATTGCATTTTACAGAACCATCTGGTAAGAAGAGCTGCTTGCGGACAAAGTGACACATTTTCTACTTTCATTAATTTCACATGAGCACAGCGGTCACATAGAGAATATGTCATAAAGCTCTTACATCCACCTTCAAGAAGACTGCTCTTATCACAAATTTTCTTATGCAAACTGTAAATTACACAGCTGCCTTCCCTGTCAGTGTCAATGAGACAATTCTCTTCTGTTTGCTCCATTCCTACTCAGCCCCACTGGTCACCCTCCCTTCTGACTGAGAACTTAGTGCTGCTGGGCCTGATGTCACTCAGTCTGCCTCCAGCCTCCCCTGCTATCCTTGACTGGTGGACAAGAAGCCTGACCTTTTTTCTTAGCCAAATGGTACCATTACTTTTCCTGAGCTTCTGGGCAGTAGGATTTCCTCAGCCTGTTACATACATGCACCTCCCCCTGATATCTCTTATTGTCATCCACGCTACTTGGTTATTTCCAGCATACTATGATTTCTTCCAGGTATTATTCCAGTCTTAGACCAGGAAATATTTATGAAAGCTGTGTCCTTGTTTTGATATTTGACCTTCCCCTTCAGCTAAATGTGATGCCACAGAGCAGCATGTGGTGTCTAGGATAAAGTTTAAAAATCAATCTGCTTAATGTTATCCTTATGCAGCTTCTGTCTAGCATTGCTTCCTGGCTATTTGTAAGGAAATATTGGATTGTTGAAACGGCAGAATGACACTGCAGAAACTATGCTCCAGAACAAGCCTTGACTATTTTGAGCAAACTCAATGGTGCTGAAATTCACACTGTTATAGGCAAAGTGATAATTGGATATTTATAATGAAGACATCTTCTACTTGAGCTAATAGAACTGCTGTGCCTTTCGCTCTTCTGGTTTAGTTGCAGTTGTTGAATGACTAACATCTCAGTTTGAATTCCATTTTCTCCTCCATCTCTGCGTATCTGTGTACTGTGGTAAATGGCATTATTAGGGGTTATTCTTTTCAGTAGATATCGGGTATTGCTATGCAGCACACACAAGCTGAATTTGTCACATATTTCTGCAAATTGGACTGGTTAATGTTTCCATTTTTCTCTTGAAAAGCAGATTGAAAGCTTCTTTACGCTGTTCTCCAAAGATGCTGTTACCAGTTACTATTTTGTTTTCAAAGAAAAATGAATTATTGTACTTTTCCTGCCTTCAAACTAAACATATTCCCCAGCTCAACATATTTTGTGAGAAAGAACTTGTATGTTTCTAACAAATTTAAAATACCAAGCATTTATCTAGAGAGACAATCTGGGTGAGATAATATCTTGTATTGAACAAACTTCTGTTGGTGAGAAAGAGATGCTTAGCATATGTAGTTAGCAGTATGCTAACTACTTCTGCAAACCAAACTGCTCCACCTTGAATTTTGCTGTGATGCTGAGAGTCCCTTTCTCAGACCTGAAGAAGAGCTCTGTGTGGCTCAAAAGCTTGTATCTCTCTCCAATAGAAGTTGGGCACCAAAAAAGATATTACCTCACCCCCTTCTCTCTCTAATATCCTGGAACCAACACAGCTACAACTACAGAACATATAAGTATTTATCTAATCAGACTTTGTACTGAGCACATTACAATGATATCTGAGTGCGGTCAAGCACAGGCTACCTCGTGTGTCCTCTTATACTACAGTTGTGTGAACAATCACATTGCAAGATGAAAGATGTGCTGATGAAGAATGATTTTGTAATTTCATCAGGAAGCAAAATTTATTTGGAGGAAGAAAGGTAATATTTTACATATAATGTATCCACAATGGTTAGCCACAAATATTCCTTTGGCAAATATAGCATTCTTCAAATTACACAGGTCACCCAAATTGGTGGGACAATTTATTTTTTCTGAGGACATATTCTCTCTTCAGTTCCTTATACAGAAATTGACTA
The DNA here is from genome assembly GCF_003597395.2 of Chelonoidis abingdonii. Lineage (NCBI taxonomy): Eukaryota > Metazoa > Chordata > Testudines > Testudinidae > Chelonoidis > Chelonoidis abingdonii. The sequence continues at coordinate 276,525,479 of NC_133769.1, read as the reverse complement.
AAACATGAGTATGCCACTCTAACCTAAAGTGCCTTCTTTCATGTCACTGTAAGCTCAAGAAACAGCTATAAATAAACTGGTGACTAATGTCTTACTGATGCTGAAATCAAACTTGCTGTTTCACAAGAATTTAGAAATGGGAGCAGTGTACATTGTGGGTGTGCTGTCTAGTTCTTCATTAGACAAACAAAGTGGGTGAGATGATATATTTTATTGGACCAATTTCTGTTGGTGAGAGAGACAAACTTACTCAGAGCGTCTCTTCAGATCTGAAGAATCCTTTGAGATTCCTGTCATGCAACATTTCTGACAGTTCCTCCAAATTTACCAAGACGGATTAAATTGCTTTGCCTAATATAACTTTATCCCACACAGGAAATATGGTTCTGATTTTCATATTTCAGGCTATCAGTGTTTCTCTACATCTCAAAGTAGGATTAGGACAAGAAGAGGGTGGATTGGCAGCCTAATGAAGCTGGTTTCCTTAAAGACACATGAACAGGGGAGGGGGGCAGGGCATCACTTACTAGGTGACAGACAGCCTGAGGAACTCTTGATGGATCGAAAACTCAAGGTCTGTCTACTCTGGGGGGGAAAGTGTGCTCTTGATTTGCATTAGCTAACCCACGTTAGTTTTCTGAGATTAAGATAGCAGCAAAGAGACAGCAACTCTACTTTTAAATTGGTTAGCAGCTCAAGCTAACCTGAAGCTCCCCTACTGACTTTAACTCAAGATGCTAAGCCAAGTTAAAAGCAAAATGGCTGTGAATTCACTGCTGTTTTAATCCAAATGAGCTAATGTGGATTAGCAAACCTAAGGGAAGGACACACTTTTTTTTTCGCAGTGTAAACATACAGTGCATTTCTTCATCTCCCGCAAAAGGAGACACATGAGAAATTTAAACTATAAGACTAGTTATAGGGTCTGAAACTTTCTCCACTGCGAAGTTATGCTTGATGAGCAGCTCTACCAGTGTACCATTCAGTGGGCTCTAGAAATACTTAAAGGGCTACAGCGATGGCACCATGACAATTGATTAATGTCTATGTTGTGACTAGTTTAGCAACTCAAATTTGGACAGACTGCATAGAAGTGATGTGAGTGTGAAGGTGACCAGTGATGAGGATGTAAATCAAAACTGGAGACATCCAGGTCATGGACAAGAGTTTAATCATTCAGAGAGATAGTTGCTGTTACACTGTGAAAGATGATGTGGCAGGAGTTAGTGCCAGGTTGGACATGTGCAGAGAAGGATGGAGAAGAGACACAAACGATCTCAAGGTTGAAAGCCTAACGGGCAGGGAGGATGTGTTTCCTACAGCAATGAGGAAAGGTGGAGCTGAAGAAGGTTAACATGAGCTGACAGCATGCCATCTAGGCAGGGCCAGCTCCACGGTTTTTGCCGCCCCAAGCAGTAAAAAGAAAAAAAAAAGCCGTGAATGCGATCTGCAGCTCTACTGCCGCTGCTTCAGTCTTTGGCAGCAATTCGGCAGCTGGTCCTTCACTCCGAGAGGACAGAAAGGAAAGAAACTGGTGTGGTGTTAAGTGTGGTAAATAAAATTTTGCTTTCTGTTATTACGGTGGAGTGAAATGTAAAAAAAATGGAAAAAAAACCCATGAAGAAAGTGATCTCTGATTCACAAATTAGGCAGTTGTATACCACGGAGGATCGTACAGGACCCCTTGCTGGCAAAATGGATATCTACTGCCTGCATGATACAGCCTGTGTGCTCTCAGTGCACAGTTCCTGAAAACAGTGAGAGGGAGAAAGTGTTGATTTTATTTTTAACAAAAAAGATGTGAAAATAAAATCCTGTTTCACTGGGGTAGTTTATCAGTAGGAAGCTAATGCTGACTTGATTTGAGTGGACATTTTCTTTCATGATACATTTTTGAAGTAACTTTTTCGCTACTCTTCTTATTTCAAAAGAGAAGCATTTTGCTGAGTTAAAAGTCAGAATCTGCATTTAAATGGAAATCTTTCTACACCATAGCTGGAAAGTTTCATTTTCATGTGCAAGAATAATGTTTTTCTATACACTTTTTAATACTGAATCAAGCATAAAGAAGAATGTATTCATTTCTTTAAAAGAAAAAATATGCATTTAAACATAAACAATGGCTCCTTCAAGCTCATTTAGTAAAATTGGTGTTGAACATTATGAAGCAAAATAAGCAAACTCAAGCTTTAGTTTTTATATATTTTGTTCTTCATTATTTTTCCAGTACAGAAATGTTGGATTACATGTATTAAAATATTATGCTTGATACATATTAATGAGTAAATAAAGGAGTGTAAGGCATATGGAAAGCATATATTCTGAATTACCATTTAATTTGGGTTTTTTTTCCCCCTAACATGCTTGTACTTCTGAGTTGGAGAAGAGAACAAGTAAAGAGTAGTCTCAATTTTCCTCTCACGTCAGATGTTTCTCAAGAGTGTTAATCTGCCAAAATATGCTCCTCCGTAGTTAGAAAAACAAATTAGATATAGGGAAAGAATCATTCTTACAGATTTAGGGATACACAATTTACATCTCCTCGTGTTAGCAGCGGCATGCTACTCTGCAGAGGGAGCATAAGTGGGAAATGTTGCCTCCAGGGGCGGCTCCAGGCCCCAGCACACCAAGCGTGTGCTTTGGGTGGCATGCCTCGGGAGGCGCTCTGCCGGTCACCGGGAGGGCGGCAGGCAGGGTGCCTTCGGCGGCATGCCTGTGGAGGGTCCGCTGGTCCCGTGGCTCCAGTGGACCTCCCACGGGACCAGCGGACCCTGCGCAGACACGCCTGCGGAAGGTCCACCGGAACCGTGGGACCCATGGCTGGCAGAGTGCTCCCCGTGGCATGCCGCCATGCTTGGGGCAGCGAAATGTTTAGAGCCACCCCTGGTTGCCTCTCTTCACACACCCACTTTGTACTATTCTCTTGGGGTGGCTCCCTTCTGGTTAGAGTTGGCTAACCGTCTCCCTTCTGATTAGAGTTGGGTGAAATTTTTCAGATGAAACTTTTTCACCCCAAAATGCATATTTGGGTTGACTGAACATTTTGTGAATTTGTCTTGATTTTGACAAATTGCTTTGGTCAAAATAACCTGGAAATGTCAACATTAACCATTTTCATTTTGAGGGCTCCAACTATGTTTTTATATGGTTGCACTTATGCGAGCAACCAGGCCTGCTGAATCCTAGAGGGAAGTCACCAGAGAAAGGAAAAATGGTGGTACCAGTCACTCAAGGTTTCCTCCTGCAAGGTTTCTTGGCTAAAGGCAGCTTTAGTCTTTTCCAGACACTGGTTCTCACTCATAGACATAGCTGAGGGGATCAACTAAACTAATATCCTTTCTGCCATAGACATGCTCTAGACTAATGACACCCATTCTGGGGAGGGGGTGTTATCTACTATATGCTCTCCAGCACAAAGTTGCCACCACTTTCCTGTACCTCAGCCTCTCCATAGAAGACTTTGGATTGCACATTGATCTATGCACATGGAAACCAACGTAAGCTGGTGGAATTTAGTCCATAGTATATTAAGATGGAAAATCATTTCTTTTAGATTTCTAATACCAATCTTATTTAATCTTTTTATTACTGACCTTGGCACAACAAGTGGGAATGTGCTAATAAAGTCTGCAGATGACACAAAGCTGGGAGATACTGCCAATGCAGAGAAGGACTGGGATATCATACAGGAAGATCTGGATCACCTTGTAAACTAGAGTAATAGTAATAGGATGAAATTTAATAGTGAAAAGTGCAAGGTCATGCATTTAGGGATTAAAATGAGAAATACTGTTACCAGCTGGGGACAAATGAGTTGGAAGTAACAGAGGAGGAGAAGCACTTCGGAGTATTGGTTGATCACAGGATGACTATGAGCCATCAATGTGATATGGCCGTGAAAAAAGCTAATGCAATCTTGGGATGCATCAGGGGAGGTATTTCCAGTAGAGATAAGGAGATGTTAGTGCCGTTATACAAGGCACTGGTGACATCTCATCTGTAATACTGTGTGCAGTTCTGGTCTCCCATGTTTAAGAAGGATGAATTCAAACTGGAACAGGTTCAGAGACGGGCTACTAGGATGATCCGAGGAATAGAAAACCTGTCTTATGAAAGGAGACTCAAAGAGCTTGGCTTGTTTAGCCTAACCAAAAGAAGGCTGAGGGGAGATATGATTGCTCTCTATAAATGTATCAGAGGAATAAATACCAGGGAGGGAGAGGAATTATTTAAGCTCAGTACCAATATGGACACAAGAATAAATGGATGTAAACTGGCCATCAGGGAGTTTAGACTTGAAATTAGATGAAGGTTTCTAAGCATCAGAGGATTGAAGTTCCAAGGGGAGCAGTGGGGGTAAAAGACATATCTGGCTTCAAGACTAAGCTTGATAAATTTACGGAGGGGATGGTATGATGGGATAGCCTAATTCTTGCAATTAATTGATCTTTGAATACTGGCGCTAAATATGCCCAATGGCCTGTGATGGGATGTTAGATGGGGTGGGATCTGAGTTACTACAGGGAATTCTTTCCTGGTTGTCGAGTCTTGTCCATATGCTCAGGGTTTAGCTGATCGTAATATTTGGAGTCAGGAAGGAATTTTCCGCCAGGGCAGATTGGCAGAGACTCTGGAGGCTTTTTGCCTTCCTCTGGAGCATAGGGCACGAGTCACTTGCTGGAGGATTCTCTGCACCTTGAGGTCTTTAAAGCATGATTTGAGGACTTCAGTGGCTCAGATGTAGGTTAGGGGGTTATTACAGGAGTGAGTGGATGAGATTCTGTAGCCTGCATTGTGCAGGAGGTCAGACTAGATGATCATAATGGTCCCTTCTGACCTTAAAATCTATGACTCTCAGAGCTTCTCAGGCTTACATGCTGGAAAGCTAGCAAACTAACATGTAACATTTTCCCTTGTTCTCCTCCACTGACATACGCACCCCTAGTTATGCATATCTATTGTATTTTTGCAAGATAGTAGAAACTACCTTCATATGGGTTTGTTAAAAGTAATCTCAATGGCATCATGTGGAGCTAGTTAGTCAAAACGTTTAAGGAGGATAAAGCACTTTAGCCTTAAGGACTCTTAAAATGAGAATTACTTATTCTCTGTCTTCTATTGCGAAATGGATTCTTGCTGTTACTAATGTAAAAACCTGCTGCTAAATCTTTAGATTGTACATATTAGCCAGCTGGTGGTTGAATTCTTACTATGGAGTTGGTCAGAGCTGAAATAAGTAATTTTCCTATGGAAAGTATATTGTGCTATGTCTTTCTGATTTGTAAGTGTAATCTATAATCACCAGGGAGTTTCTTTAGATTTGCAATTAAACAGGAGTTGGTTAGCAGCTAAAAGTTAGCAAAAGAGTCAGTGCATGTTAGCCTAATATGAAGAAAGAAGAATTTGTGTTTTAACCTGGTAGGTCCATAGCTAAACATGGTTCCCTTTAATTCTTGGCTCTTGATCTCCAAAAATATAGAAAAGCCCGAACCAAATTCCACCATGTTAACGGAAAGACTCTGGTTGATTTAAGTGAGCTTCAGATCAGGGTCTCAATGAAGAAGAAGAAGATTATTGTATATCCATTGTATAAACAAACCATTCATGTCAACTTACATTAATTATTATTATTATTATTATTATTATTATTATTCTCTTAAGTATTTTAGGATTCTGATTGTTTTACTTCACTTAGCTATTTCATAACTAGTTAACTTCAGTCCTTTCATTTGTACCATTTTTTAGACATAAATTATATTGAAACTTGCCATTTCCTGGAAAAATATACTATGAATCAAATTCTGCTCTTAGATATGCATGTGTACATAGTATATGCATAACATTTGGTCCTAAATATAGGTTTACATAGAAAAACAATAAACAACGTATCCTGTTGTAGTTCCCTGAAAGAATGTTAGTCAGGACATCATTGATTGTCTCAGAATGTGTCTCTTATCCTATAACCATGTTTTTCATAATGTACGTTGGATTTGGTTTTTGTGCTGTAAAACCTGATTTTATGATGTTACAAATGTGAGCAAGATTAGCCCGATAACGTGAGGAGTCTGTTGAGAACGGCACTTCTCATGAGGATCTATATAGCAAAATGCTACTTGCTTTACCCATCATGGAGTCCCGCAGCATATTTGGACCCCTTCAGGCAGCTAGGAGAGCAGAAGACCCATGGATTCAAAAGCTTTCCAAACTCTATCTACTGAACCCCCATTTTCAAAATGGTATCCATATGTCCTTGTAGAGAAATACAGAAATATTACTTTTACACAAAAAGGATTAGCACTAGTCGTTTTGGATGGATGATGGATTTTACTGCTTCATATTGATGAATAGTTAAAAAGAACGGACCAGCACGGGTCACTGAAAAATAGAGGAAGTGTGATAGCTAGCATATGAAGAATAATGTCTTTAAAAGATTGCTTTTTTAAATTAAATTTTGGTTTTTTTTACAATGGCAGTGTATTTTTCTAATTTTCGTATTACCACAGTCTGAAGTTATATAGAATTCTTTCCATTTGTAGTTACAATGCCACTGTCTGTTTTGTACACATCTATTCACAGATGTTCACTGTTATTTACAGGGCAATGCATAAGAGACACTTTACCAACACATTACAAAGCAGTGACCAGAAAATATAATTTATTGATTGCAAAAGTAAGTATTAACATAATAATACTAAGCTCTTACCTTTTAGCCAAAGCTTTCTCAGTATTTTACAATTCCTATTAATCAGCTATTGTCTCCATTTTACAAACAGGAAAGCTGAGCCAAACTGAAGCCAAAATGATGTCTACACAGGTTTTTGGAGCTTGCAGGCCAAGCCTCCTAGCCTCAGATAATACACTTGGGTTTGCAGGACTCGTGCTAGCATTCTAAAAACAGCTGCATAGACAGCACTTCTAAGTGGTGGCTCAGGCTGGAGCTCAGGCTTTGCAGCCTAGAGAGGGAGGTGAGCCCCGCCTGTCAACCTCGCCTAGAGGCTTGCTCCAAAGTATTGCGTAGACCAGGGATCAGCAACTTCTGGCATGCGGCTCTCCAGGGTAAGCACCCTGGTGGGCCGGGCCAGTTTGTTTACCTGCCGCGTCGGCAGGTTCAGCCAATCACGATTCCCACTGGCCGTGGTTCACCATCCCAGGCCAATGGGCGGTGGGAAGCGCCGCGGGCGAGTGATGTGCTGGCCATGGCTTCCCGCCACCCCCATTGATCTGGGACGGTGAACCGTGGCCAGTGGGAGCCGCAATCAGCCGAACTTGCTGACGCAGCAGGTAAACACACTGGCCTGGCCCGCTAGGGTGCTTACCCTGGTGAGCAGCGTGCCAGAGGTTGCCGACCCCTGGTGTAGACATACCCACAAAGTCTGTAGCAGAGTCGAGGATAGAACACCAAGTATCTTAAGGTCATCTCTGGAATAAATTGTTTATACTAGCATTTGAGGAAACAACATTAGTCCTTCATAAATAGATAACCTTTTTTTCACTGGTAGAAAACCAGTAAAGAATCTGTATCATATTATTGTATGAACGCATTCATATCAGATAACTATCAGAATTTTTTTTCAGGTTTACAACTTCCTTTACCATGTAAATCAAAAGACATTTTCCATTAAATAGTATATTTTTGCTAAGAGTACTGATCAGAGTATTGACCTTATTTGTGAATGTCACAGTCTGGCAGATTGTGTGAGAGTTCTGTGACTTGTGATCTAATTAATATATTATTTGAAAAGAGAGAGTGGAAATGTCATTCCAGATTAATTTTTTACCTCTCATAAGGTATGGGAACTAGTGAATCATATACTTGGTTTAATGGTTTCATGATTCATGAAGTGGCAAAACTGTTGTAATTATTTGTTTCTCTGGATAAGCCCCAATAAGCCAGCATGAGTGTAATCAACATGTGGTGTTGTAGTAAGTAAAGTTGGTAGGTATGAAAATGTATAGGTATGAGCTATAAATTGATCCCTTCTTAAACTTATATTTTTACACTCACTGGTTGGTTGGTTGTTTTCCTGCCACATTCCCTTCCTTTCGCCCTTACAATGTTTAAAATATATCAATTTACACTCTGACCTATTTATTTACTTATTACATTTATCACCATTTGAATCACTGAATTTGGTCCAATATTTGAGTATTTATAGATTTTACATTCTTCATTAAAGAAGTCTTGAGTTTTAGATCAGAAGAAAGAAGAAAACAACCAGTGTTAATCATTCACACTGCATGGCACACATTTATATGGATTAAAAACTGATTAACTGTTAGGTCTCAAAATGTAACTGTAAACTGGAGCCAACTCTGAGCATGCTGGGGAGGGCTCTGGCTTGCTCAGACACTGTCCCCAGAGAAGCTGAGCCCAGTGCAGGGAGTGTGGTCAGAAGAGGAGAGGCTCTGGCCCTGCCTCTTCCCTTCCAGCTCTGGCCCCGCCCCTTCCTCTCCCCAGCTGGGACTGGCTGCTTGGTCAAGTATCCTGAGCAGCAATCTGGGGAGGGCAAGCAACCAGTCCTTCCCGCCCCACCCTGGTGTCACCTCGGAGCCCTGCGGCTCACCCGGATGATTTAAAAGGGCCCGGCGCTCCCAGCTGCTGCTGCCACTAGAGGAGCAGTGGGCGGGGGCCCCCGGCCCTTTCAATTTGTCCGAGCCCTTGGGCAATTGCCTTTCTTGCCCAGTCTCTCCTGCTCCCCATCCGTGGGCCTGGACTTGAGTTATGCTACTAGTGTAACTGAAATTGCACAGCTTAAATCGACCAGCAGCTGTAGAGAAGACAAACCTTTGGAGACTACTGGCCTGCCCTGGTGGAAGTGTGTTCGCCTGTGGGACACTACACGCAGAAAAAGTCAGTTCCAAAAAACTGGTTGTAATGGGGTCTGCTACTGTTTGGTCAGTTGCATCTCCTCATGACTCGTGGGGAATTAGCTCACCACTGTCTGCTCTGCTCCCAGCAGTCACTCAGGCCATTGCCTCAGTCACTCGCTCTGCTGGTCCTGTCTTGTTAGCCAAGATCCTGTGAATTCATGACACTATCCTATTAAAATAAAAATTGAAAACATAAATTCAGATGTGGAGGTTCAAATTAAGAAAAGAGAAGGAAAGGGGTTGAAAGAGAAGATGACAAATATATTTCCAAACTGTCCATCTTGGATCTCTCAGGTCAGCAGAACATTTAAACACATGCTTAACTTGCACTGAAATTAATGAGACTTAACCACATACTTGAAGAATAAGTGCATGTTTAAATGCTTTGAACTGGGATAGACTGCTGAAATGGAACCAAAGAAAGAAAAATAATTCACGAGTTAAAGTATTTTTTTTTTAAAGCGGAAACCATGCACTAGATCCTCAGCTTGTGTAAAGTGCTGCGGTGGAACTACATCAGTTTAAGCTAGCTGAGCATCGGGCCTAAGGTCTCTAACAATTGCTAATTTAACAGGATCTTGACAAGTATAGGTGCTACAATACAAGTAGCACTAGGATTAGCCACATATAGAAGCTAATTAGGCGTGTTTTGAAAGCAAGGTGTGTGGCATTGAGAAGTAAATACTATCAAGAAAAATGGTTTATCTTTGGAGGAAAAAGGTTTGATGGTCTGTGCATTGTTATGCAATAGGCTAAGATCTGTTTCTAATATCATTAAATGTGACGAAGCATGGGAGCAATTACAGGAATAGACTGATAGGACTTAATGGAATGCTTTCCATGAGTAATCTAAGCAAAACTTGATGACTAATAAAATATTTAGTAACAGACTAGAAAATGTTAATTATCTTAATTGTTAACACTTGTATCCTGATCAAAAACCCATTGAAATTAATGGCAAGACATCCATTGTCTTAAATGGGCTTTGGTTCAGGACCATAACACATTTCCTAATGCCAGTCTGTAGTAGGGTGGATCCCTGCTCCGGCCCTGAAGGGGTGAAAAACAGCCTAGGGAAGGGGCCGGCGCTGGAGCAAGCAGCCTGTTGAGCTGCGCTGATTGGGGGAAGTGGCAGCAGCTTGGGCCGTGCCCCAAACTGAGCCACAGGCCCTTATAAAAGGCCAGGGAAGCCAAGGGTAGGAAGTCTCTCTATGCGTTCAGAGGGAGAAGGGCCTGGCTGCTGCACGGGACTAGACAAGGTACCTAGGGTGAAGCAGGGCTGGGGAAGGCAGCGGAACCAGGGAGCTCCTGCCTGGAAAGGAGGTACTGGGGTTGCAGGGTGCAACCCAGGGGTAGGCCAAGGCAGCAGGTCCAAACCCCTCTGCCAATGATGAGAGGCTAATACTGCAGTCTGCCCCAGGGTGTGGAGCTAGCTAATGACTGGGCAGTTGCCAAGACCCTGAGGCAAAGTGGGGATAGAGTGGGGGGGGGTCCCAGGGAGGGGAAACCCAAAGGAGAAAGGGGTTACTGCCAGGGGGCAGAACCCCACATAAAAGGGGCACCGGAGTCCAGGGAGGGACACGGGGCCAGTAGCAGAAGCCGGAAGGCGGATCACTGGCCTGCAGAGGGCGCTCCAGCTGCAAATTTGAGCTAATTCCCAGGAGTGACCAGCAGAAGGTGCCGCAGGGGTGAGTCCTGCCTGGTTACACAGTCCTTTAACTATTTACACTACATGTAAACTGAAAAAATGCACAAATTAACATCTATGTACATGTATTTACTAGAAGCAAATAAATACAATTCTATCATCATTTTTCAAGGTGAATTTTAACAGAATAATTTGAAGATTTACCAGTAATAAATAATTAGGGAATAACGCTTGTATAGTCAAGTGCTCTATCCACGAAGGCCGTGCTGAGAAAAAGATTATAAAATGGTCATGCATGAGTGCAGGGTTGGACCCTCTCCCTCAAATACCAAATCATTTCAGTACCAATTCAGGAAAGCATTTGAGCACATGCTTAAGTCCATTCTTGTTCAAGAAAACACTGAAGCATTTGTTTGTCTCCTTGAAGTTAAGGGAAGTGAAGAATGTGCTTGAAATTATAGAAGTAGTTAAATGCTCTGCTGATAGGGAATAGATTACTCACATGCTTAAAGTCAGGCATGCACTAAAGCGTTTTGCTGAATTCTAGTTCAGAATTCCAAAAATTGCTCAGGCATTGTAACCCAGAATCAATTGCCAATAAACATGAATGACAAAGAAGGGACACTGATAAATCCAAAGTTTCATTGGAAGAGAATAAAATGAGTCATATGATTACATTTAGAACATATTTTGTAAAAAAAAAAAAGGCAGAATAGATAACTGCTTCAAGAAAGTGTAACACCAAGAAGGTAGTTGAGCAAGAGAACTGCAGAAATCCACTCCCAAGACACATCCATTTGTGCTTTTACCCTAGAAGATGTATTTAATTAGGTTTCTGATTGGAGAGAAATAGTTTCTTATCTGAGTAGGAGGAAAAGCATAGAAAATCAGTGAATTAGAATTCTGGATGCAAACATGAAAACATCAAATATAAAGAAATCCAGGTGTTGTAGAAGGAAGTTAACTGACAGTAATATTAGTTTATCTTTAGAAAACAGTTCCAAGATAAACTTCTAATTATAAAAATAATTCACTAGAATAATTTTTTTTAACACATGACAAAAGATGAATGCCCATAATTATTGAAATATTTTAATTCATTTCTGGTACAGCAACAATATATTTTTCTCATCAAGAGAATGCAAAGTAGTGTGTGGAAGGGTCTTTAGGACAAGTACAACCTGAATGAATGTCTATTACAGTGAAAGTTAAAAAGATGAAATTAAGTCCAATGTACAATGAAACTGGAAGCTCATGGCAGTTATTAACTTTAAGTGCATGCTTAAATTCTTTTCTGAACAGTGGAAATAGTGACTGCCTTACAGAAAAGTTAATTGTCATGTTGTAGTCCAAATCTGATTCCTTTATAGAAGCATTTAGCTTCCTTTGATATCCTTAAAACTAAGGGAAAGTCTTTTCATAAAATTAAGGAGAACTAGAAAATAATTCTTGAGAATAAGCTATGATTCCAAAAGAGAGAAACTGACTAAATGTGTTGGAAGAAAGATATGAAGTGCAAAAAGTGGCCTGTTTTCAAAGTAGGCCATTGGTAGATTAATAAATCAAGGTAATGAAATGTGTAGCTGAAAATACAAAGGCAGATCTGTTAAGGAAATATCACAGTGGAAGCATTAAAACCTCAGAAAAACCATTTTGCCTAAATTTTAATCCACTTAAACAGAAGGAGTTTTGAAACTTTAACTCAAACTCTTAAGATTTTTTAGGTTCATATTCTGCTAAAGAAAGAGAGGGGAAAGAGGGGGGATCAGAAGGAAAAATAAATGAAACAATAGGGTAAAAATAAATATTCTAAAATGGGGGTTTGCTCTGTGAAGCTCAAAAGCTTGTCTATTTCACTAACAGAAGTTAGTCCAATGAAGATATTACTGCATCCACCTTGTGTCTCTCTTATCCTGGTACCGACAGGGTTACAACAGCACTTCAAACAATATATATATTTAACAACATATTTAAATAAGACCTTTGAAGAGAGACTTTATGCTGTATGTATTGCATAAAAGGTATGCATTCAGCTATGCTCTTTGCTGATTTTTTAATAAGTTTTGAGTGTTATAATAGCTTTTAAAAGAAGAAATCTATTCCTATGTACAGCTGTATGAAAAATATTTTAAATGTGTTAACTTTACATAATGTGCTATAGTAATAATTTTGACACAAATCAACGTGAACAGGGAAACTCCAGGATTGACCTTTCCCCCATAAATTTGTTTATTTTAGATAAGATTTGTAGAGCACATACCCATTAAACTGAAAATGCAAATAACAAATGCAATAATAATCTGCAAAATACATAAATAGCCCTGCTAGGAATGTAGTAATCAAAAGCAATTTTCAAGTAGAAAAAAATAACTCAATTTAACCATCAAGAACAACCTTAATTCCCACCATTTTATTGATAGTTGTCCTGCTAGTACTAAGTTTTGTCGGTGTCTTTAGAACACAGCGTTATATATACCATTTGGTAGCGGTTCATATACTAGGCACCAAAAATCGAGTGGATAACTGATAGAGATGATAAAACAGTGTAATAATAATAATTAATAATGAAAAATATACTTTACATGCCAAGTTTGGTTTCATTATGATATGTGGGGTGATCACTTTTATTAGCAGGTGTTTGTGGAAATGTTGGTGAACCCCCAAAGTTTCCTTGACTTTAAGCACTAATTAGTATTCATCCAAAAATTCATTGAAAGAAAATCCATGAGGCATCAACTTGAATGTCAGAAAGATTAATGTCAGTCATATTCTTTGCAAATATACCAAATGTCTCCCTGTTACAATATCAACTTCAGCACTAAATGCTGTTTTGAACAAAAGCCTGCACTCCATGAATGGATGCTGCACATATTTGATTGTATCTTGTTGACCTCATTTTGCTGGGACATTAACTTCCATTAGACAGTTCACTTGTATTTCACCTGGTATGTCAACCAGAGTCTTTAGTGGGGACTCCAGGCTTCATAGAGTGCACAGATAATATAGCTGAGATTTGCTGGAAGATCAAGTCCAAGGGTTTGCTCTGAAGCACATAGCAGAGTGGTTTTAGTGAAAATAAAGCTGTGCAGGGAAGCATGAAATTGAGAGAGTTCTTGAGTCCTGTGGGAATGGAAGGAGCTAGTGCTTCTGCTACATTTGACACTGTTAGTTTGGAGATTTGTCTTAAAAAATAGGGTGGAAAGGGATAAGAAATCAAGAAATGCCCATTATGCAAACTTTTCAACTTATATGGTCATAAAGGTGGTAGCTGTTGAAATACAGGGAAAAATGGAGAAAGCATTCTAGGAAGAAAGGGGTATGGTGATCTGAAGTGAGGATGCTGAATACTTTATTTCATTTTATTTCCCGCTAATAAGTTCTTTGAAAACAGCTATGCAAAAGAGACTGACTCTTGCCTAATCAATACTGTTATCAGCATTGCCAGTTTTTAATTATTTATACTAGTACCAGAGTGAGAACTCTTCCCAAATTGCTTCACACCAAGCTGAATTGATTGTCCCTCCACCAATGCAGCACATTTAATCTCAGTTAGAATGTGTCAGAGAAAATAAAGCTTTCTTTTTCTGAAAGAAATCATTTTAGAAGTGTCACGACTAAATCAATCTCTGTGAAGGGTAGTGCATGGATAGGGGAGGAGAAAGTTCACTCAGAAAGCATGTACAGTCAGTAGGTAAAATTGCTGGAGTCCTTTCATTTCACTCACAATGATAACATAGAAGAGCCGTTCAATTAATTATAGCTGATCATAAAGAAAAGAAAAATAAACACATTTATAATAAATGTTAGCCCTTAATCAAAATAATGAGTAATCAGTGATCCACCAAGTAATATCTAGTAAAATCTGTATTAGGGTCAGAAACTGAGATTTTATTGGATCTGGTGCAACATGCATGATCATTTGCCACAAGCCCAAGAGGGATATGTGTAAACCATTAGTTACCAGCTCAAGAGGAAAGATGTTCTTACTTATCTTTGAAATGATTCTCTTTCTAAAAGAGGAGTGATGGTCCTTTATGCATAGAGTAGGGTTTTTCTGAAAATGGTGACCTAGCTGTGTTGAAGAACTGGCAGTGGAAGCACATGTAGTTGGATTTTTTTCCATTGACTTCAAGGCCAGGTGAACCAGGTCTTTAGATAGCTACGCTTAGGTGTGATCCTACAACCCTTACTCACCCCAGTATTCACACCTTACAAAGTCACTTGAGTAAGAGCTGGAGGATTTGAGCCTCCTGTGGGATGTTTGAAAAATAGATCATGAGTTTCTTACTGGGTATTCGATCTAATGAGCATAGACACTGGTAGTCTTTTTAGGGAGAGCTGGAGAAAAAGCCCCTTGTTGTTGCATTATATATTGACACTAAGATTTCTTTCACCATCCATGGAAAAATCAAGGAAATTCCAGATATTCAAATATTGCACAGGCATTCACGTTGGAGCCATGCACTCAGTGACAGCACAGTGGTGCAAGCAAAAGTCTGTCTTCAGCTGGTCATGACAACAGTAATTACAGTACTAAGTGTGAAACACACATGCCTTTTTGCTAACTCTGGAAGGTAAAACAAATAAGTGAGGTGGAATGCTTGGCTTGGGAAGATAAGGGTGACATAGTCCATGTGTCTGAGATGTGATGAGATGAAGACAATTATAGGCTATCTAGGAAGAGTGGGTTAGATTGTGAGGGATGGAGGGACCACAGATTCTGTGAATCTTCTGCCATCTTTGAGAACTCCAGTGCCAGTGGCAGTGCCTACCAGCTCCACCCATTTGACTGAAATACCAGAACTGTCTACTCATGACTCTGCACTCTTGAGGTGAGCAAGTTAATTAAAAGGCAAAGTTGCAGAGGCAGTCCAGTCCTTCCACTGCCATTCCAAAGACTGTTATTTTACTGCATCGTTTCAATTTCATCACATTCCAGCCTATAATTACTGAATTACTATTACACACTGCTCATTATTCATCATTTCACATCCCTGCCTATTTTGCTGCAATTAACCTGATGTCATCATTAATGGCATTGTTTGACACAGTTGCTTATCTATGCCATATTTATTGGCCAGTATCTTGATTGATTTGCTAACTTATCAATTTCTATAATACATTATCTCTGCAGTATGTGACCTCTTCCATATTCTTACAGTTTGACTCTACAGTAGCTGATTTGTTCTCTTACCTTTTGTCCTCACTCTGAATTTCTACTACCTTGCCCTATCAGGTATCTGCCACTCAGCCTTTACCTGGGTACTGAAGAAATACACAGTATTGCTTTATCAGTCATCATCATCCCCAGTCCTTCCATTTTACAAATAGGAAAACTGACTCACCAAAGGGTTATGATTTGTCCAAAATCATACAAGGATGAACTGGGAATAGAAGACCCCCTAGTTCCCAGTCTTGTGTGTTAATCACAAGACCATCCTTTATATAATACTGCAGGGATCGGCAACCTTTGGCACACGGCTTGCCAGGGTAAGCACCCTGGTGGGCCGGGCTGGTTTGTTTACCTGCCACGTCTGCAGGTTCAGCTGATCTCGGCTCCCCCTGTAATACTAAATAAAATACTAGGAGGCAACTCCGAACTTGGGGTTGGGACTGCCCTTTTACAAACCACATAACAGTTTATATTCTCTCTTCAGCAATAACAAAAATTGGTTTTGAATCCAAAGATAGAGAGAAGATTAGTTGATTGTGGAAGGAGTCTCTGCTGGGCTGAAATGAATCATAAAATCACAATGCTTGGCTGTAATATGACTGTGTTCTTCTAAACTGGCTCTGTTTTAGTGTTGGATTAATGTTCTGTCTCTCCTTGGGCCATAATTTCTGCATCAGAAAATTCTGCTGGCTAATGATACTTTTTCGTTATATTTCCATACTCCTGTCCTCCTCCTTCCTTCTAGGCAATGTGGTATGTCACCATGTGTGAAGGACTTGGATCAACGTGGAATTTATATTCTGTTGAGCTGGGAAACAATATATCAGCTCCCCATGACCTCTCTCGACCCGCACTGCTTCCCGCATCTCCCATTGACTGGGAATGGCAAACCACAGCCCCTGGGAGGTGAGGAGCTCTGTGCCTGTGGACGTTCTATGTAAATAAAACATCCCAACCTGCCAGCGGCTTACCCTGATGGGCCAGGAGCCAAAGTTTGCCGACCCCTGTTGTAGATCGTTGATGATGGAACGTCAATTCTGGATTTGCTTCCTTAAAAATTTGCTAACATTTTATTTTTACCAAATTCTATATTTGTTATGTTATAATTAAGATAAAAGAAGCATTAATAAAATAAAATGCATGGATATCAATTATATAATTTTTCCGAGTTCATGTCCATGTAAACAAGTCACTTAAACATGTGCTTCCCTAAAGTTCAATTTTCCAACTACTAGCTGTTTGCTTTTCCTAGTATTGTTCTACCAGAGGACTGTATTATAATTTATTTTTATAGCACATACGTAAAATAATTATTGATATCAATACTGCAGCTATTTAAAGTTGCAAAGACTTTGTTTAGTAGACTAGATTGGCTTGAAATTATTGCTAAAAGAGCAGTGCTGCAGATCTGCATGACATTTGACCCATGAATTTCACAAAATGCTACGCCTTACAAGCCAATCAGAAAAATACAATTAACGATAGTACCATGGCACTGGGGTCAGTCCTCTGCTGTGTAATTTGATCTCTTCATGCGTTTCTACCAATGGATCTCATAAGTCTCAGCCAATCTGAAAATATATGCAGAATCAACGGAATCTGTAATAAAATTGAAATAGCCTGTTATCTCCAAAAACATGCCAATCTACAGGGCTGCTTTGGAATAAACAAAGAACAATAGTAATTTGACAGTGATAAAGCAGGTGACATTCCTGTATAAAGTCCTACAAAATCTATAACTAAATTATTATTTTCTAAGATTTTCATACTAGTATTTAAAATGAACAACGGTGAAATCAAAAGAAAATGGTCTGTTTATGACGCAATAGTCAAACTTTAAGTTGTTGAATATGCAGAAGCAAACAATAATTTTGCCGCTGTTCATGAATTCTGTATCAATGAGACACAAGTAAGAGAATGCGAAAAAATAAAACAACACTAAAAGATGTGACAAGAAGCAAGAAAAATTGCCCAACGCGGTGCACTTCATTTCCTGAGCTGGAGAAAGATCTCAATGATTGGGTTGACAAAATGGGTACATCATCACTAGAACTGGAATTCGTCCGCATGCTCTGCAAATGTCAAAAGACGACAAACACAAGTCAGTAAAGCTGTCAATGTTTGTCTCATCAGTGCGTTGGTGTACTCGCTTCATGAACTGTCCTGGTCTCTGTATTCATCAGCAAACAAAGATGGCGCAAAAGCTGTCAAGAGATCTGGAAGAAAAAATTGAATCTTTCTAAAGGTTTATTATAAAATGTCGAAAGGAATATGCATTTGAGCTGTCACAAGTAGGAAATATGGACAAAACACCAATGACATTTGATCTCCCGAGCAACAGGAGTCGTTGGAAAAAACAGTTTTAATTAAAACCACTAGCCGTGAAAAAATCCACTATTTTATGGTGGTTTTATCATGTTTGACCACTGGATCAATGCTCCCTCTGTTGTTTTAAAAAGAAAAACCTTGCCTAAAAACATGAAATTTCCTGCTGGTGTCATTGTACATGCACACGAAAAGGAATGAATGGATGAAAGTGGGACTAATGAATGGCTGGAAAAAAGTGTGGAATAAGAAACCTGCTATGCTTGTTTGGGACATGTTCAGGGCACACAAGACGGATGAGGTGAAAAATGTGGCTAAAAAATTGAAAACTACTTTGGCTGTAATGCCTGGAGGCTTAACTTCTATTCTACAACCGCTTGATGTCTGCCTGAACAAACCCTTTAAAGACAGGTTACACAAAATGTGGTCTGAATGGATGTGCTCAGACATGGCGAAGTTGACAAAAGGCGGGAAACTTATGAAGCCTGAAATCAATCTGGTTGCCTGTGATTAAACAACCCCTTAGTCCTAGCCCCACAAGCCCAAGTCAGCTGGCGTACGCCATGGGTGTCTAATTGCAGAGTAGACATTTTATTGTATTTTATGCAACTTTAGCCTGTGTGCCCATGAGAGTAGACCCATTAAGTGTATTTAGAGTACTCATGGTTAAAGGCTGCAGGCGTGAGCCTTAAGGTTACATTAGTACAGGTTTAACATTAGTACATTTACCATATGTTGTAAATTAATATTATTACTCTTGGACTTCACTTTTGCTCGCTGCATGATACTGATATATTGTATTCTTAAAAAAAAAAACAGATATGCTGATATGCTGCTATTTAGTAATACTTAAGAATATTAGGTGTGCTGGATTTTGGTCAGGATCGGACCAGGGAAGCAGCCACACTGCACTTTCCTAAGAAATATGTAAACTTAACAGAAATACTTGCCTCGGGGCCAGGTGACTATCTAGTAATATTAAATAATAACACTTAAATAGCTATCTTCAGCCATAAAACTACAATTGCTTTACAAGAAAGGATAAGCATCATTATCCTACCTTACAGCTAAGAAACTGAGGCGCAGAGAAGCTAAGTGACTTTGCACACTGAGTTAAAAACATAATAGGGCATAGAATCTAAAGATCCTGATTCCTAGTCCTGTGCCCTATTGACAGGCCTATTTTGAATCTTATTGTAGGAGTTAATGCTGGACAGTGCATTTTCTACCTGCTCCATAGCAGGTAGAACACCTTTGGGCTTTAGCTTTCTCACGGATCCTCAGGATGCACTAGGTTTGTAGGTTGTGATTATGCTTCCTTTGCAGCCCTTTAAATCCCTTCCTCTAAGGATCACAATGAAAGAAAACAGAGATGAACTCTGTGGAGTTCCTTAAACCCTCTGTCTTCTCCCCACTGATTTAACCAAGTGAGATTACAATACAGATCCAAATAAAGACTGCAGGATTTTAGCCCATTGTGAGTTGTGCAGAGCTTAGTGGTTTCATTACTCACCTACAACTGAACATGCTGCTTTTATAATTCTAGTTCACAGGGATTGTTTTATTGTCAGATTTAATGAACTTCAAATATTGTTTTCTTTAGTCTCCTACAATTGTTTTCTTTTGCTTTGACTACTATTTTTAAAAGTTGTAAAGCCTGAACTGTGTGCAAGGTGGAGGCACAGATGGCTGTGAACCTATCTTGTTAGTCTGTTAAAATAAAATGACAGATGTATGTTTGAAATTGAGTACAGGTGCAATGGAAGGACTGTTATTACTTTGTATCCGACTTTGTCCAGAGACAGCTGGTGCTACATCTTTTCTTCTTCTTCTTTTTCTTCATTTTGATAATGGGAATTCAAGCATTTTACTTGTTCTCATCTGATAGGCTACTTTCAAAACACAATTAAATGGGTCCAACCACCAGCTGTAATAAATAAATAAGGATCTGCTTTTCAGAGTTGTCAAATACACACATCTCCCATTGATTTCGGTAGGACCGATGAAAGTTAGGCGCTAAATTAAAATAAAACTGGAGTATTTTCTTCCAAATCATTTTATTTATTTGCACCTGAGCTCAAGTCAAATACTGTGCGCCTGCTTAGGTGTAATATGTGTATCTAGTAGTGAAGGTGATTTTTAATGCTTTGTGCAGCAACTATACTAACATGGATGTCAAATAGGAATATCTCATAGTCACACTGTCTGCAAGTTGCCCACCTGGAAAGCTCTTGTCCATTTCCCTTTCTGTTTGCCTTCCAGGTGGGCAAGTAGAGAGCTGTCATTTTGATTTTCCTGACAGAAAAGCAAAACTTCTCCTGTGGAAAATTTAAACTTTGCAAGGAATCCATTTTCCACTGGAAAATCATTCCAACAGAAAATGCCCAGCTAGCTGTAATAAATATGCTACCTGCCATTTCTTACTGTTGAATTAAAAAATGTAGTATCCCACACTGAAATCTCCAAATTGAACTCATCATAAGGTTCGTTTCTAAATTGGAGGTTCAGGGGAATAATGAGCAGATTGATTAGTTCCTGCTCTTGTGGACACTGCAAATTCGTTATGCACTTTGGATTTTGAGATCTCATTTGCGATGACATGACATTTGTTCCCTCAAAGAACTGTGTGTGGGAAGAGGGGCGCGGGGTGCGAATAGTAATTTCTGATTGTTCTGCACAGATACAGAAATATAATTTCTGTGTGAGCTATGGTGGAAGAGCTCAGCACCTAGAGACCTGTAGCTGTTTAAGCTCTGCTCTTACTAATAAATTTGACTACAGTTATCAGTTACTTTAAGGGATTTAAGGGAAACAAGGGGTTAAGATACTCTACCAAAAAGTTTGAGCAATTAAAGTGCTACACTTAATTATACAGAAGACTAAAAAGTTCAAAAAGGTCCCTTATAGCAACCAAACTGGTTAGAACCAACAAACGGAATATCTATGCCCAATTTGTTTTGGTCACATCACTGTAAATTCTATGGTGGAATAAAGAGCTAGTAAAATATTGAAAGGCAAATTAATGAATGAGAAGTTTTTTACAGGATGGAGGAAACCAGCAGCTAGGTACAACTATCTGAAAATGATTAAAGACAGCCATCTTTTCCCTTCTTTAATTCAACAGCAAAATTAATTTATCTATCTCTTGGTCTGCCTATACCCTGCCCATTATCATAGTGTCCAAATGCCTCTGACATATTATTATAATCCATGCTTATTGACAAATCTGTCATGCTACTGAGATTGTTTGGGAAGACAATATATTTATGCACATTTTTTCAAATAGTTGATTGTGTTTATTTTTTACTCTGCTTTGTTATGCAGGATCAGAAATCTTTTTTTGTTCCCTTCTTATTTCATTACTTGTGATAGTGAGTGCCTCAGGAGACTCTGCATCACTCCGAGTAATTTCATCAGTGTCAACATGGATGTGAGACGGTGGCCTTGATGCTGCATGTTAGTCTTTTATGAAAGATTTAAACCGACAACAATAAGGCATAGGTTGGAATCTTTATATCAGATTTTGAAACACCCAGATGTCAAATCCATACAGCATTCTCTTTAATGTTTTTCATCTTTTCTTGAAGTTTTTATATTTCCAAAATACCTGCCTTGTTGAAAATCAAAGCAGCTGTGATAATTTCCAGCAGACTGTCAAATTTACATTTTGAAATCTGTCTCTCTTCTTTCCTGTAGATGGAATATATAAAATACCAGAGTCTGACCATCTTTGATGCATAGTTGGGATCCTGTGAAGTAAATACACAAAACAAATTTTTAGTGTTTATTTTAAATTCACAGAATGCTGTATAAAGGTCACCCAAGTACAGTATTTTTGTTTGTGCAGAAATGTCATTCTAAACAACATACAACTGATAGTTCTAAACCAGGGTTTCTCAAACAGAGGTCACTGCTTCTGTAGGGAAAGCCCCTGGTGGGCTGGGCCCGTGTGTTTACCTGCCCCGGCCGCAGGTCTGGCTGATCGTGGCTCCCACTGACCGCGTATTGCTGCTCCGGGCTGATGGGAGCTGCTGGAAGCAGCGCAGGCCAAGGGATTTACTGGCCGCCGATTCCAGCAGCTCCAATTGGCCCGGAGCAGCGATCCGCGGCCAGTGGGAGCCGCCATCAGCCAGACCTGCGGCCGGGGCAGGTAAACACACGGGCCCGGCCCACCAAGGGCTTTCCCTACGGAAATGGCAACCCCTGTTTGAGAAACCTTTGTTCTAAACTTTTCAGGACAGATAGAAAAATACTGAACTCCTGGTTTCTGAGTAGTTCACAGTGCAGTTTCTGATATTTTGTATCCATACCAGGCACCGTATGAATATGCTTTTTATGTTATCTGTTGTATTTTTCCAATCTTTTAAATTTAAACCATAATAATCAGTACAAAATAAGATAGATTCAGCTATTCAGTACGTACATAGTAGTTCTCTGAAATTTTTTGCATTTTGGGCTTTCAAATTGATAATTAGGGGACGTGTCAAATAAAAGGCTGATGCAGACCTAAATGAACAAATAAAAACACATGACAAAAGATGGTTAAAGATCTACACTGTTCTGGACCCTTATTACTGATGCATTTCAAAGTGAAAAAGGCACTTTGAAGTCTATATGAAACTGACTAGGAAAGCAAGAAAAGGAATGAGCATGAAAGGTTACATGAAAATACTGGACGGTTTCTCCTACATGTAAGTAATCTTTGTCCAGTTTATACAAATATTTTCCATCATGTTCCCCACATAGATATTTACTCTTTTTAATAAAAATGGGTACTGTGCAAGAGTAAGGGGTCATGCATATTGATCTGTTTAGAGGATTGGTTTATGGAATTTCTCTAACAGTGCAGTCTTGTCTGCTTGTGGTGTTTTCCTGTAGTTCCACAAACTTTACCAAATGATTTTGTAAATCATATCAGGTCAACTTTTTCCAAGATATGATGAGTTTTTGATTTCCACTCTACCAGGTGGTGAATAATTTCTTGCTGCTTTCCTAATTTCCTTGTTAAACTT
Source organism: Chelonoidis abingdonii (assembly GCF_003597395.2). Taxonomy (NCBI): domain Eukaryota; kingdom Metazoa; phylum Chordata; order Testudines; family Testudinidae; genus Chelonoidis; species Chelonoidis abingdonii. Next base: position 276,502,450 of record NC_133769.1, on the reverse strand, counting down.
AATAATAGAGCAACTTGTAGAAACTTTTACAAAGAATTTTAAATCTGCCACATCTTCTTCAAATACTATAGTAAAAAGTCATTCCAGTTATATCCCACAAAAAGATGACCATCCCTCATCAGAGATTCACACCTACATTTCCTCTTACCAGGAGTGTGTAAGAGCAAGGAGCTTGATAGTACAAACCAGGGGCAAGTTATACTATCATCTACTCAGGAGAGAAAGCATGTGTCCAGTGGCTAAGGCACTGGCCTATGACTTGAGAGACCTGGATTCATTTCTTTTCCTGCCATAGGCTTCCTTTGTGACCTTAGGCAAGTCACTTAACCCCTGTGCCTCAGTACCCCATCTTTAAATTGGATTGAGTGAATGAGAACCTCTGCTTTAGTGTATTTAAACTGTGGTCTGTGGACTACCAGTGGTCTGCGAGCTCCATTCAGGTGGTCTGCGGATAGTTCCCTCTAAGTGGCGTGCCGGGGCAGTTGTACACAAGAGAATGAAGGGCCAACCACCTAATTTGTGGAGCCACGCATGGAGCCACATGGGCGTGGCTCCACTAACTTGGTGACTGGACCCTGGAGAAGACACAAATATAAGGTGAAGTGGTGGCCTTGGGGGGAATAAGGGCTAAGTGGGAGGGGGCAGTGGGGCAAGAAGAGGGGATGAGGGCAATTTTGGATGTGTGGGGCTGTGGCAGCCAGAGAAAAAGATGACTTTCCCCAGGTCCAGGGCTGCAGCTGCCAGGGAGAGAAGGCTCTCCTTCTCAGCCTCAGCTCAGAGGCTGCCATGGCAGGGGAAAGAGGGCACATCCATCGCATTAGAAAGGTAAGACTACTGATCTTAAAATATGAGTTGTGTGCTTTTATTTGTAGAACAAAAAACATTGTTTTTTTAAATATATAGTGCTTTTGTCCAAAGTGCTTCACAATAGTTAACTAACTGTACAAAAAACATTTGAAAAGTTAATTAAGTGGTCTGCCGAGGCCCTCTGCAATTTTCTAGTGGTCCGCCAAAAAAAAAAAAAAAGTTTGAGAACTACAGTAGTAAAGATTTTGAGTCACTCAGATACTATGGTAATAGAGGCCATATAAAGACCTAAAATAGATTTTAATCAGAACTAGGGTCTTAGCCTGAGAAAGGAGTAGCTGCTGTCAAGTTGCTTTTGGGACAGTTTTAATTAGGGGACATTGTCAATCCCTCACTGAAACATGTTCTGCACTGTCTCTGCCCCACGAGTAATAACATTTTCTATTAACCACCAGGAATGACAGAACATTTCAGAATTGTAGGTTCTGTTTAAAAATGTCCTGCATTGTGTAATATTCTGTCAAGTCTAAACCTTCATTTAACCCCCACGCATAAACTTTCAAAATTTTCCATTGTGAATTTAAATCCATCTCAGTATAAACATATGTGCTGCTGTTCTGTTAACCCAAATGTGTCCAGCCAAACAATTGCAGCAAAGATGAGAAATTGCCTCTGGAATTGCTTCCATCCTATTCACCTCCATGAGGTGAGAACTTCAAGTCTTACTTAGAACCATTTCATTTTTAACATTATTAATCGGAGAGCATCGAGTAACCAGCATACAGTATTTCTCATCCAGGTTTATTGTGTCCCTCCCCCCTTCTTAATTGTGGTGTAGCTTACTGCATCACTCCATAATGTAGGCTGTATCACAACCCAAGCAAAAAGATGAGGAAAAAGGAACAATCTCAAGTGGCAGGAAGATATCTGAAGATTTCCCCAACATGAAAGTGTAATCTTGTTCCAGTTTCCATCCTAACTGATCATATTTACTCCATGTATGGTTCGTTATACCTGTGAAGAGTCCTCTTCAAGTCAATGGCATGATATTGATGAAGTCTCAAATGATCGATCTGATAGAACTTTAGCTTTTGCCTTTCCTGACTCTTTGTGATTTTTAACTGTGCATCCTTAAGTTACATGAATGTGTGGTTTTTTTCATTTGATTTGATCTCTATTAAGTGATACTAGTACCCTGATGTGTCTTCTTTCAGCCATTGGAGCCATATTACAGATGCACAATCTTCAGTTTACAGATAGAACAAAGAAGCCAGAATGAAAGAGGCAATACTCTGTGAGCTTTCTAAATAGCAGTGTAGATGGTGAAGCATGGCTTAGGCAAGTACAGTAAACCAGAATGCCCTACACTCCTAAACTCCTAAGGTGTAAACCCTACAAGGCACTCTAAACACTCCACCATGCCAGAGCTTTTCCCTGCCGCCACGGCTTTTCACTGCTGTGTGTACCTACACACCACGACACAAGTGCGGACACAGCCTGTCTTTCATTGTGGCATATAGCTATATATGTAAAGCTTGTACTCTACACTCCACCATAAGTATGGACTTAGCCTATGATCAGAAGTGGAATTGCTAGAAATCTCCTGAGAAACATGCTCTGACAAGACTCTAGCTTGATTCTGTAGCGAACAGGAGTAGCTAATTCAGATAAGCATGCAGTTCCTTCATTCTGTTCCTCTAAAGATTTGCCTATTTCTAGTGTTAAACTGCTATTTTGCTCTTATCATCCATCTCCTGCCAATGTTCTCTTGGTTTTCCAGAGTTAATACAGAAAACAATTGTTCCTTTCCCTCAAACTATCGAGGTGCTTTTTAATGCCAAACAAATTGTGTTGCCTTATAGGATGGCCAGTTCTTGGATGTCAAAGAACTCACTGAAATTGGTTGGATTGATTCAAACAGAGTTTGAGTTGTTGATTTCATGTAAGAAAGGGAGGAGAGATTGCTGCTCCCTCCCTGGCAATATCTTCTCATAGCACCACTTTTGGCTATCTTAATAAATAAATAAATAAATAAACTGTGTGTTACAGTTGCTTCAGATTTCTTTTCTTTCTTTCTTTTTTTTTTTAAACTACTCTCTGCTTGCTGTGTCTGGAGTTTCACTTTACTCCTTCAAAATATTGCCATATTGAGACTCAGTTAATACAAAATGCAGCAGCTTGAATTCTTGCTGGTTCCAATCTGTCTCATCACATTATTACCTGTTCAGAAATCTCTCTTCACTAGCTTCCTGTAGAACTTCATATAGACTTCAGAGCGCCTTTTTCCCCCTACTTACAAATTCCTCCGTAATAGGTGTCCAACACAGTGTAGCTCTCTGACCATCTTTTATTATCTGCCTGTAGTTGTTCACTTAAGTCTGCATCAGCCTTTTATTTGAAAAGGCCTCATTATCAGTCTGAAACAACTGGAATCGGTCATTAGCAACTTTACCCCCTGACTGTGGAATCATCCTGTGATCTTAATTCAACAAACTGATGTTGTTCTATCTTTTAAATGCAGATTAAAGAAACACGGGTATGCTGGGGATTTAATTAGTTTTTATACCATCAGGTACACTGACTCTCTGCTGAAGGATACCCTTTATATTTGTGCTTAAAACACCTCAGGTTTAATTAACGAATTAATAATTACCATTGTGCCATACTGTCTATAATATAGACATGAGAAAATATAGCATGTTCTGTGTCAGTAGTTTGGATATAATTTTTGGTTCTCAAAAGGTATACAGCCCCAGTAAGCCAATGGTAGCTTTATGTGATTTGTGTGATAGAAGTTGGGGAAAAGGGGATTGATGGTATAGGATTGTTATCCCTAAATAATAATATACAATCACTTGCCCGATGTTTACACTACATCCTAAAACATTTTTACAGCCAGAGAATAGATAAGTCACCTGAACCTAAAGATTCATAGTTTTCCCATTGCCAGATCATGGTTTTATGTAGAGCTACAAGCATAAGGAAACTCTTTCTTTCCACCAAACAGAAATTTCAGTCAGCTGACACTGCCCTTTCTCAGGCTAGAATGTGCTAGCTGCAGATACCTACTCTGATCTCAAATCATAATTTGATTAATGTAAAGGTACCTACAATATGCATGTTCTGATTTGGTCTTCTCCACTCCTAGCTGCAGAAACCATTAAACTTAGCTCAAAGAGAAATATTATCGCTTCTCAAAATTGAGGTGGGATGATTTGCTTCTTACAGAGTAGCTTCATTTCCCCCAAACAAATTAACAGTCCCTGGCACATCTTCCAGCTTTCCAGCAAGTGAGTACACAGTGACTAATGCTAGTAGCAGCAGCAGCCTTTCCATCATTGGATGATCGCCCAGTGGATGAATGGCAGCAAGCGAGCTTGGCATTACATACACGTTAGAATTCAAAACTCTGCCAAATACAATGCCGCAGATGTAATTTTGTGTGTATATTTCAGGACTTAATTAGAAGACATTTAATAAGAACTCCTCTCCCCTTCACATCTTTGCCCTATATTTATTAAGCTCATTTATTTCTGAGTTCCCTCTCATTCACTTTCTATTCAAGCCCTGGTCTGTTTTCTCTGGTATTCGAAAAACAAATCAGAGTACTTGATGGATAGGTATTTTAGTAACTATGACATCACATGCCATGGTACTTGATGAGGAAGGTTTTCCATGGCAACTGTAAATATCAATATAACCTTGGGGCCTGAATTCACCCTTGCCACCTGGTGTTGGCCTGGAAATCAGTGGCATGTTTAATTTAATGTTTCAGATCAGAAGCAGGGAGTTGGGAATGTGGAATTAAGAATGAGGATGATTGAACATCTCACTCCTGCCTGTCTTCATAGGACCAAGAAACCTAAATAACTATTGGTAGACCAGAATCAGCCCATCAGAATGGGATACGGATGAGGGAGAGGAGATAAAGTGGTCCTTTAGATAAGATTTACCAGACAGCTTCCCCCCAGAATGTTCTACAGTTCCTTAACATAGCTTGTTCCATTAAGAAGGAATGAAGATGTTTGATCTTCACTTTGACGTGTAAGAACACATCTGCCTATTAGACATTTGCATATCAGCATATCTGTACTACTTCTGGTTTCAATCATCATTGTACTTAATAGGCAGCAGGTTTAAAACAAATTAAAGGAAGTATTTCTTCACACAATGCACAATCAACTCTTTGCCAGAGGATGTTGTGAAGGCCAAGACTATAACAGGTTCAAAAGGAACTAGATAAATTCATGGAGGATAGGTCCATCAATGGCTATTAGCCAGGATGGGCAGAGATGGTGACCAGAAGCTGGGAATGAGCGACAGGGAATGCATCACTTGATTATTACCTGTTCTAGTCATTCTCTCTGGGGCATCTGGTATTGGCCACTGTTGGAAGACAGGATAGTGGGCTAGATGGACCTTTGATCTGACCCAGTATGACTGTTCTTATGGTTATAATGATCTGTGAATTAATATTAATAATTACTAGGAACAGGACCAGTGAGGATTACTCATATTTATTTATTCATCATTCATATTTAAAAAATACTTTCAAATGGTTCACAACTTCTTGGTGTACTCTACACTGGGCTATGTATAAATTAAACTTAAAAAAATCATATCAAAACAAACTCCTTCATTAAAATGGCATTAGAGTTGCAGAGTTAGGCACTTAAATATTAGGAAATGCCAGAATTAAAGTTGACGGTGAAATTTTAATTCAGCTCTGTTGTGCATGTGCATTATGATTAAGGCTATGAGTCTGTCACAGAGCTCATGAAAGTCAGGACTCCATGACTTTCCATGACTTCTGCAGTGGCTGGTGGCAGCAGCAGTTTGGGTGTGTGGAAGAGGGCTCAGGGCTGGGGCAAGGGGCTGGGGTGCGAGGAGGCGCTTATCCGGGAGGAGGCGCTTCCTGGCTCCTATCGGCATGGGCCCCGGGGGGGGGGGTGGTTCTACACGCTGCCTGCAGGTGCCGTCCCTACAGCTCCCATTGGCTGCGGTTCCTGGCCAATGGGAGCTGCAGAGCCTACGTTTGTCATGGGAGCAGCATGCCAAGCCTCCCTGGCTGTGCCTCCCCCTAGAACAGGGGTCAGCAACCTCTGGCACGTGGCTTGCCAAGCTAAGTACTCTGGTGGGCTGGGCCACTTTGTTTATGTGCCACGTTGGCAAGTTTGGCGGACCGCGGCCCCTACTGGCTGCGGTTCGCCATTCCAGGCCAATGGGGGTGGCGGGAAGCCGCGGACAGCACATCCCTCAGCCTGCGGTATTTCCCGCTGCCCCCATTGGCCTGGGACAGTGAACCACAGCCAGTGGGAGCTGCGATTGGCCGAACCTGCTGATGCAGCAGTTAAACAAACTTGCCCGGCCCGCCAGGGTGCTTACCCTGGTGAGCCGCGTGCCAGACATTGCTGACCCCTGCCCTAAAAACTGCAGGAACATGCCAGTCAGAGCCAGGTAGAAAGCCTGCCAACCCTGCCAACCTCCCAGCACCAGCTGGGGTCCCAGGCCACATGCTGCTGCCCGCAACTCCCCTCCCCCTGGCACCAGCAGCGTCCTGGGCCACAGGCTGCTGTCCACCTCCCCTCCCAGCACCAATAGGGGTCCTGACCCATCCTCCCAGCACCTGTGGCGCCTCTGAACCGCCCCCTTAGAGCACCTGTGGCCCCCCGAGCCCAAGTTTTAATTAGGGTATATAGTAAAAGTCATGGACAGGGCACAGGTCGTGAATTTCTGTTTACTGCCCATGACCTGTCTGTGACTTTTACTAAAAATACCTATGACTAAAACTTAGTCTTAATTATGGTAGTCAAAAAATACATGATCACATACTATTTTTTTCCATAGAACACTAGCCTCATTCAGTGCACGAGAACTATGGTGCTATGGGAATAAACCGGGGCCATGTACTGAAGGAAGCTGTTGTGTGTAGGACCCTTTCCTCATTTGTTTTAGTAGTTGGGCACTGTAGTGAATGAGACAGGGGACTGCTGTGAATGGAAAAAGCTACCTGAATCACAGCAGAATCCTGAGTACCACCCTGGAGATTTGAATTCTATCCCTGTCTCTGCAACAGTTCCTATGTGATGCTGAGTAAGTCACTTAAACAGTTCAGAGGTGGCCGCTGCATAGACCTCATTTTCTGCATGAGACGCTAGAGGCCAGATTTGTGGAAATGTTGAGCACTCAGAACTGCAAATGAAGTCAATTGGAGCTGTGCTTTGAACTTATTAAAAAAACAACAACATTTAGTACTCTGGGGAAAAAAAAACAACAGGCCTGAGGTATCTCAAGTTGGACACTCAAAATTAGTGGACACATTTGACAATTTTGGTCTTAATTTCTCTGTATCTCTGTTCCCTAGTTGTAAAATGGGGATGATAATATGCCCTCACCGCACGGGGATGTTGTGAAGATGAATTCATTATGGTCTGTGAAGCACTTGACGTACTATGGTGAGAACACTATAGAAATGACCAATTGGAAATTAATTTTATGTTCAGCGCAGGGAATGAGGTGTGGTAAATAAGGAGTGGGGCCACCCACTGGATGAACAGGATAAAAAAGAAATATTGAATAACTGTTCACTGCATGAGGTAGGGGAACTATGCAAAATAAAGTATGTGATCATGAAATTAAAGAGGGTATTATAATGCATATGCAGAAGAGGATTGAATAAAAGTTGCATAGGCAACCTCAATTTTGGCATTTCCTAACTGTGGAGTGCTTGATTTGTAGCCATAATGTTCATTTAACATAGATTACTTTAACATTTCTTCAACATGCTGAATATATAGAAATTTTATCACATAGAACTACATTGAACCCAACTTGTCATTAGTGGGGTTGGGACCTTTACATCCACCTCTACCACTTGAGCCAATGGACTGACGAGTAGCAGTAGTAGACTGTTATCCTCTTTGTGGATGAGCTGCTAGAGAGGGCTGAAAAAATTATTTTCCAGAGAGGTTCACTATCTGCTGCTGGCAAAGGAATGTAAAGACTCAAGAATTCTGTATCCTATTCCAAGTTCTGGAGGGGAATGTGTTCTAGAGATTATAGACCCTTCTGCCCACATTCAATCAGCGTACTGACCAAAAAGTTTCATATTAATTTCAGGGAAATTTAGCCTAAAGAGAAGCTTATCAAAAGCTGTGGAGCACCATTTATACTGTGAGAGTGGGGAGTGGATTTTCCCCCTCCCTGCCTCAACCTTTTTCCCTCTCAGGCACCTCTAACTCCACCCTTTCCTCGCCCCTATGCATTTCAATCAGGTGGCTCCCTCCACCTCCATACTCCCTGAACGCTAGTGGGGGGCGGGGGTTCATTCAGAGCAAAGGAGAGTCTCCCTGATCTCAGGTTCAATACCTCACACCGCAGTGACTCAGCTGCCAGGATGAGAAAATGCAGAGAAATCCTGCTCAACCGTGCATTCCTGGGATGCAGTATGCTCAGTGCAGGCAGAATCTTTTTGCTAATTTAACTGCCAAATGCTAACTAACAAGCCTTGACTGAACATGTGCACATAGAGATTTTTATGAGGCTTATCACTTGGCTAAAGGCACATTCCCGACACAAAGGTGACTCTTCTGCCAAATTGCAAGCCCCTGCTCCAAACTATGGATATGCTAGACCTTCTCAATTAAACAGTGGTAATAATTTCTTTTTAACATGGGCAAAACAATAATTTCCCATTTATCCTCGTTCTTGGAAATGGCTGAAGCATTTTAGCAAAAGCTATGTATATATACACACACACATGAGACAGATACACCCAGCATGGAAAATTGCAGCCCTAATGTTGAAAGTTTGGCAATTGAAAACAGGGTCTTATTATAGAAAGTGTGGGCAACCTTAACTGTGGGCAGTTTAACCAGCTCCACCTACGTTTGTTCTTTTTTACTGATACTCTGATCCTTTCTTTTCTGCCTTTTAGTCAGGTTGGTTTTTAAATTAGATTTTAAGCTCTTTAGGGCAGGGACTTTGTGTTTGTCTTTCCTCTTGCCTCGCACTGTGGGGCCTTGATCATGCTTGGGCTTTTATGCACCACTGAAGTGTAAAGAAGAATAAATAATATCTCTAATGCAACTCCTTCTTATGGATATTATCAAAGTAGCTTCCTTTTTTGTAGGTAATTCCATTGGCTAAGTACTGTACAGAAGTCATAATTCCTGCCCTGAAGATCTTATAGTCATAAAAGACTAGCAACAGGTGAAGAGGGAGAGAAGAATACAGTGTATAATTAAAATATACAAAGTTGTTGGCTAATTTTTTTAATATCACCTATTGTAGTTTGTTTAGCAATTATCAGCTGGTTAATTTCCTATTTAGAAAAGAACCATGTAGTTCAAATTGGGAAAAATGCAAATGGGTTTTCTTTCTCAGTCTGCCGAGCTGGGATAAGCTGATTATACCCTACGTAGGAGACACTCACTCAGCTAAATTCCAAAGTAGAGTTTTATACAATATACCTTATTTTATATCTCACAAGGACTGCAAAATGATATTTTTTAAAACAGCACTGGTTACCCTATTGGTTAGCTTTCTGTATTCTGCAGATATGTAAATAGCAACTTCAGTAAGTAGCACAAACTTAAATGACTTTTAAGAGCCAGTTACTGTGAGCATAGTCACCAAAAGTAATCAGTCTCTTTGGCTCATCCTGCACTGAAGAAGTTACAGCACTTGGGGGAATAACCAGCCATTTTGGAAGGCTACAGAATGTTGAAACCTCAACCAATTTTTTAGTATTTAGTTTGTTGTCTAGTTTTCGTAGTACAGCCCTAAATATTTGAGCTCTTTGCCTGAGACTAACAATGGCATTAATGGTAATTGAAAGCATCTTTCTGAATAAATAATGAAAAAATAGTCTTGACATTTACTTAAAAAATTCTCTTCTGCACATTGCTAGTGGGGCTTGGAGACACTAGCTATGGGAATGAGACCTCTGCTGTGATATAAAATACCAACGAGGAAATGAATGGTTATGATTCAAACTGTTGGAGTATTAGTATTATAAGTTGTCAGATATTAGCTGCTTTGTACAGAACTATCTTGATTTGGTGCCAAACAAGATAATCAAATTCTTGTAATCAAATTCTGGACCGAATATATTTCAGTAGGGACATTGTGTAAATCAGTTAGCATTGGTTCAACAAGGAAAATTTAAATCTAACCGCAAGAGGAAGCAATATAAATGCAGTGCATCTCAAAGTAGAGAATCTTGTTAGTTAATCTGCATATTAAATAGCAACTGTAGATGTTTGTAATGTGTAGGAGAAAAGGATGGTTTTAAAAGTGCCTTATGATTGTCTGACAATACTAGTGCAAGTTGGTGGCTTGAGGGAAGTCAGATCTTTCAATGAAAGTATAACCTTGTTTCATGATCAGCATTTAATATCTCCTGGACATATCACAAATATTTGGCAAGTATCATAGGAATATTGAATCCAAAAGGCATTGCCATGGATCAGGTCTGTAAAGTATTGCCAGACTCCATTTTGGTGAAAAAAAAACACACTAAATGCTATCTGGCATCTTCCTGTAAACACAAATAGTGTGAGAGATGTTGACATTTTCATGATCATCATTAGTCTTCAGGGTCAACAATATATCTGCTCATTAAAGCATGCCAAAAAGGACAGTTTTATTTTAATTTATGCACAATATACTGGGAATGACATCTCATTTTGGTACTAACAATAGGATGTGTTTGGGTGTAGGATATAAAAATATTCCCATGGCTTTGAGTGTAGTCAGATTGGAAAATAATAAGTGGTGGTACTCTCCCAAATTCCACCCACAATTCAATCTCCATCTGTTCTGGACACCAAAAAATGTCATATACTATAGATCATTCAAATCTTCATGATATGTTTGTTTCCCTATTTTATTTGGCATGCTTAAATCACCAGGGAATTGTTCACTCTGAAGACTAATGATGGTCATTTAAATGGCCATCATTATTAGCATGTTATAGAGATGATGATGGACAGCTTACACTTCTGAGCTATTCTTCCACCAATGTATCTGTTTGCCTTAGGTCTGCATTTTGCGGGATATTTTCACAACCATTTTTAATGGAAATTTGCCTGCATAAAGATTCAGGAAAGGATTTGAGCATTGCAGAATATATGCAGAATCTAATTCATAATAGCAAAAAGGAGTACATTTTACTTTTTGTTACAATTACAGTTAATTTTCTGACTTAGCATGATATTGACATCAAAGGACCAACAGTGTTCATAAATAGCCCATGCTGCTACTTAAAATACTGATAGGCACATTGTCCCTTTGACAAGTTGAGGAACTATGTCAGTATAAATTACCAACAAGTATATATGTTACATTTAAAAAAAAATTACCATTTATTTTTATACTTTGTTCATATTTTCCCTTTAAAATTAAACCAGAAATATATTGTAGAATCATTTTTAGATTAAAACTGACTCCACGAGTTGTGCCAGCCATGCATTTCAAACCTCTTTTCAGCCGAAGTATAATTAGCAATGTTTGGGCTTGCTAATGCTGCTTGGACATCTGTTTAGCTAAGCTTTCACTTTAAAGCCCTGATCTTTGTCTCCTTAATTACACAGTAGTAGCAGAAATGTCCTGATGTATTTTCTAAGCCTCTGAACAATATGCATTTTACTTTACATAATATCTGTTTGGTGCCATCCAGCTATTCTGGGCAGGTTTCCTTTTATTCTACAACATTAAACCAAAGTGATGTGCTGTTCTGTCTTTAATCCATGGGGCGGGGGGTCAGATGTAGATCTCAATGGGGTTTTGGGTTCATTTTAAAAGGTCTCTTTCACCACCCCATTAAACACAGGCTCTGCTCTGTTTTGCTGTGTGTGTTTTTTTCACGTATACTAACTGCTGTATGTCCTATATTTTGAGCTACAGCTCATATTATGATCATCTTGAAAACACGCTTATCTAACTAAATTTCTGGCAAATGTACTCAGTTGAATGAGATAATTTTCGAAGTTTTTGTCGTCATGTTCAAGTAGTCTCCCCTGTAGGTGATGCACTGCACATCTGATCCAAGGCCTTTTGTAAAGAGACAAAGCAGAGGTAAATAAGAAATGTAGATGGGAAACTGAAAACCTATTTCGGTATGGAGTAGGTGGAATGATGACTGATTAGTAAGAAAACTGATTTTTTTTTGTTTAAAAATTGTCTAACTTATTCAAAACTACGTGTTCGATTTAGTTTCCGGATGCTCAGGGCAGTGTCTCCAAAAGAGTCTAGGGGAATAGTGGGGAGTGAAGTCCTGATGGCTTCTCTCCCTGAAGACAGGATTGATATTATAGTTACTTTTTATAGATACAGCACCATAGGTGAGCATGGCACTTCAGAGGCAGTTAAAAAAAGGAAAGCTCACTGCCCCAAATGGCTCAGTATGTAATTTAAAAATAACACAGCAAACAATTGCATTGAATAAAGACTGGTGAAGTATGTACTGGAGGACGAGGTTACCACAGCGAATGATCATATTTCTTCAGCACCTTTTAATGTTATCAGATTTGGTGACAATGTGCAGAGAAATGGGGCTGGGGGGAGATCAAGTGTACCTCTAGGGTGCAGGGTCAGTCAGGGATTACCAATGGAAATCTTGCAAAAACAGCTGTTTTCCTGAAATGTTCACCCTTCTGCTTCAGAAGGCCATGTCTAAATTTGGGTTCAGGCTGCGGTTAGTTTCAAAAAATGGTCTAAACCCCAGACTTTAACTTTGGTGGTCACTGAATCTGGATCTAAATGTTGCCGGTATACCTTGGCTTGTGTCTACTTTTGGCAATGCTGGAAGCTGAGTCACTCACTGCATGTTCCTATGTGTATTTTGACAACGCAGGGAGCTGGCCACCAGTGTGCGCCTATATTAATTTTTACAAAGCTTGAGATTGCTTTACTGCATGCTTCTGTACAGATTTGTAATATTGTTACAAATGTTGCAGATGAGCAACTTGTAGAGGGTAAATTATTCCGTCTTCCTATAGAACGTGGGAATCCAAAACCAAAATTATGAGTAGTATTGGTTTTATCAGTGGCATGGAAAAACCATGATGGCGGAGGGCAGCTAAAACGAAAACTTTGAAGCCCATTTTTAAGTATGAAACAGGAATTAAGAACATGATTTTAATTAGAATTTGTTTAAAACATTAAGGCTCATATCCGTTACACTTAACTATACATCTATTTGCAGCATAGGAGGTGCAAACAAGGAGAAGGAAGCCAGTTCTCTGGTTTTACAAAGTGATGAGTACCGCCAAATAGGTTTTCAAGTGACATCGGCAACTCTGTGATCCAGGAAGTGGAGAAATGCAACCACAGAAATAGTGGTGGGTCTCCTTACTGAAAGGAAGGAACTGAAAGAGCAAACTTGGAATAAGTGCTGACAGGCTAATTCAGTTCAACATTGTAAGGACTGGCTTCACAGACTGCTACACTGTGAATGGCCACAAAGATTGGAATGCTAAGACCTGTGTGAATTAATTTTGTGTATCTGTGGCATATTTGCTATTTCACATGAAACTAAGATGTGGAAGTACTCTTAAATATGCATCTGTGTTATGTAGCCTGTGATATTTCTCAAGTTCAGGGGTCTCACAAATAATAAAGGAATGCTGTCAAACAGTTTAGTTTCCAGACTGACCAGCTTGAAAAGTTTTCAAAATAGGATAAAGAATGCCCTTGACATTTCTAGTCTCACATAAATCCCTGTCCTTGAAATACAACTGTTGACATTTTCACTCTCACACTTTGCCATGATCCAGTAGTACTTCTGTATTACTGTTGATGCAGTTGCAGCAGAGACAAAAGTTAATAAATCAACCTTATTCTCACTCAGAATTGTGCTCATATTGCTGATGCAGCTTATAACTGAAAGAAGAGAAACACACAATGTCAGGTTACCTTGTTATCCACAAGAAAATAACCTGTGTTTGTCAAATGTTACAAAACCAGTAGGATAAGAAAGAGAAAGTGTCAAATGTCTAGGTTAGTTCAAACACTAAAACCTGCTTAACAACGGGGATGTGCCCAAACCTTAAAGTTCACTTGAGAGCACAATTTGGCTGACGAAGTAACCTGTCTTTAGATTGAAGGGTACTGTTGTTGCTTGTTTAGTTTACCTTCATGACCTAACTGGGACCTTTGGGATATTGCAAGATTTTTTTTTTCTTCTTCTAGGGTCTTAACTGGAACTGGACCATCCTTTTTGTCTTGGAAATAAGCATAGCAATATATTGACTGACTTGTGATCTTTGCTCAGGAAAGAGATTTTGTGGCTCTCTATATTTAGTGTTCACCTTGACTTCATTCCACTTAACATTGATCTTTGAGATTCATAATTTTGTCTCACAAACCCTAGCAGACATCAGTATCAATCAGATTGTTGTTGTCTTTTCTTATGTATTGCATGTGGTTTCATTTTCAAAGCGTATATGAGCATGACTATATGCTTTGGTCTTTGGAGGGGGCAAAGACATGCTAATAATTTCTTTATACTGTAATTGTTTTCAACAAGCATGTATATGCTTTTTGCATCCCTTTGAACAGAAATCATACTGCTCTCCTTATTTTTCTTTTTCTTTTTTCTTTGCACACTGAAAAGATTAAATAATTGGCAAAGATGTACTCTTCAAGTACAGTTTAGATAAGCTGTTACAAACTGACTTTTAAATAAACTTATTAATCAAAAGAGAAAATAATGAATCTGTATTTTTAAAAAGCAGTCAAAACAGAATATAACATTTTCAAACAGAGACAACCAGAAATCCGAGTGACATTTCTTTTAACTCTCCATCTGTATAGGGTTTGAAAGTTAGCAGACAACATTGTACATAGGTACATCTTGGTATATTGCACTTAAGTATTATGTGTCATGTTTAAAAGGTGAAGATTCCAATATGGTGATCAGTAATTTAAATTACCCCTTTCGATGAATGGGTTTAATGTTTAAAAGTATAGTCACTTCCAAATCAGTTGTTCAAGTTTTTATTATTTTTCAGTTTATATGAGGAAATCTTCTCTGAACAGATATGTACCTTTATTTTTTTTTTTTTGAAATGGGTTGTTCATTTATACATCAGGCAAAGTTCAAAACTCAAATACTACTATTTTTGAAGGTAAGAAATGCAAAGTAAGAGAATTATCTGAGGTCTGGAAAACATGCCTTCTAATAAGAGCCTTAAGAAGCTCAAACTGTTTAGTTTATGCAAGAGAAAGTAAAGGGGTCACTTGCTCATGGGCTATAAAGGAAGAAAATGTCTGATAGAAAACAGATCTTCAATTAGTGGACAAACACATAAGGAGTGTCATGGTTCTGGGCTAGCTGCACTGCTGTTAGGGTTGCCAATTCTATTTGGATTTATTCTGGAAGGTTTTGATACATAACGTAATTAGTGGCATTAATGACTGTTCTACTGTATTCTAAAACTCATTCACAAGGATACGATTCTATCACAGAGGTCACAGATTCCACGACTTTCTGGAACTTCCATGACTTCTTCCAGGGCAGGGCTGGAGCAGCGGACCCAGGGCTGATGCAGCAGCCACGACAGAGTCAGCTCCTGCTGCAGGAGCAGCAGTGGGGCTGGAGCAGCTGCTGGTAGTCAGCCCCCTGGCCACCAGAGCAGCGACCCCCTGCTGCCAGAGCAGCCAGCTGGTAGGCCGACTGCCAGTAGGGTGACCAGATGTCACTATTTTATAGGGATAGTCCTGATTTTTGGGTCTTTTTCTTATATAGGCTCCTATTACCCCCCATCCCCATCCTGATTTCTCACATTTGCTGTCTGGCCACCCTAACTGCCAGAGTAGCAGTCCCCAGGACCCCAGAGCAGCCCAGGGTTGAAGCAGTGGCTGGGTCTGGGTCAGCTTCTCTGGCTTCGAGTAGCAGCAGGGCTGGAGCAGCTGCTGGAGGTCAGCTGCCAGCAGTGCTCTGACTGTTAGCCCTCCCACCCCCTCCACACACACATCAGGGAGAGGCCATGGGCTTCCATGAATTTTTGTTGATTGCCTGTGACCTGTCCCTGACTTATACTAAAAATACCTATGACAAAATCTTAGTATTAATCATTCACTACAGTACCACCATTTTGACTTTGGTGGAAATAAGGAGCATCGTATAAACCATAATTTCACATTTTAAGCATATTGCTCAAATAAATAATGTTGCAAAATCCCCAGTTGTAATGTGAAGTTTATTTTTAAATAGAAAGATTGGGTTTAGGTTGCTTTACTTGTTAATGCTTAAATGTTTGTGTATATGCATGCATGTTTGCATTAGTTAATTCCAATATTTAAAAAATATAAAAAATAAAATAGCATACTATCAGAAAATGACAGTGTGATGGTTTATGTCCCAAGGGTCAGGGCAGAATAGCCTAGTGGCCAGAGTCTATAGAGCCTCTCTTAGGTGTAGGGCAGCGTGGTCTAGTGGCCAGAGTCTATAGAGCAGCCCTTAGGTTCAGGGCAGCCTGGCCTAGTGGCTAAAGTCTATATGGGTGGGGCACCTCTCAAGGGGTGTGGAGGCCCCAACAGGAGGGCCCAGGCCCTCCTAACTCCACCAGGCCTCCACCCAGGTCCCTACTTGCCACTGACTCAGTGGAGGTGGGGGTGGGGGGTTACTGAAACATACTGAGGTTTCCCTTGTGGGACGAACCACTCCATCACCCTCCCTGGGTCACTTCCTACAGTGTCTGCACTGGGGTCTCCCATGAGACTTCAGGTTCTCCATGGTCAGCTGGGCCAATCGCCTCCTGTGGCTCCTCTAGTCGCCGGAATTCAAGCAGGACCAGGGAGGCTCTGATTCCCGGTGCAGTCAGGACCTGTGGCTGGCCCTCCACAGGAGCTTCCCAGACAGGTTCTTCCCCCGTGGCCTCCACCCCAGAATGAACTGGGCTTCCTTCCTTTATACTGCTAGAGCATCTGGAGCATGCCCAGTCCCGCCGGGGAGGCGGGACTTCCGCTGTCAATAATATGGGCTTAACCCTGTCTGGGCTAGTGTGGGGTAAGCAGACCCTGTCACAGACAGATACAGCAAAAGGTCATTGATTAAACTTAAAATCACGTGTTATTGTATTTATCTTATAGAAGTTGGGTCTCCTGGTAGCAGAGTGCCTTTGATCCCAGTTTCTTTCTTAAAAGTCATCACATGACATATTGTAGTTCCGTTGTACCAGTAACTGTGCTTTTGTAACGCTTTCAGTCTGTTTCTTTCTTTGCTCCAAAGCTGAGTCATTAAGCTGCAAACCCTTTCATAATAGGTATTTAAGACTGGAATTGAACGTATGAAAGACATGAGTTTAAACATTTGGCTGTTTCTGCTTTCTGGTATTTGTTTGAAAAATTGCTCTGTTGCGACAATTTCTCCTCTTCTTTTCTGTAAAATGCAGTAATCATCATACAGCTTGTCAAAATCAATCTCAGTGCGAAGAACTTCAGACAACTTCTCAAGACCAGACCATTTTACTTCATTGTCCAGTGAGATGCCTGACACAAAAAAGCCTGATCCGATCTTCCATAGAACTTTCCTTCTGTCTTTAGTTTAGAATGAAGACCTTCCATGACAGAATCTAATTCTGTAAAGCTGGCATTGTTGCACTCTAGCTTGTTGAATGCTTCATAAAACACTCCTTTCAGGTTATGCAGAAAGTGAATGTAACAAAGAGGGAGAGACTCCTGCTCATCCTCACTGAATGCTTCCCATATAATCTTGACACCTTTTTCTTCCCCCTCTGATGTAAAATAAGCCTTTAATGCAGGCCAGCATTGTAGGACTCCTTCTATCTCAGGCAGAAGGGACAGCTATCTAGTTGGTACATGACACAGAAGATCCTCATCCTCAGTTTCTGCAATTTGGCAAAATGAACTGAGAGAGTCTGTCTTTTTAGCGGGGGAAGAGAACTTGCTATATACTTTTAGGACAAGACTTTCAGTGTCAAAATTCAAAGCATCCATGCCATTTTTAATACAGCTATGAATTACATGGCATTTGCATCCAACCTGAATCATTCTGTAATTCAACCGTTTAAACTGCTGATAAACTGCTCAGTGTTTCCCAAAATTAACAGAACAGCTATGTAAGATGTCATGCAAACTAAGACTTTTTTCTTCAATAATATTTTAAATGGGTGCAGCAATGGACTTATTGTTATCACGGTCGTTACTGTGGTAAAAATCAAGCATGCCACATTTAATCCCTTCTGTCTTAGAAAAAATAATAGATACTGGGGAAAAAATTCTATTCCCCTTAGTAGGGGCATCCAATCCAACTGAAAGAAACCCTACTAATTCAAGATCATTAAACAAAAGTTCTTCCAATTTTGGTGTCAAAACCAAAAGAAATACTAGTTGCTTTTGTCTGTCCACAAAACATTTTTCTTGCAAATTCTGAATCCAGTAGAAACCTTGGAAGCATTTTGTTACCACAGTCTTGACTAGCATAACTTAAATGATGAACCATTCTGCAGTAAAAAGTTCTCCAATTTCTGATTCCATCACTAGATTTTCTTGAGGTTTGCTTTTTTATAAAAAAGAATGTAATCTAAGATGTTTATTTCTGATTTTTCACAGATTTCTGGGGTTTTGTACATTCCACATGGATGTTAACAGCTCACCTCCCTTCATATTTAATTTTTAATCAGGGTCTTTACACCAGTCATCATTGTAACAACAATAGTACATTTTCTTTTTTATGGTACCTTCGAAGCTGCTATGTTTTGAGGAGCCCATACCATCATCCATTTCAGTTCTTGGGTTTTGAAAGTGCATGGTAGTTGCAGAGTAGCATAAAAAGACAACATGAGCATGCCTGTGTGTATGTGTGTATCAGTTATGGTACACAGACTTTACATCATGACATAAAGATGCAGCCACACAAGATAATGAAATGTATGCATAGTGCACCTGTTGGGCAGGCAAATGCACAGTTCCATGGCATTTTAAACACCAACTCGACTACTGTATAAATTGGATTTGATATTCATTGTTCATTTTCAGAATGTCCTATGATTTATCTCCTGGGTTCCTCTCAGCAGTCTCCTGGAGATTTATATTTAATTCCTGGAGACTCAAGGGTAGTCCTGGAGTGTTGGCAACTCTGACCACCGTCCATCCACAGGGTAACTTTGAGTGCACCACACACACATGTCAGGCTTTGGGTCTTTATCTCTCCTGGGGTGGAATTCTGCAGTTTGCCTACTCTCAGAGCAGAACCTAGGTTACAGCTCCCTGGATATTAACCATGATTCATAGGGTACAACTGGAATTGCCCTCTGCAAAGGTTTCTCTCTGGGAACCTGTGACAGCATGTGTTTGCAGCGATAATGAAACAGCATCTTCACAATAAAACATGATTTATTTTGCCCAAATTTTCACAGTGCTTAGAGTAATGGATTTAAAATATCAGAGTCCCTCACACATATTCCCTTACCTGAGCATAACCTCTCTATCCATAGCTTAGATGTGTCTAATTTACTCCTCATACGTGAACTGGAAGAATCCTCCTGCATTGCTTTCAGCTTTCTTCCTCTATCTGAGTGTCTCCATAAGACTTCCAGCCTTTACACTGACACATAGTGACTAGCCTCACTGACCACTTCCCCATCTCCTTTTCTGCCAGAGGTTCTTTTTCAACTGGTCAAGATTCTTTGATCTCAGGCTTGCACTTGGGAAGACTAACACATTGTGGCCTGGATGCAGCCAGCTAGGTGACTTTTCTCCCCAGTGGCTGACTCAGCCATTGTTATCTTCCTTTGTACCTGAGGTAACTGAGACAGTGTCTTGTCTATCCGGTGGCGCCTTAAAGACTAACAGATTTATTTGGGCATAAGCTTTCGTGAGTAAAAAACTATTTCTTCAGTTGCATCTGAAGAAGTGATTTTTTACCCATGAAAGCTTATGCCCAAACAAATCTGTTAGTCTCTAAGGCGCCACGGATAGGCAAAACAGTTTCTCAGTTACCTCAGGTACAAAGGAAGATAACAATGGCTGAGTTGTTTTTGTGGATACAGACTAACATGGCTACCCCTGATACTTGTCTTATCTGTATTGTTGTTTTACCTCTCCTGTTTGGCCCCTCAACAACCTCTTTACAGCCTCTCTTGATTTAACTCTTTGCATTCAGGCACAATTGAACTAGGAAACTGATTCACGCATAATATTAATAAGAAATAATAAAGACATTTTCCAGTTTGTCACAATGAGATCCAGTTGTTGGAAGCAGAAGTTAGATACATTCAGACTGGAATAAGACATGTATTTTAAACAGTGAGGATAATTTACCATTAGAACAATGTACCTAGGGATGTGGTGGATTCTCCGTCACTTGAAGACTTTAAATCAAAACTGAATATTTTTCTAAAATATATGCTATAGATCTTGATGCAGAAATCATAGAGTGATGTTGTTTGATCCTCAGAATGGTCCCTTTTGGCCTTAAAAATCCATTGGCTTTCTGAAGATGTTGCGGAAACAAATATATTTCATTGAGGTCAAAGCTGACCTCATGGACAGTTGACACTGAATTGTAGCTGAACACCATACAGTACAATGGGGGAAATTCTGGCCCCATTGACATAACTGGGGTCAGCAGTTCACTCAATATGAATACATTTTTGAAATTTAATCACTAACTCATTAAAAAGCTGAATGTTGTGTATTATTTTTGAGTGTATGTGTATGAAAAATACCATCTCACTAAACCTATTTCTAGCTACATTTTTATTTTTAAGTGTGTTGATAAAAATAGTGCCTCACAGTACTTAGTTGTTCCCATGTGCATTGGTCAGAATGTCATCTTTTCTACTTTATTGGTGAATAAATATATATATGCAAATGTAAGTATCCAAAA
The DNA here is from genome assembly GCF_003597395.2 of Chelonoidis abingdonii. Taxonomy (NCBI): domain Eukaryota; kingdom Metazoa; phylum Chordata; order Testudines; family Testudinidae; genus Chelonoidis; species Chelonoidis abingdonii. The sequence continues at coordinate 276,481,785 of NC_133769.1, read as the reverse complement.
TAACAGATGCTCAGTGTTTTCTGCTATTAATCTGGATTGGATCTGTTTATATTTAATGTTTGTTCTTTAATAAGATGTACTTAGATATTCAAATGTAAAGTTAGTAAGATCCCACCATCCTGACCTGTGTTTTCATTTTCAAATGGCAACATCTAAAAGTGTTTCGTCAAGAAACAAGGCCAAGATTTTTTTAGAAATATATTGTTTATTATAATACTCGATTGAAATTATGCACTGTAGAATGACAAAATTATTTCTGCTGTGAAACAGAGAAACAAAGCCAAATGCTATGCTGTTTGTTCTGCTAGCCTACATTTATGACTGAAATACCAGAATAATTATGGTAATGTGATACCTGATGAGGATGAACCATATGGAAGCTGTTACTCCTTCAGCTGTGTATAAAAGAATGCTTAAAAGCTTGCAATGTCATTGGAACTGGTGATCATTATATTTTATTTTATTTATTTTATTTACCGTCACCTTGGCAAGTGAAAAAAAAAACAACCCTCTTACATGCTACCTATCTTATTTTGGATTAATTTACACTTTTATAAAACAGCATTTTTATTATTAGATTTAAGTGATGTTTAAGATGTTAGAAGTGCTATTTCTTGTCTCAGATGTTGCAATGTTTGATTGTAGTATCCAAACAATTAGAAATTCCAGGACACATCTTTTCATATCTTCCAAAGGTATGTGATAGAGGGAAAGAGAGTGAGATTTCTCAGAATAGTAATATCTCAAAAATCTTGTTCATGCCCACATATTTTCTCTTTTATATGATACTTATATGTAGGATAGAATTGGATTGTGCAGCATTATTCCAGAGATCATCCTATATGGGGGAGATACTCTCTGGTTCATTCTATCCCAGACTTTAGGAGAATGAGTGAAATGACCAATAGTTTCCTGTAGTAAGAATCATATTTTGTGCCTGTTATTCACTTTCCAGAAACTTAGACTCCGCAAGATTGAGAAATATATCAAGTAGCTACACATGTTTGAACCCACTAGCCTTTAATATGTCAGCTGTATTATCAGTCATTTCTCAGTCCCTTCTTTGTTCTAGTTCTTATTATAGACTGAAAATGAATGCTTCAGAGCTGTAAACAGGGGAGTTTCAGTGGGAGTTTACAGGAGAAGGTTGGGGGGAGACTTAGAGACCTAGGCAGAGGAACAGACAGGCTAGTGAAGGGAGTTGGTGGTGGTCTGCCAGAGTTCTGGTGGCTGTTGGGGGTTTGTTTTGGTTTTTGTTTCTTGGACTAACAGGTTTTAGGTGGGAAGGCTATGACCGATACAGAGGCAGCAGAGAAAGACACAATGAGGATGATTGGATGTAGAAGCTGCGGCATGTACATGATCCTGGAGCGGGTACCTGAAAACAGTTTTGTCTGCATGAAGAAAAGATCCAAGGACTGGAGATGCAAGTGGAAACTCTGGTTGAGTTTAGAAGGTAGTTCGAGCAGCTGATGGAGCAAAGACATGTGGAGGCTGAAGGGATAAGCTTAGACTTGCAGATGGAAGCAAGACCAAAGAATTCTGAGGGGAGACTGCTGATGACACAAAGCTGGGTGGCATTGCTAACACAGAGAAGGACCAGGATATTATACAGGAAGATCTGAATGACCTTGTAAACTGGAGTAATAGTAATAGGATGAAATTTAATACTGAAAAGTGCAAGGTCATGCATTTAGGGATTAATAACAAGAATTTTGGTTATAAATTGGGGACACATCAGTTGGAAGTAACAGA
>NC_133769.1:276471412-276478838 GCF_003597395.2 Chelonoidis abingdonii | reverse complement strand
TTTTGGAATAAAGAAGAAAATTAGAATTACTATCTTCTGGCTCCGTAGATGCAGTGCAAGTCTCTTTATGAGCAAGGGAGGATTCAGTCTTTGCCATGAACACCTTACAATATAAAGACAGGTCTACACTTAAAAAGCTGCAGTGTTACAGCTGCAGAGCTTTAGTGAAGACGCTACTGCGCCAAAGGGAATGCGTCTCTCTTCAGTGTAGTTAATCCATCTCCATGAGATGCAGTAGTTGTGTTGACAGGAGAAGCTTTCCCATCAACATAGTGCTGTCTGCACTGAGGTCAGCATAACTATATTGCTCAGTATCAGAGGGGTAGCTATGTTAGTCTGTATCCACAAAAACAGTGAGGAGTCTGGTAGTATCTTAAAGACTAACAGATTTATTTGGGCATATCACTCAGAGGTGTGGATCGATATGCCGATGTACGTTTGTAGTGTAGGCCTGTCCTAAGTTACAAAGAAATAAAGTTCACTCACAGGAGTGGGCCAGAGAACATCAGAGAGGAGATGCAAAGTCTAAATTAAAGGAGTGGTAAATGAAAGAAGAAAGGGAAGTGGCTTTGGTCCAATTGTGAAGGAGGGAGAGCTTCCTTGTGTACGGAGCACGATTTTGAAGAGTGAGATGAGATTGATAATCTTACCTTTAACTCTGAAGAGCCCTAAAAGGATTTCAAACGACATCTTAATGTAAACTACACATAGAGATCATTTGATTCTTTGCTGAAATGCAGCAGTTTTAACAGTACACAGGCACACTAGAAGAGTTGTTAATAGAAAGTGAATTCAAATATCACATCCAACTGAAACCATGTAGGATTTTTAGTAATCAGAATGTAACTTCCTGTATGACCATTGGCACTAGAGTCAATGCCCCTACTTTATGGAGGGCGTAACTATAATTTTAATAACCACACTTGGTCCAGATATTGGTTTTAAGTCTTCATCCAAAAGATGGCACCTCCTAAAGTGCCATTCTAGAGCACTGGTTCAGTAAACCTACTGGATCACCAACACTACTTTCTACATCACCTACAGTTTCTTATAGGTCTCCCATCCAAATACTGACCAATCACTGCCCTGTTTAAGCTGTCAGTCACAGCAAAAGGTAGTACACTTCTACCCCAATACAACGCTGTCCTTAGGAGCCAAAAAATCTTACTGTGTTATAGATGAAACTGTGTTATATCGAACTTGCTTTGATCCACTGGAGTGCACAGCCCCGCCCCCCTGGAGCGGTGCTTTACCACATTATATCTGAATTCATGTTATATTGGGTCGCATTATATCGGGGTAGAGGTGTATTGCTGTGGACCAATAAGCTATGGCTCTGCATGTTTTAAATTAGTGTTTTCCCCTACTAGAATTCTGAGGTTCATAATTTCAGCTATTTCCTTCAGCAATGGGTTCACTGAAGCAGCTTTGTAATAAAACTCAATCTAGCAATTGTGCCTTACATATTACTATTGATTATACTAGCTGCTGATTTTTAAAGATTCCTTGTTTTTTAATTTAAACTGTTTTTTATAGTTGGGGTAGGTGCTATGCTGAGTGATTTTACTTTCCCAGCTTCTGGTGACAAACAGCTGTCAATAGCAAATGCAGTACTATCAGAACCAGAAAGTGATTTTTGAGACAAAGTCAAATGGCAGGTAGTTAAATACTATAAAAAGGGAGCTAATCTGTTGAACAACCAAAATTCTCAAATTTGCTCAATATTTTCCATATTAATTACAATCAGCAGATGGCATTGCAGAGAGATCATTTCCAAACAGAAAAACACACCACACATCTGATTAAACTGTTCATGTATAAATGTTACTATGTTATGACTAATCTTTGTTGTTAAATTATGATGCTATTATTAACACTCCTTAAGATCCCATCTAAATTTAATTATTGCATAATAAGTGAGAAATTGCATATGCTGCATTATTCTGACATAAGTGCTGTTTGAGGACTAAAGGGACTTACTAGTGATTTTGAGTGCCTGAATTTTTGGGTTCACAACTTTAAATGACTTAAAGGGTCCTGATTTTTGGAAACTGTTAAGTATCCTTTAAGGGCACCCAAACATTTACACACCCAAAATCACCAGTCACTTTTTAATATTTAGGACACAAATTTCTGATTCTTGACTTCTTACATTAACACTGTAGCTATGGGTCAGATATGCTTTTTCTTATGTGCCTCATATGCAGAGATATTCAGCTTTCCTGGATTTCATGTTGTCTTCAAGAAGCATATATTTTTAAAATATACTTAACTGACATGAAAAGCAAGCATATTTTAGGATTTTTTAATTCTTTTATTTGAATTTTCTTTTGTAAAAGTTCTTAAATCTAAAATGTAAAAATTTGCAAGTTTTTATTTCATAATATGAGCAATTGTCTTCTTGCTGTCCTATATACAAAATTAATTACTCTGTTTTCCAACTTGTACCAATTTGTGAATATTTAAAACTTCAATAGTGCAGTATTCTAAAATCAGAATATACCCCAAATCCCACAGTGAGCTGTCATGGACCTAATAATATAATGTCAATGGAAGATTTTTTTAAAATAGAAATGTCAAATACACTTTTATGAATATGAAGTTAGCTCCCTATGACAGCATAAGAGCCAGTTGGTTGTCAATGGGAATTAAAACAAAAGAGAGAAAACCACCAACCTTTCATTTTATGTATAATAGTTTCAAAAGGGAAATTAAGTATCAATCAAAACCTAATTTTAAATCATGTTATCTATTCTAAGAAACTAGCAGTATACGAAAAATTCAGCGTTGAAGACTGCCACTCTGTGTGGAACTCAAAGGCAAAAGGCTGTGGAGGGGGACATTTTCAGCTGATATGAAGGCACCAGGTCAGATGGTTCTTTCTTGTGCACAGAATGTGTGATATTGACTTTTGGTGGTGCAAAGAAAACTTAATTAGATTCTACCTGTCCTGTACTTGTTTTCTAGTTTTAAAGAAATAATTTCCTCTCATTGGTTAATGGATTGTCCTTCCCAAAAGCTTCACAGTTTTCTTATAACACACAATGTTGAAATAGTTTAAAATTACAAGGCATGTGCTTCCTTTCATAATAGTGCTATATGTTGTTAAGTGTTTGTGTTTATTTGGTGGGATGATGAGGAATCATATATTTAACTATTATACAAAAGGACTTAAAAAGAAGCAAAATAAACTGAGCTTTTGTAATTTATTGCAATATCTAGTATTTAGATTCAAAGGTTACATATTTTGTTATATTTTTAAAATGACTTCCAGGTGAGAGAACATTACAAAATTAAGAATTATCTTCCAAACTTGACCCACAGATAAAGTTAGATCATAATCATGACTTGGGAAAAAATATTTTATTTTTTAATTAAAACATCATTAGGCAGAGGTGAAATTTTCGAAAGTGCCATTTTTCAAAAGTGACTTAGGAGGCTAAGCCCATTGGTTTTCAATGAAACGTTGGCTCCTAAATGCCTAAGTCTCTTCTGAAAATGGGACATATTTTCCTAAATGACTTATGGGCAGATTTTCAAAGGTATTTGAGGTATCTAAAATATGTATAGGTGCCTTACAGGACTTTCAAAAGTACCTAAGCAGATTACTAGATATCTATCTGCATCTTTAGGCACCTCAGTACGTTTGAAAATCTGGATAAATTTGAAAATTTTATCCCAGATCCAGAGATGCGGTAAATCATAGTCGTGCCTTTGATTTCAGTTATTCAGCCAGGACACAGTTACTCATACTAAGACACAGTCACACATAGAGACACTTTAGAAGATATTCAGAGATCAGCCAGTTGGGGTCCCTGAAGATAAAGTTCTCAAGACATTAGTATTGGGCTTGGAGCTGTTTGCTATCTGGAATCTTCTTTATGGTTCTCACGTTCATTATTCAAGTCTGTAAGTGTCAAATGCATGACTGGGTTCACATTCAACAGGAAAAAGCACAGCTTCCCTGGCTGAATGAGAATTTCTGGCTTCTGAATCCACTTAATTGTTCACAGTCACTGCCAAGTGCAGAAGAACTGTGTTTTTGGTAGCATCATTGTCCTAACATTTCTGACTGCCACCAGCATCATCTCCTTGTTATCTGAATTGAATTAATTTTAGTCTCTTCATCCAGATACTAATCATGTTTCAATGTTAGGTGGGCTCTCTATTAGATTTTCTGGAGAGATGATATCTGTATAATACTAGCACTCCTGTTTGTTGCATGTGATGGTGAATGCTAAGTGTTTAATGTATATGTTGAATAGGATGGAGGAGAGGATAATCATAGAAATGTAGGACTGGAAGGGACTTCAGTTGGTCATCTAGTTTAGTGCCCCACACGGAGGTATCCCATACCATCCCTGACAAGTGTTCATCTAATCTATTCTTAAAAACCTCCAATGATAGAGTTTTCACAATCTCCCTAGGTAATTTGTTCCAGTGCTTAACTATCCATATAGTTAGGAAGTTTTTCCTAATGTCTAAGCCCATTACTTCTTGTCCTGTCCTCAGTGAATAAGCAAAGCAATTTATCCTCCTTCTCTTTATAACCAATTTTTTTTACTTGATGACTGTTATCATGTCGTCCCTCAGTCTTCTCTTCTCCAGACTAAACAAGCTCATTTTTTTCAATCTCATAGGTCATGTTTTCTAGACCATTAATCATTTTTGTTGCTCTCCTCTGGACTTTCTCTAGTTTGTCCATACCTTTCCCGAAGTGTGGTGCCCATAACTGGACACACTACTCCTATTTAGGCCTTNGAGGTCTTCAAACCACAATTTGAGGACTTCAATAACTTAGACATAGGTTAGGAGTTTGATATAGAAGTGGATGGGTGAGATTCTGTGGCCTGCATTATGCAGGAGGTCAGACTAGATGATCATAATGGTCCCTACTGACTTTAAAGTCTATGAGTCTATGAGTCTATTCTGTTGTATTTTTAGGCATAGGGATTTTCATGCCATTTTCAGTGATCTAGTTCTTTATACTAGATAAAGACAAATGAGCAATATGTTTGCAGCTTTGAATATTCAAGGTTAAAGGTAACTCCATCGTAGCCTGATTGTTTGAGTGCTAGGCTGGCAAACCTTTAAAACACAATTTATAAGAAACTTTAGCTGCTTTTGGAATAAAGAAGAAAATTAGAATTACTATCTTCTGGCTCCGTAGATGCAGTGCAAGTCTCTTTATGAGCAAGGGAGGATTCAGTCTTTGCCATGAACACCTTACAATATAAAGACAGGTCTACACTTAAAAAGCTGCAGTGTTACAGCTGCAGAGCTTTAGTGAAGACGCTACTGCGCCAAAGGGAATGCGTCTCTCTTCAGTGTAGTTAATCCATCTCCATGAGATGCAGTAGTTGTGTTGACAGGAGAAGCTTTCCCATCAACATAGTGCTGTCTGCACTGAGGTCAGCATAACTATATTGCTCAGTATCAGAGGGGTAGCTATGTTAGTCTGTATCCACAAAAACAGTGAGGAGTCTGGTAGTATCTTAAAGACTAACAGATTTATTTGGGCATATCACTCAGAGGTGTGGATCGATATGCCGATGTACGTTTGTAGTGTAGGCCTGTCCTAAGTTACAAAGAAATAAAGTTCACTCACAGGAGTGGGCCAGAGAACATCAGAGAGGAGATGCAAAGTCTAAATTAAAGGAGTGGTAAATGAAAGAAGAAAGGGAAGTGGCTTTGGTCCAATTGTGAAGGAGGGAGAGCTTCCTTGTGTACGGAGCACGATTTTGAAGAGTGAGATGAGATTGATAATCTTACCTTTAACTCTGAAGAGCCCTAAAAGGATTTCAAACGACATCTTAATGTAAACTACACATAGAGATCATTTGATTCTTTGCTGAAATGCAGCAGTTTTAACAGTACACAGGCACACTAGAAGAGTTGTTAATAGAAAGTGAATTCAAATATCACATCCAACTGAAACCATGTAGGATTTTTAGTAATCAGAATGTAACTTCCTGTATGACCATTGGCACTAGAGTCAATGCCCCTACTTTATGGAGGGCGTAACTATAATTTTAATAACCACACTTGGTCCAGATATTGGTTTTAAGTCTTCATCCAAAAGATGGCACCTCCTAAAGTGCCATTCTAGAGCACTGGTTCAGTAAACCTACTGGATCACCAACACTACTTTCTACATCACCTACAGTTTCTTATAGGTCTCCCATCCAAATACTGACCAATCACTGCCCTGTTTAAGCTGTCAGTCACAGCAAAAGGTAGTACACTTCTACCCCAATACAACGCTGTCCTTAGGAGCCAAAAAATCTTACTGTGTTATAGATGAAACTGTGTTATATCGAACTTGCTTTGATCCACTGGAGTGCACAGCCCCGCCCCCCTGGAGCGGTGCTTTACCACATTATATCTGAATTCATGTTATATTGGGTCGCATTATATCGGGGTAGAGGTGTATTGCTGTGGACCAATAAGCTATGGCTCTGCATGTTTTAAATTAGTGTTTTCCCCTACTAGAATTCTGAGGTTCATAATTTCAGCTATTTCCTTCAGCAATGGGTTCACTGAAGCAGCTTTGTAATAAAACTCAATCTAGCAATTGTGCCTTACATATTACTATTGATTATACTAGCTGCTGATTTTTAAAGATTCCTTGTTTTTTAATTTAAACTGTTTTTTATAGTTGGGGTAGGTGCTATGCTGAGTGATTTTACTTTCCCAGCTTCTGGTGACAAACAGCTGTCAATAGCAAATGCAGTACTATCAGAACCAGAAAGTGATTTTTGAGACAAAGTCAAATGGCAGGTAGTTAAATACTATAAAAAGGGAGCTAATCTGTTGAACAACCAAAATTCTCAAATTTGCTCAATATTTTCCATATTAATTACAATCAGCAGATGGCATTGCAGAGAGATCATTTCCAAACAGAAAAACACACCACACATCTGATTAAACTGTTCATGTATAAATGTTACTATGTTATGACTAATCTTTGTTGTTAAATTATGATGCTATTATTAACACTCCTTAAGATCCCATCTAAATTTAATTATTGCATAATAAGTGAGAAATTGCATATGCTGCATTATTCTGACATAAGTGCTGTTTGAGGACTAAAGGGACTTACTAGTGATTTTGAGTGCCTGAATTTTTGGGTTCACAACTTTAAATGACTTAAAGGGTCCTGATTTTTGGAAACTGTTAAGTATCCTTTAAGGGCACCCAAACATTTACACACCCAAAATCACCAGTCACTTTTTAATATTTAGGACACAAATTTCTGATTCTTGACTTCTTACATTAACACTGTAGCTATGGGTCAGATATGCTTTTTCTTATGTGCCTCATATGCAGAGATATTCAGCTTTCCTGGATTTCATGTTGTCTTCAAGAAGCATATATTTTTAAAATATACTTAACTGACATGAAAAGCAAGCATATTTTAGGATTT
>NC_133769.1:276443899-276451282 GCF_003597395.2 Chelonoidis abingdonii | reverse complement strand
GAGGGGTGAGGCTGTACCCAGCACCACCCGGGGCAATGTTTTCTGCCCCATCAGGCACTGTGCTCTCAACCCGGAAGTGGGAACTATGGGATAGCTGAGGAACAGCTACCCACAGTGCACCGCTCCTGAAATCGATGGTAGCTTTGGACCATGGACACAATCGATTTCGTGATCCCACTGTGGACACGCTAAACCGATTTTATTAGATCTGTTTTGTAATATCGGTTTAAGCTAATTCGAAATAATCGTGCAGTGTAGACGTACCCTATGAAATGCTCGTAAGTTGCTGTATGTATCAATCTCACTTGCAAAGTCTATATTGCATGCTATAGGGAAATATGTAAATTTTGATTTAAAGCTTTGAAAATATTTGCTCTGAGCTTGTGAACTCAGGCATGGGAATCGTGTCCCACTCACCCATCTGGAAAGAGTATCAAAATCAGAAGGGTCATCCAAGAACATCACAATCCAAAGGACTGGTTAATGGCCCTGTCATAAATATAGAGAGAAGGGTAGCATTGGCAGCTGTTCTGAATCGCCTTACCTGTAAGGGGTTAAGTAAGTCAAATAACCTAGTTGGCACCTGACCAGAAGTACCAATGAGGAAAGAAGATACTTTCAAATCGGGGTGAGGAGGGCTGTTTGTGCTCTTTCTTTGTTCCCTCCCTGGATGGAGAGAAAAGCCAAGCAGGTTCAACATCTCCTGAAAATCTACCTGAAATATATCATCTAAAATCACAGAAATTGTAAGTAAGGCAAGGAAATGTGTTAGGTTATCTTTTGTTTTAGATTGTGAATTTTTCTATGCTACAGGGGTAGTTTTATTCCTGTTTTTGTAACTGTGAAGCTGAGCCAGAGGGGAACCCTCTGTGTTTTAAATCTTTTTATTTAGTTTGTAAAGTTACCTTCCATCCTGATTTTGCAAGTGTGATTCTTTTATTTTTTTTCCTTATAAATAAAGTTTTTCTTTTAAGAACCTGACTGATTTTCAGTGTCCTGAAGACAAAGGATCTGGTTGGTACTCACATTGCTAAGGCAATTGGTTGATATATTATTCTCAAGCCTCCCCAGGAAAGAGGGTGAAAGGGCCTAGGGGGGATATTTTGGAGGGATAGGGATTCCAAGTGACCCTTCCCTGAATTTTTGTATAAATCACTTGGTGGTGGCAGCAATACCATCTAAGGGCAAGGAGGAATTTGTGCCTTGGGGAAGTTTTAACCTAAGCTGGTAGAATATAAGTGTAGGGGGTCATTCACGCGGGTCCACACATCTATACCCCAGAGTTCAGAATGGGGGGGGGGAAGCCTGACCGGCCCTATCATACCTGGGAAATGTTACATGCAAGGAAGCTTGTCCTGTGGACTAGGAAGCTGAATAGAGGAAATAAGACAAAGACAAGGGGGAAAAATTCCATCTTTTTGGCTGTTTCAACAATGAAGGGCCAGAGACTCTAAACTGAAACCAGAGATCCCCAGGGGCTGTGTCATAGCTTCCTACTCAGATTTGAACCTTAGCATTCATAAAATGAGAAGCTAGCATGAAACCTCCAAGCTTAATTACCAGCTTGGATCTGATATCGCTGCCACCAGCCAAAAATTCCAGTGTTTTGCCTCACTCTGGTCTCCCCAAACTCTCCACCTTCCCTGGGGGACCAAGAACTCAGTAGCGCTGAGTCTCAACACCAAAGGGAACACAACCTCCTCACCTTTGTCTCCTTTTCTCACTCCCCACTCACCTCCCTGGGTTATCCTGGGCGATACTGTACTAACTCCTTGAATGCAAACAGAGAGGAGCAATTTAACCTCCACCCCCCTCCTTCCTTCCGAGGCTGCAAGTTCACCCTCGTAAATTAACACAAAAGAGATTTCCCTCTTTCGTTCCTTAGCCTACCGCAGAGAAATTCAAAACAGGTCTTAAAAAGAACTTATATAAAAAGACAGAAGAAAAACACATAACTGATCTCTACATCAGGTGACAAATACAACAGGGCATTCTCCTTATTTATATATAAATATGAATAAACAGCCTTATTCAAAAAGAAATACAATTTAACATTCCAGCAAAGAAACTTGAGCAAGCCTCGAGAGGAAGGAAGGAGGTGGCGCGGGAGGTAGAATTGAGCCGACGCTCTGTTGCATTCATAGGGAGTTAATGTAGTAGCCACGGTAACGTATCCTGAAGAGCCCGAAACGCCAGGAGGGGGAGCTGGGGATGAGATAAAGAGGGAGAAACAAAGGGAGGAGGTTGTCGTTCGCCCTTTTGGTGTGAAACGAACTCAGGGCCTCTGAGTCCGGGCTCCCCCAGCCGAAGCGTTTGGTAAACATTCCAGCAACTACACACATGTAAATACAAAAACAATATAAAAACCTATATTGTCTTATACCTGTACTTACAACTGGGAAACAGAAGACTGAAGATAGAAAGATCACTCTCAGAGCCGAGAGAGCCACAGAGTCACAGACAAAAGACACACACACAAAAAATTCCCTCCCTGAGCTTTGAAAAATCCGGTTTCCTGATTGGTCCTCTGGTCTGGTGTGTGGTTCCCTTTGTTAACCCTTTACAGGTGAAAGAAACATTAACCCTTAGCTATCTGTTTATGACAGGCTGTTTCGTAGGTTAGCCCTAAAAGACACTTTAAATTGACAGATCACTACAACTCTGTCACTTTTAGCCTTTAGATGGTAATTCATTTCTGTGTGTAAATTTGCTTGCTTTAACCAGTAAATAAGTCTTATTTCTTTTTCCTAGTTAATATATCTTTTGATAGTTTGTTACAGGATTTGCTACAGGTGTCGTCTTTGGTGTAAGATCTAGGGTGCCAATTGATCTTGGGTAAGTGATTAGTCTCTTGGGACTAGAAGCAACCTGAATGTAATGTGATTTTTTGGTGTAAGTGACCATTTATCACTAAATCTGTTTTTTTCTGAATGGCAAGATCGACTGGAAATTCTAAGGGGAATGTCTGTGACTCCATGGTAAGACTGGTATAGTGATCCAGGAGTTCACATTTGTTACTGGTTTGCTGAAACCTAATTATAGGACACACTAGCAGTTTGGGTTGTCTGCTCTGTTTTTGACAGTCTACCTTGAGGTCACGGTCATGATTCAGTCTAGACAGTATAACACCTAACAGTTATGAGTGATAATAATTTAGCCAAAGATTAATTCAGATGAGTTTAACTGAAGTTGCTTGAGCCAGCTGGAGCGCAAGAATTTATTTTTTGTCTGTTTCTACAGAAACTCCTTGCTGAGCAGAATAAAATATTGCAAGCCTTACATGTTTAAAAGGGCATTACAGTGTACAGTGGGAAAAGGCAACTATAAAGTCACAGTTAAATAGTATATTTAAGGAACCGTGTGCTATTTTTGATAGCATCTCCTGATGCACAGACAATTAAAAATAAGTGCTATATTTTGTGAACTAGGCAAGAAAAGTAAGTTGTAAAAATACTCATATTTGTTACTCTATTCATCACTGAGAGTACTTGATTTGCCAGTTATTTACTCTTCAGTTTATGTTTACTAGTCTCATACTATAGAATTAGAATTTATAATCCCTATTCCATGATGAGATATCTTTGAGCTATAGTGTATCTTAATTAAAACTATCTTTATATAAAAAGAACGGGAGTACTTGTGGCACCTTAGAAACTAACAAATTTATTTGAGCATAAGCTTTTGTGGGCTACAGCCCACTTCTTCAGATGCATAGAATGGAACATATATTGAGGAGATATATATATGCATACAGAGAGCATATATTGAGGAGATATATATACTCATACAGAAAGCATACAGAAGAATCATGGATAGGGTTGCCAACTCTGACTGAAAATATTCTGATGACCCAAGGAAGTGGAATGATCTCAATCTCTTTTTTTGTGGGGGGGGGAGGGGGGGGTGAAGCCTGACCGGCCCTATCATACTGGGAAATGTTACATGCAAGGAAGGCCTTGTCCGGTGACTACGAGCTGAATAGAGGAAATACAGACAAAGACGAGGGTGGAAAAATTCCATTCTTTTTGGCGGTTTCAACAAGAAGGGCCAGAGACTTCTAAACTGAAACCAAGATCCCCAGGGTCTTGTGTCATAGCTCCTATCAGATTTGAACCTTAGCACTCCATAAAAAGAGCTAGCATGAAAACCTCCAAGCTTAATACCCAGCCTTGGATCTGAGGCTAGAAGAGGAGGCACCAGCGGCAAAAATTCCAGTGTTTGCCTCACTCTGCTCCCCAAACCTCCCTGCGGGGACGCCAAGACTCAGAAGGCCCGAGCTCACACCAAAAGGGAAAACAACTCGTCCTCCCTTGTCTCTCTTTATCTCATCCCCCCAGCTCCCCTTCCTGGGTTTCGGCGATAACTGTACTAAACTCCTTGGAATGCAACAGAGAGGCAATTTACCTCCCCCCCCATCCTACTTCCACTGAGGCTGCACAGATTCACCCCGTAAAATCTAACACAAAGAGAATTCCCTTTGCCTTTCGTTCCTTAGCCTACCCAGGAGAAAACTCAAACGAGTTTAAAGAAAACTTCTATAAAAAGAAAAACACATAAACAATGATCTCTACTATCAAGGTGATACACAGGCTATCCTTAATAAAAATAAATGAATAAACAGCCTTATTCAGAAAGAAATAAACAATTTAACATTCAGCAATACCACACCACATGTAATAAAAGAAACCTAATAAAAGCCGATTGTTTTCTACCTTTGTACTTCACAACTGGAAACTGAATGATAGAGAGCTTGAAGATAGGGAGAACCCTCTCATAGCTAGAGACAGACAAAAAGAACACAGAAACAAAAGACGACCACCGCCAAAACCTCCCGAAGCTTTGAAAAACAGCGCGTCTGAATACAAGTATCTGGTCCGCTTCCTGATTGGTGACCATACTCGTGACGTCTGGTGATGATGGTTCCCTTTGAACCCTTTACAGTGAAGAGAACATTAACCCTTAGCGAATCTGTGTTATGACAGGCTGTTTCGTAGGTTTAGCCCTAAAAGAACACTTAAATTGACAATCATCTAACACAACTCTGTCAATTGTTTAGCCTTTAGATGGTATCATTCTGCTGTGTCGGTAAAATTTGCCTGCGTTAACCAGTAAATAAGTCTGTAGTTTCTTTTTCTAGTAATAATTCTTGTGATAGTTTGTACAGGATTGCTCCACGGTGTCGTCTTTGGTGTAAGATCTAGGGGTGCCAAATTGATCTTGGGTTAGAGTGATAGTCTCTTGGGACTAGAAACAACTGAATGTCTGTGATTATTTTTTGGGTAGTACATAATTATTCCACTAAATCTGTTTTTTCTAATGGCAGATCGACTGGAATTCTAAAGGGAATGTCTGAGAACTCCATGGTAAGACTGGTATACGTCGACAGGACGTTCATCACACGTTTTACTGTTTGCCTGAAACCTAATTAAGAGACACACTATGCAAGTTGGGTTGTCTGCTTCTGTTTTTGAACAGTCGACCTTGAGGTCGACTCATATCAGTCATATATATACAATAAGGGAGCAGAACAGGCATATATCAGTATATGAGGTGATAATAATTAGCCAAGAGTAATTCAATGAGTTTAACTGAATGTTGCTTGAGCCAGCTCGGAGCGCAAAATTATTTTTTTCTGTTTCGACAGAAACCCTTGCTGACAGAATTAATATTGGACAAGCCTTACTACATGTTAAAAACGGGCATTACAGTGTACACGTGGAAGCAACTATAAAGTCAGGAAATAGATATTTAAGGGAACCGGTGTGCCCTTTTGATACATCTCTCTGATCACAACAATTAAAAAATAAGTGCTTATTGTGTGAACTAGTCAGAGAAAAGAATGTAAAAAATACTCAATTTGTTATCTATTCATCACTGAGAGTACTTGATTTGCCAGTTATTACTCTCAGTTTATGTTTAACTATCTCATACTATAGAATTAGAAATTAATAAATCCCATTCATGATGAGATATCTTGAGCTATAGTATCGAGATGCACAACGCAGGGCGAAGGAACAGAGGCAACGTCAAGCGACGAGGCAGAGATCCTATGAGAAGATAGATGATGTAGTCTATTACGTCAATCTTAAATTAAAAACATCTTTATAGAAAAAGAACGGAGTACTTGTGGCAGCTGTAGAAACTACAAAATTTAATTTGAGCATAAGCTTTTGTGGCTACAGCCACTTCTTCAGATCATTAAATGGAACATATATTGAGGAGATATATATATGCATACAGAGAGCATATATTGGGAGAATAATATACTCATGACAGGAAAGCATACAGAAGAATCATGGATAGGGTTGCCGAACTCTGGACGAAAATTATTTCTATTACCAAGGAATGTGGAAATGATCTCAATCTCTTTTTTTGTGGGGAGGGGCAACTCAAAAGACTAGCCCAGGAACATTGGTACTCCGGTCCTAAATTGTGAGGGACAAACAACGCAGGATCCACAAGGCCACAAGAGCCCTCATAGCGTTTCGAAAGAGCTGCTTGAGAACATAAGTCCCTCGCCACTGCCCCCCCCAAAATTTTCTCCTGAATTATTTGAAAATGGTGCGTCATAAACAGATAGTAGGGTAATGTTTCCTTTCACCTGTAAGGGATTACAAGGGAAACCAAACAACCTGAACCAAGGGACTCAAGTCAGGAAAACCGGATTTTTTAAAGCTGAGCGAGGGAGTGTTTTGTGGACTGCCTTTGTCTGGCCTCAGCTATGAGAGGGTTTTTTTTTTCTATCTGTCAAGCTTGCTAATGCTCAGTTCCAAGTTGTACGTTACAAGTAGAAAAATAATAGCTGTTTGTGTTTTTTTGTATGTACATGTGTGTAGTGCTGGAAGTTTAAATTGAGTTCTTTTGGATAAGGCCTGTTTATTCATTTTTCTTTGTAACAATTGAACTTGAATTATTTCACTTTTGATACGAGAAAATTTTTTATGTCTTTTTCTTTCTTTTTTATATAAAGTTTTCTTTTTAAGACTGTGTTGATGTTTTTTTCTTCTCGGGTAGGCTAAGGAATCGTAAGGGGAGGGAAATTCTCTTTGTGTTAGATCTCCGGAGGGTGGAATCTTGAACACCAGGGAATTTGTGGGAGGCGAGAAGACAAAGCGGGGAAATAACTAGAGAGAGATCTTTCAGTGTTTACTGGGAGTTTGTTGTCTCTTTTGGAAGGAGGAGACATGCTCTTGGATTGTGATGTAAAGAGGTTGCATCAGTAACGCTCAGGTAGGCCCAGAGAGGAAATTCTAGGTGGGAGAGAGAGGGGAAAGGGAATGCTGGGTTATTTCCCTTTGTGGTAAGACTCGGTCTCTGAGTCTTGGGGTTCCGCCAGGGAAGGTTTGGAGACCAGAGGGACCAAAACCCTGGAATTTTTTGGCT
>NC_133769.1:276422255-276443874 GCF_003597395.2 Chelonoidis abingdonii | reverse complement strand
GCTGGTGGCAGCGAGATCAAATCTAAGCTGGTAATTAAGCTTAGAGGGGTTCATGCTAGCTTGTCAGGTTATGAACGCTAAGGTTCAAATCGGAGTAGGAAAGCTACGACAGGTGCACCTTTCCTTCATGTGTCCTTCTCCCAATCACAACAAGCACTGTGTGTGTGGGCGGACGGGTGGGGGAGGGGGGAATCACTACTGGGAATAACTACCCTACACAAAGGAGAATGTTTAAACCCTGGTGAGGGCATCCCACAGGGAAAACTATCCCAAACTAAAACCACGACTAAAGTACTACTAAACTAATCATTAACTTACATAACAAAATCCAGGAAGACAGAGATAGAAAAGTGTGAGGCAAATACCACTCAGAATGCTCTGACTTTAGCCACAGCCGATGAGAAGGAACTGAGAGGGATCAGGGTAATGTGGCCCTGAAATAGCCCAGGGAAGGGTCAGAGGCTGCAGGGTTTGAGCATGGTTCCTGTCGGTATTCCTAAACAAAGTTCTCTGGCTTTGGTGCACTGGGCATGCACAGCTCAGTTGCATACCCATCTGCAGTCACTCAAAGAACTTGCAATTCAATTCTTAAACTTCGCTCCATCTTCAAATTGCTCCATAAGAAGGAAAAAGTATTCAGCTGCTTCTGTATCTTTAGAAACCTTAAGTGTCTGAAGTGTCTAAATATAGAACACATGCATGAAATTCACCTCTGGCTGAATACATTCTGTACTACAAACCCTCATCATATCCTTCACGGTCATATTTTTGTACCTGCTCTTGTGTATTGAATGACATGTTGACAGTGCTCTTAATAGTAGCATGGAAGATGTTCATCTACAAAAGTATCCTTGTAAAATGTGTAGTGCTATGTTTAATATTTTTAAAAAATATGCTAAATGAAAATTTAAAACCAAATAAAAACACAGAGTAAGGGACAGGAAGCAGAGGACAGGGGGGAAATATTCTAATAAATATAAAGGTATTCAGCCAGCTAGTCATGCTGTATATTTCATCTCTAGAAAATGCTCAAGATAGCATAGTAATGGCCATGGTATATAGAATAGTTATTGCTAACATGTTCTCCGAATCAATGAGGGCAGGATTTTTACCTAAGAATGGCACAGAATATCAGGGAAAGTCTTTAACACTATTTTCAAGGGGAAAAAAGATCCCTGTTGATGTCAGCTAGGAAACCACTGCACTTCAATTGTGTGAAAATGGCCAAAAATACTTTGGGATACATTGTGTTCTGTTTGTCAATATTTTCTCTCGTTTCTGCATGTATGTGTATCTAAATATATATTCAAAACATTACATTTAGCCATAGTACACATTTAATGAAATTGAGTAATCATGTGATAAATTCTAGGGCTTTGGAGCATGCTCCATTTTTGGAATGTTAAGAAAAAGTCTGCGGGGGTGTAGTGGGGAGAGAGTTAGGATAAGGTGATTTCAAGTGAATGATACATTTATTTATTCATATAGCTATGTGATAAACTGCAGAGACATCTGTGTGTGTGAGAGAGAGAGAGAGAAAGAGAGAGAAAGAACTATACTAGAAAGCTGTATAAACTTAAATCCTGTTTCCAAAGCACACGCTAATCTCAATAAATTTGTGTCACTGCACCTGGCGCATTTACACTTCACAAAGAAGCTTTTACAGAAGGAACTACAAACTTTATCTAGGTTCTTGTCAGGAACTGATGAATGAGGGCAGTGGTTTTGTAACCCCAATTCCTTTCCCTTGGGTGCCATTGGCTCTCTTGAAAGCATCTGCTAGTTTGCTTCAGCATATGCAGTTTTCTACTGAATGTCTGTGAAATCCTAGATTTTATTAGCTTTTGAAATTTTAGACTGTCAGTCAGTAGGGAATAGTGTATTCTGCTTAGCATTTTTTAGATGTACTGCATATGTCACTAACTAGGATAAGCAGAGTTGTTTGCCAGAGATATGAACACAAATAGAATAAGCATCAGCTTCCCAAAAATCTTAGTTGAATTTACCTAAAAGTAAAGCAGAAAATCTACTGTTTATCTTAAAGTCTGCCACATAATACCCACCTTAGCCTCCTGAAATGGCAAACTACTGCTGGAACCAATTGTGCTGCAGAATTTATTGCACACATGAACTGATAAGATTAATTTGTCATAGATTTATCTTGCCCATGACTTTTTTTTTGGCTCTCTGTAGGCCAGTGATTATGGAATGGAGAGACTAAGTGGCGATCAGAGAGAGTCTTAGTGGCCTATTTTCTATTTGATGTGTGAGTCTGCCCATTATTTGCTTCAGTGTCAATGGAATATATATGGGGGACAGGTGGGAAACAGACAACCCCAAATTAGACTTAATTTTTGGCTTGGTGTGATTAACCGTTTATATCTGTGACCAATCAGGACAGATGTGTGAGATTTAAGGAGGAGAGGGGTAAGACATAACACCTCCTATAAGTGCTCTTCTTAAAAATGTAATTGTCATCTGAAATCTATGAATTCTCTAGGGTAGGAAGGAATTTTTTAGTTCCCACCTCATGTACAACTTGCTTTAACTTAAACTGCATTTGAGCTCTCACAAATCATTTGCACAAGATGCTTTTACAAACTACAACTGGTGTCTGTAAACCATAGAAATGTATGTGACCGTTGATTTGTGTCTGCAAATGGGTGTATATGTGAGAGTGTCAATTCCATCAGGTGGCCATCCTGTGAAATTGCACATGTACAAATGAATGCCACAATTTGAATCCTTTCCCCTAGTAATACAGGGTTTTTCTTGTTGAAAACTGTGTTTTGGGGAGTTGGCTGAAAAATGTGAATATATTGGTCTTGCTGACCTTTCTGGCTGAATCTGTGAATACAAAGCCACCTGTCTAATGTAGAATAACAACCTAGCACTAGCTACATGTACTCATAAGGGAATAGGGAGGGGAAATTTAGTTTCACTATCTCATCAACTAGCAACACACTCACATAGCAAGAATATTGAATGCTTCTTTTTGTTATTGTCCTGTATCTCAGTGGCCTCATCATTTTGCTCTTTCTAGCCCTCTGCCACAGAAAGCTCCAGTACTCTGGAAAATGCAAAATATTGGTTGCTACTCTTGGTATTTCTCCCTTTATACATTTCAGGTTCTAAATCTTCAGCATAGAGATTATTAGGTTACTGTCACCCTCTCCATTTGCTTCTGTGCCACAAACACTACAGAACTGTGCAGTGAAAAAGCACATCCCTAAAGAGTACTATGATAATAGTGTTGGCTGCTGAACTATTTAAATAAATATGGTAAATAAAATTAGAAAAACAAAAAAAGAACTGAATAACATCAAAGACTTACTGCCTGATTGCAAAGAGGCATTGTAGAATTAAATATTATCAGTAGTTCTGTGTGGAGAGAGAGACTGAGTACCATCCATTTGTGCCTGTTTTATTTGATCTGAAACAAACTTTTGTCTGATTGTGAAGATGAATAAAAAGTCTGGGAAAGTCTCCAAATTCAAGGAAGGGGAGTGATGTGTGATTACAGGCTCTGGCTCAAATATTGTATATTACTCTCCACATTTTCTCTGACTAGGTGAAAGAGTACAAATCACTCACAGCCAAAGTTCTGGCTGTTGCTTCACAGCTAGCGAATTATTTTACCTACTATTGGTTGGGGAGCAGGAACCATTAAAAAGGAACCATTACACTTCATGAGCCAGGTGTTCCTTCTTCTCAATGCTCAATCTTTATTTTTCGTAGCAAAATTTTGTTCTGTTTTTGTTCTATGACCTAGTGTAGCTATTTAAGGAAAGATTACTGGACATTAGGGAACATTTCAATATGTACTGGAAACCAACTGAATGCATTTCTTTGTAGAGGGGGGGAAGGCATTCGCATGAATGTGTATTAATAAAATGCAAGTAAAATATGGGGAGGGAATCAATAAATCAGTGTGACCACAGTCATCAGGGATATGAAATAGAAATAGTCAACTATGATGATAAATGTGTAAATACTGAACAAAGAATAGGTACAAACATCCTACTCATGATGCTACCAGTAAAATAATCAACTAGGACAGATCCAAAGAGGG
Source organism: Chelonoidis abingdonii (assembly GCF_003597395.2). Taxonomy (NCBI): domain Eukaryota; kingdom Metazoa; phylum Chordata; order Testudines; family Testudinidae; genus Chelonoidis; species Chelonoidis abingdonii. Next base: position 276,439,802 of record NC_133769.1, on the reverse strand, counting down.
GAATCTATAGATTTTGTTCAAATCTAACCAAATATTGCTTTAGTTGGAAAGATGACCTTTGCCCAATATACAATGCATATAAGCATAGTCCAGTTTCAAGTTTCCTTTTCGTTTATACAGTGGAATGTATGTCAGCCACTTAGGATCACGTCATTATCAATACTAGCTGAGAGCATGCCATTTAGATTTTCAGAGCAAAAAGGGCACTGATATCTGGAGCCTTCTGGAGCAGAATAGTTTGAGGTAGCAGCATTTTTCACTGCCACTGAAAAAGGCATGCTCTCACCAACACACTGCTAAGTACTGCTTCACTGATAAGAATATCTTCAAAAGCATTTTATTAAAAGCATTTTCCTCCCTTTCATCTTGATTGACTTTTGGACTGTTAAAATGTCACAGCAAGCTGACTACGTAAGCACCAGAGTTTCCTGACAGTAAGTATTCATGTTCTTGGCAATGTCATTCCCCCTCCCCAATTAAAAAAGTAAAAATTGGCATAATGTTTTCCTTCATCTGCTTCCATTGGAATTCACTGACAGTAATTCATTTGGTTTTGTTTTCAACCTCATATTCTTCACCTGGCTGTGATGATATTGAGGACTGAAATGAAATGGATTCTTTTTCTTCTTTGTGCACAATGTATATCTAGTATATCTGTATCTACAGATCTCATGCTTCAATGTTATAAGCTGCATGTTAGCCTATAGTGCTAAACAACTGTATTCACTATAAAGACTGTGATATCATTAAGGCTATATACATAATTTTTATTTCCATACCAAGAGCTTGATGATATGACCGTTTAAAAACTCCTCTTACATTTTTTTTCCTTTTCACATTTGAATATGTGTCTTTTTTTCTAGGTCTCTTTTTACCTGCTCGATTCAGCCATTTTCTACCTATAGTCCCTTGAGACAAAAAGAACCAACATGACCTTGAGCACAAATCAACACAGATGCAGTGTATTTACATAGTTTCATGCAGCTTGCCCTGAACATATATAACCTAGCCAAAAGTGTGGATATGTAGTTTGGCTAGACAAACGCAACCTGAAGGATCACTTTGACCCTAAGATTTTTTGATGTATTAAATTGGTCTCTATAGAAAATCATGGGATTGTGCAACTTTTTTTATGAAGCAACAAAATTGAAGACAGCAAAGCATTTAATTAAATGTCAGCTGGTACATTGAGACAATGCAGTTGAGTGAGGACTTGGTCCTAGAAGGAGGAACCTTGATATAGTTATGTAGCATTATTGTTTTAGTTGTATAATTTTCCAAGAATCGAAGACTGATTCACTTAAAGCACTGCCATTGCTTCCAGCTCCTTCCCCCTCCCCACTCACGTGCAGCCTCCTTGTTGTCGGTATGAATGGTTTTTACATTTATTTTCATACTCTCAATTTGTTTGCCATTTCCAGCCTTTGCTGACTTAGGGCAGCAGTTAGGGAGAAGTGGGTCCACTCTGTGTTGGTGTGTGACAGAACTGACCAGACTGTCAAGGATAATACTAGGGGCAGAAAGCTCTCTCTCAGCCAGCTGCCTTTAGCTGAGCCTAGCAGCCTTCAGTGTTCTCTCAAGGAGGGGCAGCTCAGTAGCAGGAGAAGCTGCCTGGCTCAATCACAGGACTGAGAACATGACTGCTATGCCTGTATCTGCAGCAGGAAGCTGGAGGGGACCTAAAGAGAGCAAGAGAGAGACAATAGCTCAGATACACACAATGTTTTAAATATAAAATTTGTCAGGGTGTATCCCAAAGCAGCATCTCACTAGCTAACCTCCAACCCTCAACCCTGCCTTGGCTCCAGTGGTGGTGAGGAATAGGTGAAATGTACATTGGGGAAGACGTTTGCAGAGCAAGTTTCCGAGACCTGTTCAAAAGATGTTAGGAGTGGTTTTGTCTCCTCCTTCCAGGTTGCTCCAAGTCAGACCTGCTGAGGGTGAAGAAGGGCCAATCTGCTGAAGCCAGGGGAAAGACCTGGCTGCTACTAGTGCCATGAGTATCAAGAAAGAGGCAGTGAGAAGTGCATGCCCTGCTCTCTAGTGGAGATTGGTGTCAGCTTACTTTTTTATACTAAACCCAGTCCTCTCTCAAACTGGCCCCACTTCTAGCTACTAACTCCGTTGCCTCTCTCTCCACTCGGGCCTCATATAGCTGCAGCCTTAGGAGAACAGAGCTAGAAATTCACATACCTGGTTCAGTGTCTTTTAACAGCTACAGCACTTGTCTTCTTAGCTATACGTTCTGCTCTGCAACATCACAGAGTAAGCCCCCCCCCCATGTGTCAACTGCTGCCTTTAGTCAGGATATGAGGGCAGAAGCAGGGGGCATCTAAACATACATGAAGAAAGAGGTTTTGAAACAAGGTTGAGGGGGAAGAATCAACGTGACCACCTATTAAGTGAAAGGGTAAGAGCAGCACCACTACCTATTAATCCAGTGTCAGCCCTGATTTTTGGGCACAGCACTACTATTAGGATGTCTGTGCTACGAATGGGTGTCAAGCATAAATGACAAACATAAACATAATAAGATGAAGTGGTCATGCTAGTTACCTTTCATATGCTTTGACTATAATGTAAATGATAAAAAGTAGCTGAATTCTGGCATTCAAAACTGTATGGTTTAACCCTGACCCTCATTTTGAACAGCTGTCATTTTTTTCCTCCCTATCAGCTGAGCAGAGACTATGATTTTGCCAAATGCCACTTGGAAACTGGTTTTTTCACTTCAAGTCCTAAAAAAACGAAAAGCTCTTATGTTAAAGTTGTAGGTCAGGACATGCTCTCAAGATGTGTAGCAGCCAGGAATGCCTTGCTTCTGTCTGTGCTCTGCTCACTACTGCCACAGTTGTCTTTATCAGCTGAAGTATCAGGAAAACAAACAATTGCTAGCTTCTGGCTGGCACACATTTTTGGTCACAGTTGGATGACTGAATTATATTTGACTAGAAAGCACACTGAGTTTTTGCAAAGAGAATATTCCTGCAGGATCCAAGAAGAATAAAAATTAATGTCCCTCTTGAAACAGAGTGGCACAGATGGCTCTGCATTATAGCCATCTTCAAACACCAAATGCCAAGCTACTTCTGTAGTAAGAAAAGACACTGTAAAAGTTTAAATACAATCTCTTCCTGGAATACTGTTAACTGATTGGAGCCCTGTTACATTGCAGTCCCATTATTGAATGTTTCCTTAAACTTTTACTGTCCTAGTTGTTGAAAGTTAAGTCAAGCAAATTGTACACTGATGTAAATAACATGACAAGTGCCAGGGAATATTTGTATACATCAGCATCTCAACTTATGCTCAGGCTTGAGTTTGAACATGATACAGTATTGTGCTTGGCAGTTTTTGAAATGGATTAATGCCTGCATCACAGCTGCCACAAAAAATGCTGTTCTCTGACAGTGTTCTGTGTACACTACTTGTCTTCAGGTTTGCTAACAGTCTAAAAGGGCTGGAAGCTCAAATAGTGGCAAAAAGAGAAATGAATTTTCATCACTTTGTTTAGATAATATTTTAAAAGTGCATTATTTTGGTGAAGCAGAATGATTCTATAGTCACTATGTAATGAGCTGTGACCTTCATGTGTCAGATTTGGCATATGTTTATTTTAAATACATAATCCCTCATATCCTATAATCTTATGATTGTAAATTTTACATTATGGGGACTATTTCTTGAAATTGGATTAGGCCGTGTTCTGTAAGGGCCTGATCCAAAGCCCACTGAACTATCTGGATTAGGCTCTAACACAGAAAGTTTGTTTCCTACTGCTTGCATTGAAGGTTAAGTATGAAACAGGTTTCATATTCCCTGTTTAAGAGAAAAATTGCAATTGCAAACCTTTGTAGTTTAAAAAAAAATAGTTGTGAAACTTAGATTTGTGTGTTGGTTCTACCTCTTCACTAGAGATTTAAGGATGAATGGCCCATACCAAATTAGAGCTCTCTTAACCATGTGGATGTTTTTTCAGTTGCTATTCTAGAGCACCTTCATGAGGTTTTCATTTTAAGTAGCAGCTGTGAGCTTTCCTTTCTCAGGGGAAAGCTCCCTCTCTTTACATACTGACTTATCCTGTACTATTCTATCTGTCCATCAGTTTATTATGATCCCTATCTCCATGATATTAGAGATTCTATTCCACTTTTTTTCATCATAGTTCTTCTATACCGGCTCGGCCCATCTAGTGTCAGTGTCTCCCCAGTGTCTAGATTCATTCCTGGATGACTGACAGCTAGATGGTTCTGAAAAAAGCCTGTGCAGATGAACAGCCAATAAGAGAAGTGTTTATTGGGAGGCAATCAGGGCCCAGATTGGAGACAGCCAATCAGGGCCAGGCTCTGCCATATATAAAGGCTGCCCAGAACAGCAGTAGGCAGTCTGTTCCAGGCCTTTGAGAGGGGGAGGTCTGTCTCCAGAGCTGGGAGACTAGCACCTGGGACAGTCAGTGCTGGGCAGGCCTGGGGGAGCAGAAGGGAACTCCAGTCTGGTGTCTGCCAGACTGCAGGCCCTGAGAAGAAGGGCCTAGCCAGTGCGAGGGGCCGAAGAGGAAGCGGCCCAGAGATGTGGACAGATGGAGGGAGAGAAGGAGGGCAGCACAACTGCCACTAGAGGGTCCCTGGGTTGGGACCCAGAGTAGTGGATGGGTTTGGGTCCCCCCACTTCTCCCTTGCCTTACACCTACCCCCTGCCAAGAGGGGTGTGACTTTGGAGGATGCAGTTGGCCACATTAGCTGGGGTGCACAGAGGCAGCTGATTGACACACACACCCCCAAAAGGGGGTGTGGATGGACTAAGGGGCACTGCCAGAGGGCAGTGGTTCAGAAGAGGACACTGCGAGCTGGAGAGTAACACGGGTCCAGACATGCCAGCCAAGGGTGAGACAACAGACGGGACACCACCAGGAGAGGGCGCTCCACTGGACTGAGCTAATTCCTGGAGTCATCAGTGCGAGGCGCTGTGATGGTGAGTCCCGACCCTGTTACATGGCTGTTTAAAAGCTCTCTGGTGCAGTTTACTGATTTAGATAGACCTCAGAGAAACAAATATTCCCATTGTTATTACTGCTTGCTGTGCACTCCACAGTATCTGTGAGAGTAAAGGGGAGACGTTTATGGCGGTGTGGGAGGTTGAGGCAAATTGCCTGGTTGCTGATTACACGCAGGGTTAGAAGAGTACAGGAGGGTGCAGTGTGCATCAGAGAAGCTTTGAAAACCAGTTTCATGACTGGCCAGGCTACGGTGTGAAAGTTCTGTTTGTTTCTCCTTGATGACCCCTCACACACTTGATACACTCTACTTCTCTGTAAGCTATCCACCCTCCTCTCGCCTTCGATCACTGCTTTCAGAGGCAATAAAGTCATTGTTGCTTCACATTCATGCATTCTTTGTTAATTCATCACACAAATAGGGGGATAATTGCCAAGATATCCCGGGAAGGGTGGGGGAGAAGGGAAGCACCAGATGGGGTTGGGGAGGAGGGAAGGACAAGGCCACACTGCACTTTAAAACTTATTGAAGGCCAGCCTTCTGTTGTTTGGGCAATCCTTCTTGAGTGTCTGGGTGAGGAGGCAATAGAACTTGGGGAGGAGGGCTGTTGGTTACACAGGGGCTGTAGCGGCGGTCTGTGTTCCTCCTGCCTTTCCTGCAGCTCAGCCATAAGCTGGAGCATATGAGTTTGATCTTCCAGCAGCCTGAGCATCGACTCTTGCCTTCTGTCAGCAAGCTGACGGCACCTATCATCTTCAGCCTGCCACTTACACTCTCCAGCCCGCCCCCTCTCCTTGCGTTCATATTGTGCTTTCCTGCACTCTGACATTGTCTGCCTCCATGCATTCTGCTGTGCTCTGTCAGTGTGGGAGGACAGCAGAAGCTCAGAGAACATTTCATTCTGAGTGCATTTTTTTCACTTTCTAATATTCACTAGCCTCTGCGAAGGAGAAACATTTGTAGCTGGTGGAGGAAAAGGGAGAATGTAGCTAAAAAGACACATTTTAGAAAACAGTGGGTACACTCTTTCACATTAAACCTTGCTGTTCACCTTACACAGCACATGTGCTTTAGTTACAAGGTTGCATTTGGCCTCTTGTATCGAGGGCCTGCCGGTTTGGTGTGAGAGATCACTCACGCTTCACCGAGCCCACCACCGCGTGGCTAACAGCAGAGAACATTTCTGTTCAGCCCCAGCCAAACAGCCGAGCAGGAATGGGCACCTCTGAATGTCCTCGTAATAAAATTCCCCTATTTCAACCAAGTGACCATGAATGATATCACTCTTCTGAGGATAACACAGCGAGATAAAGAACAGATGTTGTTTGAATGCCAGCAAACACTGGGACCATACGCTGCCATGCTTTGTTATGCAATGATTCCCGACTACATGCTACTGGCCTGGCGTGGTAAAGTGTCCTACCATGGTGGACGGAATAAGGCCACCCTCCCCAGAAACCTTTTGCAAAGGCTTTGGGAGTACATCCCGGAGAGCTTTATGGAGATGTCCCTGGAGGATTTCCACTCCATCCCCATACACGTTAACAGACTTTTCCAGTAGCTGTACTGGCCGCGTAAGCCAGGGCAAATTAATCATTAATCACACTTACTTTTAAACCATGTGTAATATTTCCAAAGGTACACTCACCAGAGGTCCCTTCTCTGCCTTCAGGGTCCGGGATCATGCCTTGGATGGGTTTGGAGGTTACTGGCTCCAGGTCCAGGTTTAAAAACTTATCTTGGCTGTTGGGGAAAATGCTTTCTCTGCTTCCTTGCTGTGAGCTATCTTCAGTCTCTTCATCATCATCTTCCTTGTCCCCAAAACCCGCTTCCCTGTTGCATGATTCTCCATTGATAGAGTCAAAGCACAGGGTTGGGGTGGTGGTGGCTGCACCCCCTAGCATAGCATGCAGCTCATCATAGAAGTGGCATGTTCGGGGCTCTGATCCGAAGTGGCCATTTGCCTCTCTGGTTTTTACGTAGGCTTGCCTTAACTCCTTAATTTTCATGTGGCACTGCTGTGCATCCCTGTTGTGGCCTCTGTTCTTCATGCCCTTTGAGACTTTTTCTAATGTTTTGGCATTTTGTTTGCTGGAGCTCTTTTGCAATCCTGGGACTCCTCCATGGTCACCTCTGCTGATGAGATCTGCACTCACCTGCACCTTGCCATGCTGGCCAAACAGGAAATGAGATTCAAAAGTTTGCTGGCCTTTTCCTGTCTACCTGGCCAGTGCATCTGAGTTGAGAGCGCTGTCCAGAGCAGTTACAATGGAGTACTCTGGGATAGCTCCCGGAGGCCAATACCGTCAAATTGCATCCATACTACTTCAAATTCGACCCTGCAAGGCCGATTTCAGCGCTTATCCCCTCGTCAGAGGTGGAGTAAAGAAATTGATTTAAGGAGCCCAAGAAGTAAAAAAAAAAAAAAAAAAAAAAAAAAGGCTTCGTCATGTGGACGGGTCCAGACTTAAATCAAGATAACGTTGCTAAATTGGACCTAAAATCCTAGTGTAGACCAGGCCTGAGAAGCCAGAAGGGTGGAACAAGCTCTTGTGGAGAGCCTTGATAAATGAGCAGGCCCCAGGAAGAAAGCCCAAGAGTTGGGTTTCTGACAAAGATATGGACATACAGAGAGCCAGGTTACTGGGAGGCATTGATCAGTACAAGTATCAGAAAGAACTCAGCAGAACCCCAGAAGAGGCAAAGAGTCTGCAGAGAAATGAACCCAGGAAGAGGGTGGATACAAGGGGGGATTAGAGACAGCTCAATGGGAGTAAGTTGTCTAGGGAAGCAGCAATGACTCTGGGAAAGCACACTTTAGTTGCTTGCTACAGAGTCCTAGGACTGGAGCCTGAATAGAGGTGCCCCCTACTGGCCATCCAGGAAAGCGATGTGGAAACCCCCTGAGATAAGGCGTGTAAGGAGCACTGTGCCCAGTGTCAAACTAAGAACTGGTGTAAGGTCTCTGAACTATTGTTTTGTGGGGTTCTGCTGCACTGGAAGGGCTAAGATTTTAACATGATGTGGCTGGAGGACTGAGTCATAGGAGAAGGCAGACCACTCTAGAGCCAGAGCAGCTATCAGCAGGGGGCACTTGACAAGGAGACACTGCTATTCGACATCATGTCAAAAGAGGGGTACGCGATGGTGAGTCCACTCTAACACGCCAATCCTGGAAACATTAATAATTAGGTCCAACAAAGTAATAAAGTGTACCATAAATACCATACTTGTAGTGATTGGAGGATTGGACTAGAGGCCCTATTAAATCTTTCCCAACTCTGGATTCACACTTGAAAAGGTTGACTTATTATATTATGTTTTCAATAGGCTAATGCGAGTTATTATATTCCTTACAGCACACAATGTACCCTGTGCATTGTGTCATCACTTTGAAAATGTTAAGCATTTACTTTACGAGTGCATTTGTCTGAAGCTGAATGTATTGAAATTAAAATAAGGAGCCCACTGAGTATGAAAGCAAATGGGTAAACCCTCCTGCTTTTTCATTTGAGAGAAGGAAACAAGCAGTTAATTACTAAAAAGCATGGAGACGTTTTCCCAGTAGGCCATAAAACTGTACTGGGAATATAGGTACACTTAGTGGTCTATCTTCTCTGAAACAAACTGTAAATTGTACAAAATAACACGTGTTACATTGTTATCTATGCGAAAATTGGAGCAGATGTTTCCTTAAGAGCACATCTCAGAAGTTGCACATATTGAAGTTGCAATAGAAAATAACCTTTATTTTTTTCATTGAATACTATAATTATGGATATGTGTGTAGCCCACGTCATTCTAGTACTTGAGCCCCTATGGGATGTGAATTATGAAATATAACCTCAGAGATCAAATCCTGTTTTCTTCTTCATAGCTACAAATAGTGTTGTTCTGTAGTGTAGAGAAAAGAGAATACCTGGGGACTTCATGTACACCCTGTGTGGAACAGTGCTGTGTAAGGTCTCTCTGCTCCATACAGGCAAGAGGGTTCTGGGAATGGCTAGGAAATGTGTCAGGGGAGAAGCAACGTTTAATACATCCGTACCTATACACATCTACTAGCCATTGCACGGGTAAGGAGGATGCAGCGGGGCTGCTGAAGCTTCAGTCGCAGCACTAGAGTTGCTTACTGCTTTCACAACCTGGAACATACAGATGGATTCCTTCCCAATCATGTTTCTCCACTACTATACCAGTTGTGATTTTAATAAAAGTTTACTATGAGATGAGTTTGTGGAAGTGTGTTTTAGACTTTTCCCCACACAGCTTGCTAGTAGGTAAATATTGATCCTGCCCCATCACCATGGTGAATTTATACACATTCTATATTTGGAGGTTTTCCTTGCTCATAGATAAATATAACTTCATATGTGTTTTCACATAGGTGTTTTTCTAGAACCATTCTCACCTGCATTTGCGCCACCCCTTTCTAGAGCTCTGTTGTGTGACTTGAGGGACAGAAGTTACTAAGGAGCAAAATGTGACTTATGAGGTATCATTTAAAAACTAATAACACACTGATCATCAATATTATTGAGCAATCTATTTACAAAATGTGTATTAAGAGTTATGAACATAAACTGAAATTATGAATACAGTGTATTTACCCAACAAGCCTAGGGAGGGTGTAAGCTGTTTTTTTAAAAGAAAAAGGACAAGCTGATGCCCCTAGCCAAGTATCATCAAAGTTGATTGCCAGTCATCTGTCAAGTGGCTGTTCTTTCGCAGTGAAGGTAGGCAAGAACAGATCAATCTGATGTTAGCAAATGACAGTGTAACTCATGCCTGCATGGTGTGGCACTCTCTCCCTCTCTAGTGGCACCTAGACCACCTAGACCATGGGTTCCCAAACTTGGTTCGCAGCTTGTTCAGGGTAAGCCTCTGGCGGGCTGTAAGACACTTTGTTTACCTGAGTATCCGCAGGTATGGCCGCTCGCTGCTCCCAGTGGCCACAGTTCACTGTTCCCGGCCAATGAGAGCTATGGGAAGTGGCACGAAGTGGCTTCCCCCAGCTCCTAGTGGCCAGGAACGATGAACCCCATGACCACTGGGAGCTGTGAGCGGCCGTACCTATAAAAAAGAGCTGGTCCGGGTTGGAGAAAGAACAGAAAGACAAAGAATGTGAATACCAATAGTGGCAAGCAGACATGAGAACCAGAAAGAGAGAGGCAGCAGTAGGAAGACACACACTGGCAAGCCATGGAGTTTAAAGACAAAGAAGCCCTAGAAAAGGAGAAGGAGAGCAGTATGATCTGGACATGATGGCAAAGTATGGGCAGATCCCACAGTCTTCAGTTACTCCCTTCCTCCAAGGAACACTCAGGTGGTATAAGTTATGCCCTGCATGCAAGGAAATAAACTGCATTGAAGAATACCTTATCACTTTTGAAAGTCTATAGGATGTTCATAAGGTCCCAGAAGACAAGAAAGTCCCTATATTTATTGCAAAGTTGTCTGGTAAAGCATTAAATGTCTTTAATGAAATGCCAACTGAGCAAGCTTTGTTATATGCTGAATTTAAAAAAGCTGTCTGGCAAAGGTTTCAAAATTACCCCTGAGATTTACACATGGAAATTTAGAAGTCTCAGGAAAAGTGCTGCTATGAGTCATAGTGAGAGTGCCTATAAAATGTACGGCCTAAAGAGAAAATAGGTAAAGGGAGAGGGAGCTGAGCTATATGACCAATGATTTGATCTCTTTGCTCAAGAACATTTCCTAAGTAGCTGTTCTGAGGAGGTCAGAGATATGGGATAAATCTTTAAATTCCATGCAGGAAGTTGCCATCCTGGCTGATTCCTTCATACAAGCAAAAAGGTCCAATGAATACAAGCCACAGAGGAAGGATGACAAGCCGGTATAAAGGAAGTAGCCTGTCTTATCCCTGGGAAGAAGGAGGGTGACTGAGAGCAAAGGCACTCGCCTCCCCAGAATCATTCCCCTGCTGGAAATCCCTCTCTCAGACCTCCTTTGCAGAACAGTGGTCCAAGAAGGTGCTTCCAGTATAATTCTACTGAGCACATGAGGCATCGTTGCCCTAAGATGAGAGAAATTAAGCCCACCACTCTGTCCAGCCCAGCTTGATGCCACTGTCCTTAACACAGAGCCCCTGGTGGTCACTGCAGGTCCTCTGATGAATTCCATGAAGTCTGACCCTGTGGGGATAGATATGGAATTCATTTAAACTACCAAGTTGAATGTCCAAGAATGCATAGGGTGGAGAGACATTGGTGCCCTGATCTCCCTGATCAGGAAAAGCATGGTCCAAAAGACTGAAGTTGCCTGTCCAGGAAGTAGAGTTTCTGGCACTCAAGAAACATAAAATTCTTGGCTAAGGTTCATTTGGAATGGGAATGTTTAGAAGGTGACTTGGCAGTAAGGGTGCTAAATAGTGTCTCTGTGGAAATGCTTTTGAGGGATGATATTTTGCATATGACTAAGGCTGTTAATGTTGTAATCTGTAGTAAAAGGAAATAGTGTGCTGGGATCCCAGAGGGAAATGGTAAAGACCCAGAAACTGCTAAGCAGAGAGGGGAAGGCCCTTCCAACTCCACCTCAGCAGAAGAAATCAATGTATTTCTAGGTATGGGAGGGGCTGAGACCAACTCTTATACGGTACAGGAAAGTAGCATATCATCGGGGATAGGAGGGGAGGAATTAACCCCTGTTAATGAAGAAGCTGTCTCAGTTGGCAGCTGCCAGCATTTTGCAGATGAACAAAGGGCAGACCCCACTCTAGAGTCCATAAGGGGATAAATCCTAGAGGGAAACCCAGTAAGAGAAAATGACAATTGGTTTATTTAATAAGAAGGAAGATTGTACAGGGAAGGTCCCATGGGAAAAATAAGAGCCTTAGAAAACCTTACAAGCAGCTAGTTGTGCCTGCTCAGCACCATGGAAAATTAATGTTGCTAGCACATTATTGTCCATTTGCTGGACACTTGGGGGCACAGAGATCCTATGAGAGGTGAAGGATAAAATTGTACTTGCCAAGGATACAGAATGATGTGAAGAATTATTGCAGGTCTTATAAATTATGTCAAAAAGGAAAAGACCTGCATGGCCCCAGAAAGTTCCCCTATGATAGTTGAAGGTTGCCTGTGATACAAGAGATATTTTATAGGGTAGCAATGGACATTGTGGGCCCTGTACCACATCCTATCCATAGGGCGAGGAAATACATCCTGGTGATGGTGGATTTTGCCACTAGATATCCTGAAGCAGTTGCTCTCAGTAACATTGAGGCTCATTCTGTGGCAAAAGCTCTTTTCACTGTTTTTAGCAGAGAGGGTTTCCCTAAAGAGATTTTATCTGATCCTGGGTCAAATTTCATGTTTCAGCTGTTCAGTGAGTGATGGAAGCTAAGGCCACGTCTACACTACGGGATAATATCGAATTAGCTAAAATCGGTTTTATAAAACTGATATTATAAATTCGATTTCATGCGGCCACACTAGGCACAGTAATTGGACGGAAATCGCGAGCGTTATGGGCTCCAGCTGTGTATCCCCACAGTGCACACAACATGACCGCTCTGAGACCAGATATCTGAACCAGATGCAGCGGGCGGTAAACAGAAAACCCGGACGAACTTGAATTTACATTTCCTGTTGTCCCAGCGTGAGCCGCATCACACGGTGTGCGATGCCGTCCCAAAATCCCAGAAAAAGAGCTCAGCCCGTTGGATGTAAGGGAGATACTGGATCTGCTACTCTGTCGATGTGGGTAGACACATCGTGTGTACTATAGCGCTGCTGTTAGCATGAAACGAAATGCAAAAGGATGTTTGAAAAAAAATCTCCAGGATAAGCACAGCGCTGTGTGATAAGCGTAAACGGGAAAGCCAGAAGACTGCAAAATGACGCATCGGATGGAGGGGGACTGAGCGACATCACAGCTATCCCCACAGTCCAAACAGGCAATGTCTCGAAGAAAGATATGAACGGCTTCTTGGCCTGAAACTCCCGAATGTCTTGTAAGGGTCTAAAACAGTGTCTGGATGGTGGTCAGGGGAATAGCTCCTCAGTGTTCTCCCCCCCACCACCACGGAAAGAAAAGGGAAAGAAAATCATTCTTCTTGACTTCCTTTCAAAGGGGGATTCACCGCCTAATCATAGTACGAACTGCTGCTATAGGTAGAATGCGACATGCTGGCAGCGTGAGAGCAGTATCGCGCTCTCCCACCTCTCTCACCTCGCCTGGTGTAGAACGGTGCATGTAGTGACTAGTAAGCCGTCCTCATGAATAACTAGACATTGTTACAGTGAGTGACATTCATTCTGGTATCATGCCAGGTAGATAGGTACAGAAACGGCAAGTACTAAGCTTCCATCATAGCAACTGCGCCGGCTTCAGCCCCTCCCAGTTCCCTGTAACCGAAAAGAGCCTGTTATTGGCTGGACGTCATGAAGCAAGTACATGCTGTGCTCCTTCTCTCCACAGCCGCTTAATGTCCTGCTGACTATCAAGTGCAGTGCCGGGTAGGCTGCTCCCGCTACATTATGGTCACTAATCAGTTTTCGGTATTCCTCGTTCTTATTACATTCATAGAACACAAATGGCAGCACACCTGCCGACGGGTAAGCGCCGCAGGAAAGGTTGAGGGAGAAGGGAAAGCAACGGGTGGGAGTTGTTAGCAGCGGACACCCCACGTGAAACCTGACATGGAGAGCAGCCTGGCTCTCTGATACACTGGCCCTCTAAATACACTGCCTTATTCTAGGCCCCGGACGACTCTATTGTTTAGAAACCATAAGGGATGGGACGTGACTCGGGATCAATCCTCAATTTTGCTTTGGCGTGTGCGCGCCCCGCCGATTATCAGCCAAGGGCACTCGCATAGGACAGCAGCCAATAGTACAGTAGGGAGAGTAGATTAACCGTCATTACATTGCCGTGTTATCGGGCAGTTAGACGGTATAGACGACGGTACATACTCTGCTTCATGCAAAAGCAAGTGAATGCCTGCTGGTATAGCGCTGGGTTGTATCGCCGTCTGCTGTCCACGGCATCCATTACACAGTCCACCATGGTGTCGGAAAAAAAAAAAGACTGAACGGGCTCATGGTTGCCGCTATGCGTCTGCCAGGGCAATGCCAGGGAAAAACGATCGTTTTTCCCTGGCATTGCCCTGGCAGACGCATAGCGGCAACCATGAGCCCGTTCAGGCAGTATTTTCTTTTTTCCGCACCGTGGATGGAACTTGTGCTACTGGATAGCCGTAGACAGCAGACGGCGATACAACCAGCGTATCACAGCAGGCTTCACTTGCTTTGCATGATAGCAGAGTATGTACGTCGTTCTTACCGTTACTGCCCGGAATAACACTGGGCAATGATAATGACGGTTATCTTCTCCCCTACTGTACTATTGGTGTGTCTATGCGAGTGCCCTTGGCTGAATCGGCGGGGCGCAGAACGCCAAAGGCCATAAATTGAGGATTGATCCCCGAGTCACGTCCTCCCTTATGGTTTTAAACAATAGAGTCGTGACTGGGGCCTTAGAAATAGGCAGTGTAATTTAGGAGGGCCAGTGTATCAGAGGCACAGGTGCTTCCTGTCAGGTTTCACGGTGGTGTCCGCTGCAACAACCCACCCGTTGCTTCCTTCTCCTAACCTTTCCTGGGGCTTACCGTCGGCAGTGTGCTGCCTTTGTGTCATGAATGTAATAAGAATGAGGAATACCGAAAACTGATTAAGTGTACAAATGTGCGAGGAGCAGCCCTCCCGGCACTGATGATAGTCCGCGAGGACATTAAGCGGCTGGGAGGAGGAGCACAGCATGTACTTGCTTCTGACGTCCAGCAATAACAGTCTTTTCGTTACAGGGAACGGGGGGGTCTGAAGCCGCGCATTGTATGATGGAAGGCTGTATATTAGCCGTTCTGTACCTATTCTCTGGATTGAACCAGGAATGATGTCCTCACTGGTCACAATGTTAGATATTATGAGGACGGCTTACTGTCACTACATGCACGTTCTACCACAGGCGAGGGAGGAGGGGAGGAGTGCGATTACTGCTCCTTCCGCTGCGGCATTCGGCATTCTACCTAAGCAGCAGTTCGTACGTTAGCGGTGAATCCTTGAAGAAGTCAAGAAATGATTTTCTTTCCCTTTTTTTCACGTGGTGGTGGTGGGGGAGAGAATGGGAGTATTCCCTGACCACCATCCAGACACTGTGTTTAGACCCTGACAAGACTTGGGGTTCAGGCCAGAATGCCGATTCAACTTCTTCGAGGCATTGCCTGTTGGCTGTGGGGATAGCTGTGAGTCTTCGTACCCCCTCCATGAGTGGTCCATTTTGCAGTCTCTGGCTTTCCCGTTCGCTTATTCACACAGCGCTGTGTTATCCTGGGGATTTTTTTTCAAACATCCTTTTGCATTTCGTTTCATGCTAACAGCAGCGCTATAGTACACACGATGTGTCTACCCACATCGACAGAGTAGCAGATCCAGTATCTCCCTTACATCCAACGGGCTGAGCTCTTTTTCTGGGATTTTGGGACGGCATCGCACACCGTGTGATGCGGCTCACGCTGGGACAACAGGAAATGTAAATTCAAGTTCGTCCGGGTTTTCTGTTTACCGCCCGCTGCATCTGGTTCAGATATCTGGTCTCAGAGCGGTCATGTTGTGTGCACTGTGGGGATACACAGCTGGAGCCCATAACGCTCGCGATTTCCGTCCACCGATATGTTAATATCAAATTTAGCACTACTCCTCTCGTCGGGGAGGAGTACAGAAATCGATTTAAAGAGCCCTTTATATCGATATAAAGGGCGTTGTAGTGTGGACGGGTACAGCGTTAAATTGATTTAAAGAGCGTTAAATCAATTTAATCGCGTAGTGTAGACCAGGCCTAAGTGTGGTGAAGGAACTAGAAGCTTCTCCATATGACCCAGAGACA
The DNA here is from genome assembly GCF_003597395.2 of Chelonoidis abingdonii. Lineage (NCBI taxonomy): Eukaryota > Metazoa > Chordata > Testudines > Testudinidae > Chelonoidis > Chelonoidis abingdonii. The sequence continues at coordinate 276,423,903 of NC_133769.1, read as the reverse complement.
AACGGTCTGGTGGAGAGGTTCAGTGGAACTCTAAAATCTATTCTGGGAATGTATGCTAATAAGAGAGTTCAAGACTGGGATGAAATGCTACTGTATTTGCTATTTGTTTATAGGGAGATGCCTAGAGAATCAATAGTGTTCCCCTCATTTGATCTATATGGAAAGAAAGTAAGAGGACCCCTAGATTTCCTGAGATACTCTTGGGAGGGGGCCAGTGAGGCAGTGGGAGAATCAGTAACTGAATATGTACACAGGTTCAGAAGAGAGTTAAAAGACATGACAGATGTGATTCAGACTAACCTAGGGACAGTCAGTCCAAAAGAAAAGGTGTGATATGACCAACATACTTTTAAATGCAGTATTATTAAGTTAGTATTAAGCACTATGGGAAAAAAAATTACAGAACAGAAAATTCTTGGGAATGACCTTTTAAGGTGATAAAGGAGGTGAATGAAGATGCATATCATGTTAAAAGGCCTCATGGTAATGCTGTTCCACAGCTGGTACATGTAAAAAGACTTAAAGCTTATCACAGCAGGGAGGTCATGGTAAACATCATCTGTTTAGAAGGGGAAACTAAGAGAAGCTCATTGTTTGATGACTAACTGCCAAAGTGACGCATCTCTGGAAATCATACATATCTGCAGTGAGTTACACCAGGCAGAGGTATTATTTGTGCTGCCATTACACAGACAAAATATTTTCTAGCAAGCCAGGGAGAACTCACTTGCTGAATCATAAGATCATTACTGTAGGCCCACAGCCATCTCCCAGCAGGGCCTACCATACAACTGGCAAGTTATTAGAGCAAATTCACACAGAGATACAGAGCATGCCAAACCAGGAGTAATTAAAAATCCTGACAGCTTTGGGGTGTCACTGGACTCTTGGTCCCTAAGAAAGACAGTACTGTAAGTTGTGTTGATTATAGTGCCAGAAGCTTATCCCACGCCTAGAATTGGTGATATGCTGGATAACTTAGCAAAACTAAATGTCTCAGTTAAGAGTTCCTGGCAAATTCCTTTAGATGATGATGCACAGAAAAAAATGCTTATATTACTGATATGGGACAGTGGGAGTGCCCAATGCTACCATTTGGGTTAGTTAATGTAGGAGCTACTTTTCAGAGGCTGGTCAGCCAAGTGTTAAAAGGAGTGCAGGACTTCGCAAGGGCCTGTGTTGACGATATAGTAGTGTTTAGCAACACTTGGTCTAATCCCAAGAAACACCTAGAAATTGTGTTGTCAAAGCTCAAAGAGACTGACCTGATTATTAAAGCCTCTAAGTGTAAGATTGGAGCAGCCAGAGTTCCAAATTTGGGACGCTGGGTAAGGGTAGTCAAATCACACCTAATTAATCTCTTAGATGTTGAAGCTATTGTTAATTGGCCTCTGCCTCAGACCAAGAAGAAGGCCTTGTCATAAGGTATAATTCCCAAATCTGAACCTTAGCGTCCAAAATTTGGGTACCTGCATGAATCCTCTAAGCTTAATTACCAGCTTAGATCCTGTATCACTGCCACCAACCAGGAATTCCAGTGCCTGGTACACTCTGGTCCCCCCAAAATCTTCCCTGGGGACCCCAAGACTCAGATGCCTTGAGTCTCACAACAAAGGGAAATAACCCACTTCCCTTCCCCCCTCTTTAC
>NC_133769.1:276377226-276422230 GCF_003597395.2 Chelonoidis abingdonii | reverse complement strand
ACAAGAGAGATAAAGGCGTTTATCATTCTTAAAAGTTAACAGACCCGGAATATTCAATCTTGAATTACAGAGAATAATTTTATGTCTTCTCTTTCTTTTAATAACAAGCGTTCTTTTTAAACCTGTTGATTTCTTTCATGAGCTCAAGGGAAGGAAAATCTCTGTGCCAGGGATTACTGTCCTCTCGGGAAAGAGCTGGAGAGAAAAAGAAGGAGGGGGAATAGTAATTGCTGCTCTGTTTCTGTAAATCAAGGAGTTAAGTAAGTAATCGTTCCGGTAACCTAGGCGGGGAAGCCTGGGAAGGAGACAAGAGAGATAAAGGCGTTTATCATTCTTAGTAAAGTTAACAGACCCTGTAATATTCAATCTTGATTACAGAGAATAATTTTATGTCTTCTCTTTCTTTTAATAACAAGCGTTCTTTTTAAACCTGTTGATTTCTTTCATGAGCTCAAGGGAAGGAAAATCTCTGTGCCAGGGATTACTGTCCTCTCGGGAAAGAGCTGGAGAGAAAAAGAAGGAGGGGGAATAGTAATTGCTGCTCTGTTTCTGTAAATCAAGGAGTTAAGTAAGTAATCGTTCCGGTAACCTAGGCGGGGAAGCCTGGGAAGGAGCCACACCCAAAACTTCCCTCCCTTGAGATTTGAAAGTATCTTGTTTCCTGATTGGTCCTCTGGTCAGGTGTTGTTTGTTAACCCTTTACAGGTGAAAGAGACATTAACCCTTAGCTATCTGTTTATGACAGGCCTAATCTTTCATAGGTCTGGTAAACTATTACTGACGGTTTGTGTGTGAGTTCAGTGACATATCTGCAATCACAGGTGTGTGTAAAAAGACAAGTTGTACTGTCAAAGGCATGTCAAAAATGTTTTGATAAGGTAAAGAAAATCTTTTCTGAAAAGCTTGTTCTATTTAGTCCAGCCTTTGTGAAAATGTTTAAGTTGTGTAGAGATGCACCAGACATTGGTTTAGGGGCTGATTTAATGGAATATGGGGAGAATAACAAGAAACACGCCCATTGCTTTCTTAAGAAAGAAACTCACATCTATTGAATGAGATTATTCTGCGTAGAAAAATGTTACACCATTGTGTGAGCAGTCAAGTAGTTACAGTTTCATCTTTTTAACAGAATGTTTAGGGTACTGTAGATGTGCGGACTCACCCCTGCGGCGCCTCCTGCTAGTGTCTTCTGGGAATTAGCTCGGGTCCAGCTCCGGAGCGCCCTCTGCAGGCCGGTGATCCGCCTGTCCTCTGGCCCCTGTGTCCTTCCCTGGAACTGGTGCCCTTTTACCTGGAGTGCTGCCCCTGGCAGTAACCTCTCAGTCTTAGGGTCTCCCCTTCCCAGGGAACCCCCACCCACTATTCCTACCTCACCTCAGTATAGCTACTGCCAGTCATCATCTAGGCCTACGCCCTGGGGCAGACTGCAGTATCAGCCTACTCATTGCTGGCAAGGTTGGTTTTGGACCTGCTGCCTTGGCCTACCCCTGGGCTGCCCTCTGCAACCCCCAGTACCTTTTAGCCCAATGCTAGGCTGCAGTCTGGGGCTTTCCAGGCTGGAGCTCCACAGCTCCTCTGCCTTTCCCCAGCCCTGCTTCACTCAGGTACCCCATGTCCAGCTCCCTGCAGCCAGGCCCTTCTCCCTCTACAGGTAGAGGGAGACTCCTGGGCTTCTGACTCACAGTTTCTTATAGGGGCCAGCTGGGCCTGATTGGGGCATGCCACAGCTGAGCCTACTTCCTCCAGTCAGCCCAGGTTTCTTGCCCCAGCTACAGCCCTCTCCTGGGCTGTTTTAAGCCCTTCAGGGCAGGAGCAGGGGGTCACCCTGCTACAGGTACTAACTGACCATTCTCCATTAGTCTGATTACACAAAACTAAAGGCTCTAACTACAAACTACTATGATGGAGCATCATACCCCAAGAATATGAAATGCAAATTGTACATATAAAGGAAAAAGAAAACATGGGGGCTGATACAAGAAAGAGGGTTCTAACCTGCTGCCTCTGGATCAGCAAGTGGCTAATGCTCATGCAGTTTTGTAAGGGGGAAGGTGTGACTGAAAGCATGTCTGTATTCACTCCCTACACACTATTGTAATCTTTGTGCAAAATATGCTTTGTGATGCATCATTTAAAAACGAACACACTGATCACCTATATTGTATAATGTATGTGCAAAATGCATATTTAGAGTTATGAACATATGCTGAAATTATGACTGCAATGTGTTTACCAGACAAGTCTGGGGAGGGGGTAAATTGGTTTCTCAAAAACAAAGGACAAGCTGATGCCTCTAGACAGGTGTCATCAAAATTGATGGACAGTCACCTGTCAAGTGGCCATTCTTCAGCAACAAAGCGGGGCTGGAACAGAATGATGTGCATTTTAGCAAATAACATAGAATGTCTTTCACCACGAGATTCCACGCCTCCTTCCTCATAGCAGGAAATAACTGTTTCTAGGAGCAACCCTCAGGAAAATACATTTCAAAGGTAGACTGGGCTATAAAAATAAAGGGCAAAACCACCCTACGTTATCTTTCACCAAAAATGACAAAGGATTCAGCCCTTTGACTTTGGGGAAGAATTTGGTCAGCCATGTTGCTGGGAATGGGGTATGGATTTAATTTGAAACAAGTCTATATTGTTAAGTTTTAGTCTCTAGGAAGTGTTATACCTTTATTTCTCTTGTAACCACTTCTGATTTTAATACTTTATACCCGTGCTCACTTAAAATCTTATTTGTTGTAGTTAAATACATTTGTTTTATTTTTAATCTAAACTAATCCAGTAGTGTGTTTAAACTGATCTGTTTTGTAACTCTGGTTAAAGTAGCAAATTGTTGAATATTGTCCCTTTACAGGGGCAACAGAGCTTTAATATCTGAACTGTCTAGGAAAAGGGTGGACAATGAAGAAGAACATGTGTTTTTTGGGACTGGAAGTGTGTTGAGGTCATCCAGCAAGTAGTAACCATGGCTGGTGGAAGCCACAGTGAGATTGGAGTGTTGTTGAGAGGCAGCTGGGGTTAGAGTTGCTGGACCAGGGCTGCTGCTATACATAGACACTCAGAGTGTGACCTACCTGCTGTTAGGCTGTTCATGAGAGGTCCTAGTGTGACCTACAGCAAAGCATTGTGAGACACCCAAGTTTTCAGGACAGATGGTGACATAACCCCTTACTCGTCTGGATTGCACTCCAGAATGTGTCAATACGTTAATCATTTTGTAACCCAGGCTCAAATCTGAGGCTGTGGTGTTCACACTGAAGTACTCAGACCCAAGTCAAAACAGCCATATCCGCGTCTCCCTAGCACCCTCCTGAAATGAGATTACTCTCGACTTTGACCGTGGTGCACAGTGGGAAGACTTGACTGTCAACCCTGCACATTATACAGGAAGTTTAAGCCCTCTGCCAAGCATGCGTGGCAAGTGAACACCTGCTTTGGGGAGGCTAGCCTGCCGGCACCACCCCTTCCACCTCAGGCCCTGCCCCCTACACGCCAGAGCCCTAAATCCTCTTACCCCTGCCCCTCGGTTAACAGGAGGAAGCCTGAGGGGCCTTCCCCCCCACAAATGGAGGAGCCCTGGTCTGCCCAAGCTGCCAGCCCAGCACCACTGCCCTTGAAGCTCTCACCCCGCACCCCAGCTGAGCCACGAGCGCCAGGCCACTGGTCTGAGCTGAGCTAGCCACCAACCCCCCAAGCACCAGGCCAAGCTACCAGTCCTAGCCACTGACCCCCCCCAAGCACTGGGTTGACCCCAGCACCAGGCCGAGCCACCGGCCCTTCCTCCTCTTGAAGGCCCCCCCAGACGAGCTATTGCCCTCCCACAGGTTTGCAGCCCCCTGATCTCTAGCTTTCCTTGGTTGTTTAGCATCTGATGGAATGTTTGCAGCTCAGCAGTCAAAAGACAGTGGATGGGTTAAATGTTGGGTCATCAAGCTGCTGCGCACACCAAGGGGAGTTGCCACTATTTTCACTGGAGTTGACTGGAGATTCTTGAGATAAAGAGGATATGGCCCATGAGATTGTGGCCTATGGAATTGTGGAATACTTTTGACAGACTCCCAGGACTGAGGTGGGGGCTCGGGCTGTGTCTACACTGAAAAGCAATAGGGCTTGTCCCTGGCTCAGACTTTCCACCCCAGCCACAGGTGCTGTCTTTTTCCTTTGCCCTGGAGTGCTCAACCCCCGCTCAACCCCAGGCCCTGCCCCTGCCCTGCCTCTTCCTGTCCCGGCACCGCTTCTTCCTAACATGTTCTGCCCCCTTCCCGTGCACGCCTAATCCCTACTTCTCCCTTCTCCCCCCCCAGCACCTCCTGCACACTGAAGAACAGCTGATCACAGCAGGCAGGAGGTTCTGGGAGAAAGGGGAAGGAGTTGATCGGCAGGGTTGCCAGCAGACAGGAGGCACTGCAGGGGAGGGGGAAACTGGCTGCCAGTGGGTACTAAGACCTGCCATTTTTTTTCCATGAGTGCTTGAGGGCTGTAGCACCTTCGGAGTCAGCGCCTAAGACCCCAGCAATGTTATAGGACCCTAAGGTGTGAGTAATTTGTGTGTAAATCACAGAATTGTAAGACTAGAAGGTACCTCGTGAGGTCATCTAGTCCAGTCCCCTGCACTCATGGCAGCACTAAGTATTATCTAGACTATCCCTGACAAGTGTTTGTCTAACCTACTCTTAAAAATCTCTAATGATGGAGATTCCACAGTCTCCCTAGACAATTTATTCTGTGCTTAAGTACCCAGAGAATTAGGAAGTTTTTCCTAATATCCAACCTAAAGTGTTCTTTCTTCAATTTAAGCCCATTGCTTCTTGTCCTATCCTCAAAGGTTAAAGAGAACAATTTTGTACTTGAAAACTGTTATCACATCTCTCTGTCTTCCCTTCTCCAGACTAAACAAACCCAGTTTTTTCAATCTTCCCTCATAGATCATGTTGTCTAGACCTTTAATCATTTTTGTTGCTCTTCTCTGGACTTTCTCCAATTTGTCCACGTCTTTCTGCACACAATACTCCAGCTGAAGCCTAATCAGCATTGAGTAGAGCGAAAGAATTACTACTTGTGCTTTGCTTGCAACACTCCTGCTAATACAGCTCTTTGCTTTTTTTGCAACACCGTTACACTGTTGACACATATTTAGCTTATTATCACTATGACCCCAGATCTCTTTCTACAGTACTTCTTCCTAAGAAGTCGTTTCCCAATTTGTAAGTGTGCAACTGATTGTTCCTTCCTAAGTGGAGTTTTTGCATTTGTCCTTATTGAATTTCATCTTACTTACTTCAGAACATTTCTCAGTTTGTCCAGATCATTTTGAATTATAGTCCCATCTTCCAAAGCACTTGCAACACCTCCCAGATTGGAATTGTCCACAAACTTTATAAGTGTACTTTCTATGCCATTATCTAAATCATTGATGAAGATATTAAACAGAACCAAACCCAGAACTGATCCCTGTGGGACCCAACTTGATATGCACTTTCAGCTTGACTGTGAAACACTGATAGCTACTAATTTTTCAACCAGTTATGCACCCACCTTATAGTAGCTCCATCTGGGTTGTATTTCCCTAGTTTGTTTATGAGAAGGTCATGTGAGACAGTATCATCTACTGCTTTGCCCCATGTATGGGGCTTGCTACCCTGTCAAAGAAAGCTTTTATATTGGTTTGACAAGATTTGTTCCTGACAAATCCATCACCTTACTATTTTCTAGATGTTCACAAATCGATTGCTTAATTTTTTGCTCCATTATCTTTCTGGGTACTAAAGTTAAGCTGACTGGTCAGTAATGTCCTGGGTTATCCTTATGTCCCTTTTTATAGATTGGCACCATATTTGCTCTTTTCCAGTCCCTGGAATCTCTCCCATTTTCCATGACTTTTTGAAGATAACCGCTAATGGCTCAGATACCTCACTAGTCAGTTGCTTGTGTATTCTAGGGTGTATTTCATCTGATCCTGGTGCGTAGAAGACATCTGACTTGTCTAAGTCCTTTTACCTTGTTCTTTCCCTATTTTCACCTCTGATCCTACCTCCTTTTTACTGGCATGTATTAAGTTTATGCCCAATTGCTACTAAACTTTTTGGTGAAAACTGAAACAAAAAAGTCATTTATCACTTCTGCCATTTGCACATTTTCTGTACTTCTTTTTCCTCCTCATTGGGTAACAGACCTAACCTGTCCTAGGTTGTCTTCTTGCTTCTGATATATTTATAGAATGTTTTCTTGTTACCTTTAATGTCCCTAGCTAGTTTAATCTCATTTTGTGCCTTGGCTTTTCTAGTTTTGTCCCTACATACTTGTATTATTTGTAGGGCCGTCAATTAATTGCAGTTAACTCACGTGATTAACTCAACAAAATTAATCATAATTAAAAAAATTAATTGCAATTAATTGTACTTTTAATTGCACTGTTAAACAATACCAATTGACACTTATTAAATATTTTTGATGTTTTTCTACATTTTAAAATATATTGATTTCACTTGCAGGAGAATTGTATTCTGTATTATAAGGAGTTCAGTCACAAATTTAATGAACACGTTTTTTTAGTGAGCATCATCAGCATGGATGTGTGTCTTCTGGAATGGTGGTTGAAGCATGGAGGGACATATGAATATTTAGCATATCAGGCATGTAAGTATCTTGCAGTGCTGGCTACAAAAGTGCCATGTGAATGTCTGTTCTCACTTTCAGGTGACATTGTAAACAAGAAGCAGGCAGCATTATCTCCTGCAAATGGAAACAAACTTGTTTGTCTGACCAATTGGCTGAACATGAAGTAGAACTGAATGGACTTTGTTTTATTTTTGAATGCAGTTATTTGTTGTACATAATTGTACATTTGTAAGTTCAACTTCATGATAAAGAGATTGCACTACAGTACTTGTATTAAGTGAATTGAAATACTGTTTCTTTTTTACAATGCAAATATTTGTAATAAAAAAATAAAGTGAGCACTGTATACTTTGTATTCTGTGTTGTAATTGAAATCAATATATTTTAAAATGTAGAAAAACATCCATAAATGTGTATATAACAGGTATTCTATTATTATTATTAACAGTGCAATTAATCGTGATTAATTTTTTAATAGCTTGACAGCTCTTAGATTCAGTCTTTGTAATTTGACTTAGTTTACTGTTTTTTGAGCTTCAGATCATTGACGATCTCCTCGTTAAGCCAGGTGGGTCTTTTGCCATACTTCTTATCTTACCTATGCAACAGAGCATTTTGCTCTAGTGCCGTTACTAATGTTTGTTTGAGAAACTGCCAACTGCCTTCAATTGTTTTTGCCATTAGACTTGCTTCCCATGGGAACTTACCTACTAGCTCCCTGAGTTTGCTTAAGTCTGCCTTTAGAAATGGGCTTGGGGCTCAAGCTTGAGTTTGAGCCTGGGCTTACAATGCAGTGTAAACATACCCCATGTTACCCTAACTGAGGCTGGCATAGGGAAAGGACATGGGTGGGAAAAGTGTATGGCCAGAGCGAGTTTGGTAATCCCTACATGGAGACCTGTGGAAGTCAACGGGAGTTCAGAGTCATTCCCAGCCTTGTCTAGAAATTTATGTAGAAATCAAATGATCTTTAAGAATAAGGCATCAATAGATGAATGTATGATTACTTAGTTAAATATGAAATCTGGTATTATTTAGCCCAAATGTTAGTTACTAGACTAATTTCAGAAACACAGCAGGTCTTTTAAGTCATTATATTGGACACTTTATGAAGCTGCAGGTTTATTTCTCCTTCTTCCCCCCCCCCCACCCCAAGTCATGCCCATCTTCACATATGCATTTAATTAAGCCTGTTTATTTAGTCATTTAGAAATTTAGCTTCTTGGAAAAGACCAATGAACCATGGTATTAATATGCTAATTGGTACTTTGAAGGGTCTTGCAGTGATTAAACTCTTAAAATATTTATTATTCTTTTGCTTTCAGCCAATGTAAGGAGTGAGTAAATATTCTAAATATACAGATTTATTTGTTAAAAGAATCTTTTTAAAATGAACGAGATCTTTAGTAAAATTAGAGATTTTTTTTTTTTAATTCTTAAGTATTTTGAACATGTCTGCCCCTTGTGGGTCACTTTTTCATTGAAAGTGAGAAGAATACATCCACAAACTAATTGTTCTTGAGTGTCATTCTATTTATTTTGGCCCTTATTTGAATTTATATAAGCCAATATGATGGGTGAGACATGAAGTCTTCAACAGCTATTTTTCTAGCACTGAAATAATATACAATATAAAGGGACAACACAGTCTGTAACAGAAATTATACCGTGACTATATGCAGAACCACTACTGCAGGATCAAAATCTTTATCAGTAATGTCACAGATCATTTTTCATATTACATCATATGGAAAGATTTTAAATTGATTTACAGAGGTCAATTTGAACACACAGTAATTTACACCTGGAGGAAAAATAGCTGCCTTATAAAAATGAGCATTAGAGTGAGTATTTTGTGTGTGGATTTCTAGTGTAAAACGTGTAACTTTGAACTTGTAAAGTCATTTTATTTACTGAAATGCTTTCCAGTAATCTATTCTGAAAATCGGGAAGTAACTATTTATAACACACATCATACAATTTGTATTTATTAAAAGGTGCAGTATGGAGAAAACTAATCTGGTTACATTAAAACCCCCCAAATCGTATTTTCTGAAACTCATTGAAATAGTACACGTAATATGTATTACAGATATTGCTTCTATTTCTGAGTAAGTGGTGTGTTTTGTTTTGTTTTCTCCCAGATTACAGTAGGAAATGCAAGAGACAGATATTGAATAAAATAAGGAGATGATGATGATGTGCATATTATTAATATATCACTAAGTACAGTTTAGGGCAGTTTTGTATGACCTTTTTATTCAGATTAAATGCATTTGCTCTAAATAATGATAGGCTTTTAATTTAATCAACATTTGCCTTTAAGTTGCCAGGCCTGAAATGAAAATGTCATGGACATTTAGGCTGATGAAACCTCGTAGCTACTGTATCATTCTTGTTAAGGACAGTAAATGACTACATATTTGACCTTTGCTGGTTACATATATTTACGCTGTAGACTGAAAAATTACAAAGGCTTTGTAAATATCTCATTACATGCTATGCTGATATAGACCAAATCCTAATTTGTAAATATCTGTTCCACTATGATACATGGGCAATATTATTTGTTCATGCGTAGTCAATGACAGCCCTGTTTCCATGAGACAGTATATGAATTTGAACTAAATGTAAACAATTTTTAGCATAAACAATAGATTTATTTGAAAATTCACATTGTATTATTTATTGTTTATTTATTACTTATTTTCCTGTTTTAAAATGTTGTTGTCCAGCCAGGGAGTAAAAACAATTCCTTTATGTCTTAGATGATTAGCTCCACAACACTGTAATATCCCTGGCTGCAGACACAACATAGATGGTCCCAAAAAACAGATCTTTATTTCAGTTTACATACAATACATATCACACATGTCCCACTCCTGGATCTAGGCAACTGTATTTCCAGGAGTGAACCAATAAAGGGCCTCTTAAAAGCACAGTCCACTACAGACACGAATACTGAATTCAAAATAGTCAAAACAACAATCCACAAACAACCTTTTCATTCAGACTATGTGGTGAATCCTTTTTAAAAAAATGCATTTGCAGAAATCAAGATTATGTTGTGAATGGTTCACTCTTCATGAATGGAGCAAAATTTGTATTAATATTCAACATGTATTTTCCAATCAACTAGCAATGTAACTTTCCAGCACAGTCCTATTCAAGGGTGACTATTTAATTTTCTCCACATTTAATCTTTTTTCAAAATCTTATGTTCTTGTTTTAGTGAAGTGGGTCAGTAACATGAGTATAGCACCAAGACTATTCTAGATAGAGAATTCTCCAATTATTTTTTTCACTTTACTGCTTAGACTAAAGTCCGAATATATATTTTTCAATTACATTTTAATTGATTTTTCTTTATAAAAAAAGATTAGTTTATTGTGTATATAATTGTTAAAATATTTTTAAATATGCTTTTTAAAATATTATATTAGGAATTCCAATATTTGATATTGAGGAAGGGAGCCTACATACATATTGTAGCTTGAAGAAACATAATGGCCCCAAGATCTTTGATAATTAAAAGCTTGACACAGGCATGCATATCAAGTCAATGGGAGTTCCTTGCTTTGAACACATGCAGGATAAGGCCCTAGAATTTTATGAAAACAGACCCAGGTAATAGAACTAGCCCCCACCCTTAGACTTCACTGACCCTCAAAAGGAGCAGAAGAGCAAGTTACCGACAGATAGACATTGTTTTCCTCATTTAGGGATTATCCAAAACCCACTGAAGTAATGGAAAGTCTCATTAACTTTAATGGGTTTTGATTCAGGCCCTAAGGGTTGTCTTGTAACTCTAAAGCAGAGGTCCTCAAACTGGGGGGGTGCAAAATGTTTTCAGGATGGGGGTGTGAAAAGCTTTAGGAAAGAAAAAGATTTACTGTGCACATTCAGAGCTGGGCAGCTGAAGAGCAGCAGCACTGCATTCAGAGATGGGTGCCCAGCCAGCAGCCACCACTCTCTGCTCTGCCTTCAGAGCTATGCAGCTGAGAGCAACATCTTGGGGGGAGGGGGTGAGAAGAAGGACAAAGGGGAAGTCGTCTTGTATTCTCCTTCTCTCCCCCGCCCCCACATAGCAGTACAGCAGTGAGTCCTATTTTTCTTTGCAAAATGTTAGCGCACGCTTTGGATCATTTTTTTTAAAAATGCTATTTTCAATAGTACAAGTGACTTTAAAATGAAAATTAATTTACAGCGGAAGATGTCTTTATTCTGTGCAAGAGTTCTTTTGATAAATTATGGAAAGAAAATGTGTTTATTCAAAGCAGTTTTCACGTAATGACTACTTTATGTGGGTTTTCAGTTGGGACCCAGTAAAAGATGCAGCTATTTATATAACATGACGTTCCAACCGTGATGGGTTTGTGAAATTGCTATAATAGAGAACACACAAACCTAGGACCAAGGTCATAAGATATTTAGCAACTGAAAATGCAAACCATAAGAAAAATATAGAGACGGGGACAAATAGATTTCCTGGCTAGGGAGTTATGGTGTGTTTAGAGCTAGGAAGGGATGGGAAAATTTCCCTGGATTGCCCCCAAACACTAAATCACTTTCTTCTACAAAACAAGTAATTTCAACACTTTGGGTCTTTTCTTTCAAGGCCAGCACTACTGGGAGTCTTTTCTGGACTTGTTTCGCCCTTGGAGATGATATATCATGTCACAATGGGTATGTCTGCTAACCCTCAAGTAAGCAAACTTATTTGTGGAAAAAAAACAAGTAAAAAAAATAAAAATACTTGCTGCATAAATGATATCTACTACTAAGAGAGACTTTCTCTTAGAGAGAGCTTTCCCAAGAGCTAACTAACTGAAGTCATTAGAGAGGCTTATCATAGACATTAAGGCCTTAATTGTACAACCCTTAGTGGTAGTTGTGTGGTAATTTTAATCTTGGTAGCAGTCTTATTGACTTTAATAGCACTAGGGACAATAATCTCCTTAAAAAGATTTAATACCTTATTTTGTGAATGTCTGTTCCCCTTTTTAATTGTCAAAACATATAACTTATTATAATTAAGAGTGTTCCTAGTCTCTTTAGTTTATAGATTCTCTAGTTTTCTCTACAGTACAGGCTCCTCCATAAATCCATTTATAGATATTGTTTTGTTCTAATAAAATTAGAAAATGTATTAAGAAAACAGGAGAGATGTTTTCCAATATCTTCAAGATATGGGCCTAGTACAAACCAGGCATAAACTACTGAAACTTAAATGAAGTCACCTGAAAAACTAAAGATAATATAGTATATACACAGTATACTTTAATAATATAAAATATATAATCTCAAATACCTGTGGAGTCATGTTGGGCTTGGAAGGATTGATTCTAGTCATGTAGCTACTGTGTTCTTATATATTCACTATTGTCACAGGAATTTCTTGTTGTTTTTACAAAAATGGGAAAAAAATAGTGACGCATAAAATAAAGTCGCTTACTCCACTGGAGTTGCAACCCCTTCCACCAGATCTGAATTTGTCCTTGTGATTTAGTATCAACAGATCTCACAATTATATTTTGTCACATCTGTCACAGCAGTCATGAGTTCTGTGATGTTTTCATGCTTTTATAAAACTAACCATTACTTTTGACATTTTGTGGGTGGGTGGGTGGGTGGTGGGTAAATGCAATAGTAATGTCTGAACCAATTTTACTGAGATGCTGAGTGCTGACATGTTAGAGCCTGTGCAATATGAGTGGCTATTAGAGAGCAGGAACCCAGTAAAAAATGTGGCAAGACAAAGGACCAGACCAGTGAACTCTGTTGAAAGGAATGGTGTTTTACCCTTGGCCAAGAGTAAACTATGTACACTATGAATAAAAATAAATACGTAAAAATAAAAGAATTAGGCTGCTTTCGAAAAGTTGGCAACTGCTGCTATGTTCAGATGCATCCAGTGTTGTCACAGTAAAAATCACAGTTCTTGGTTGCACCAAAATGGCAAAATAAAGGTTACAAAAATGCCTCTGTGACCTTTTTTCACTTTTAACTTATTTTCCTTTTAACTCTATCCATCCTGTGACTTGTATTAAAAAACTGCCACAGTAAACAGCCCTACATATCATGTATGTTAGATATTAGTGAGGTAAAGAGTGGGAAAGGTCACTCACCTTTTCCTTCCCCTAATCCTGTGGCCCCCAGTATGATTTACAGCAGCCAAGGATCAGTGGGAGCACCATGTGTTCTGACCCTGACCTGTCACACCCCCACATGGAGCAGATGGCAGAGACCAGCTATGCTGGTTGTAGGCACAGTCAAAAGTAATTTGATGCAAGTGACTTGCTTCAAAGGAATATTCTCCTGTCTTTTCTCTCCAAGGTCGCTTTGTTCTGGGAAGACTTGGGCTCGTCCTGATTTCTGATAGTAGCAGTTTTGCAAGTGGAGGACTCTCCACTTGAGAACATGTGACTCCCATTGCAACCAGTGCTGTTTCTCAACCATTACCAGTAGTGAAGGTTGCTTGGGAGGAGTGTGATGGGGCATATAAACTCTGTACAAGCATGGGAGGGGATAAGGAGGTGTTTTGACCTGGAGTAGCCCCCTCCTCCCCCAACACACACACACCCCTCCCAATCATCCCAGGACTGGAGGAGCCATTAAAAAAAGAGGTAACTCCAGTCAGATGGGGGCAACCCTGGGAAAGGAACAGACTTCTCCAGCCTAGGGAGAGGACCAACAGCCTGCAGAGCCCCTGCCCTCCCAGAGGGTGGGTGCAGACGCATGAGTTGAAAGGGGAAAGAACTGAGGCTTGCACTAGAGCCCGGGGAGCTCTGACATGGACATTGATACTTCCAGGGCCTCAATGAAGTAAGAGAGGCCTCATTTCCTGGAGGGACCTGCTTATAGGTTGTTCTTTGCTTTTCTTTTGCTTAATCCCTTTTGCTACCTCTGGGCTGTTTGGTGGCATCACTGGGCAGAGAGGGAATGAAAGAGTTGAGAGGCTCTGGCTGGAAGGTGAGCACCAGCCTGTTAGAAACAGGCTTCACAGCACCCACTGGGGTGGGATGGACTTGAATACGTGCATTCCCCATGTAGCCTAAAGGGGGCGCTTACCACAGACAGATTCATGACAAGGAGTCTAAAAATAACCATAGAATTTGTATTACTAAGAGTCAGGTTTTGACTTTAACATTTTGACATTCACAGTGGTGTGTCATGTTTGCACAGAGAGAGCTCGAAGGACAGATGTGCCAAATCATGTGCTCTTTTCCAAAGAAAGCTTTGTGGATATGGTGCTCACAAATATGTGTATCAAGTCTTGAAATCTCATTTTATGTGGGGGGGAGGGCAGTGAGAATTCTTTGAGAAAAACACAGAAGTTTCCTTTATGTCCATAAAATAAAATACTAAATATTTTTGGCTGGCTTATCTGATATACTGGAACATTATTCAAACATGTTGAGTTCAAACAATTCCTATTTAATTATAAAATAAGATACCACTATACCCTGCCAGAACAGCAAATGCGAAACCTCCAGACATATCTCCACTGCTATGTTGATAATACTTCCCTCCCCCCACAAAACACATTTCAGATCCACTAGCTATCTGTAACCATCAATGCAAGTCTTGCCCTAGAATGACTGGAGAACTCGGTGAGCTTATGTGTTCACTGTCTGGACCTTCCTCCTCAGGCTGATGCTTCTTTCTCTGCTTCATTCAGCTCCACCCTTAACTATTTATAACTTTCCTATGAGAGTTCCAGTGAAAGAGTGCCAGTGCCAAACTTTAATGCCACATTCAAACGAGCAACACTCAACTAGAGCAATTGCTAAAACATTTGTTATACTTTACCTAACCACTTGAGAGAGAGAGAGAGAAAACCTAATAACATTCAGTTCTACAATAAATGTGGTAGAATAGGTAAAAACACTCAAGATCAATTCAGCAGAGTGTCAGAACAAGCCCTGTGGACTGAAAGAATTAACACTCAGCTCTGAAAGAAGCAAGGGCAGTTACACTCAAGGTGTAACTTGAGGAGGGAGGCATAAGATAATTTTCTCTGCTCATGCTACACAAAAAATCACTACTCTCTCAAATGAACTCTCACAGAAGAAAGGTAAGACATAAATGCCCTCTCACCAGGGGTGAGTGCTTTTCAGAAAGCGATCACTGTATATATGACCTATGACTCCTCATCCTCAAAGGAAATCTGCACAGCACTTCCAAAAGATGAGCCTGAGAACTTAAATTCACAACTCTGCTCGACACTAAAAATAAGGGTATCAATAGAGATGCTGGTTTTAATGTCTCATTACAACAATCAGTAACCTACTAACCCTCCTTTGTCCTATGACTGGAAAGGTATTACCCACTTCATTTCAAGTGGTTTCTTGACATTGTGCCCCAAAATGTGCTGTAACTGATGTGTATTTTTCCTATTGCTTCAAACCGGCATCTACCCACAGATTGCATTGATGTTGGATGGTACTGGAATAATGGAATCCCCAAGTGTACTAAAGGCAGCATAACGAGCTCTATGCCACTATCGTTGTGCCCTCACACACCACTCCAGTGTTGGGTGTGCTGGAGATGGGAAGAGATACAGCTGGAGTGGCTGCACTTTAGTGATTCCCTGGCTGCTACAATGGCCTCTTGGGTCTGTTGCTGGCTGTTATAAGTTAGAGCTGCCCTGAATTAAATCAGTCCCTGAAGCCCCAGGAATTGAAGGAGCAAAACAGCCCTGACTGCACACACAAATGTGCACCTCTCCCTGGCTGCTCAGCTGGAACTCCACTTAGCCTCTCTTCACCCCTGAGATAGGGAACTGCCATCCACTTCCTGTTGTTGTTTTGACTCAGCAGCAATACTTTTCTGCTTCCCATTGCCCCAGGACCTTCATCCTCTTATAGGCCCATAAATGAAGGCAGGGCTCAATGGCAGCACATGTCTGTGTCCTCAGTCCCAGGGCTCTTCCATAGAGCTCTACGTGTGCCAGCCCTGAAAATCATGGGATCAAGGTAGCTCCTCCTGCAGGCACTAAACCCGTATCACTTGTGATCAGTTCATGAGAGTTGGCAACACTGCCTTCCCTTGAGTACCAGAGGGGATTCCCCTAACCCATCACTGTCCCCAGGCTCAGGGAGATGCCATTCTATCCCCTCCATCTTCTACCCTCCATCACTGTCTTCTGCACCTCTCCAGCCTCCTTCCTGCTCCCACACCCCCGTGTCAACATTAAATCTGTCTTCTGTTCTCCTTTCTCTCCACTCACCTTTTATAGAGTCGCTGCTGTTCCTCACCCTCCCTATGTCCTGTCCTGAACCACAGGGTGGCAGCCAATTTGCCAGTGGGCCTGGATGCAGTCTCATTGAAAATAATGGAAGGTGGCAGCCAATTTCAGTAAGGTCAGCCACTTACACTTTGGGGAAATGGTGGCCATCTTGTTGGCTTTAGCCACATTGACACTAGTAGGAAATTGTGGCCATTTTGAAAATGGGGATTAATGATGGAGATTCCACAATCTCCCTGGGCAATTTACTACAGTGCTTAACCACCCTGACAGAAAGTTTTTTGTAATATCCAACCCAAACCACCGTTGCTGCAGTTTAAGCCCACTACTTCTTGCCTATACTCAGAGGTTAAAGAGAATAATTTTTCTCCCTTCTCCTTGTAACAACTTTTATGTACTTGAAAACAGTTATCACATCCCTCAGCCCACGCTGCTTCCCTCACCCCTCATTGGCCTGGAGCGGTGAACCACGGCCAGTGGGAGCCGCGATCAGCTGATTCTGCGGACATGGCAGATAAACAAACTGACCCAGCCTGCCAGGGTGCTTACCCTGGTGAGTCGCGTGCCAGAGGTTGCCAACCCCTCAGTTATCACAGTCCCTCTCAGTCTTATCTTCTCCAGGCTAAACAAACCCATTTTTTCAATCTTCCCTCATAGGTCATGTTGTCTAGACCTTTCATCATTTTTGTTGCTGTTCTCTGGACTTTACTGCATTTGTCCAATCTTTCCTGAAATGTGGTGCCCAGGACTAGACACAATACTCTAGTTGAGGCCTAATAAGCATGGAGTAGAGCAGAAGAATTACTTCTTGTGCCTTGCTTACAACACTCCTGCTAATACATCCCAGAATGCTGTTTACCTTTTTTTTTTCACTAGTGTTACACTGTTGACTCATATTTAGCTATGACCTCCAGATCCCTTTCTGCAATAATCCTTGCTAGTAACCCATTTCCCTTTTTTTTATGTGTGCAACATATCTGATGCTCAGATAGTATAATAATGAGGGCCATATAAAGACAATAAACAATGTAATTATCAGAAGAATTCCATTGGTAGAATGTTACCTACATTTCTAAAATACATGTAATTCAGCCCAGCTGATCGCAAAACTGAATGTACAGGTGTCATAAATAGATAGCTAAGGGTTAATGTTTCTTTTACCTGTAAAGGGTTAACAAAGGGAACCAAACACCTGACCAGAGGACCAATCAGAAAACTGGATTTTTCAAAGTGAGGGAGGGAACTTCTGGTTTTGTTCTGGTTTTGGGTTTTTTCTGGTCTGTTGTGTTCGGGCTCGTGCAGCTATGGATGTGAGAGAAGAGGTTTCTTTCTATTCCAAGCTTCTGTAGCTTCTACCCTTCTGTTACCAAGGTTGTAAGTACAAAAGGAAAAGCAATAGGTTTCATATGTTTTTGTATTTACATGTGTGTATCTTGCTGACTGTTTAAATTGTATATCTTTTTGAATCAGACTGTTTATCCATATTTTTCTTTTAAGCATAGCCCTGTATTGTCAGTCTTGATGCAGAGTTATATTCTTATGTTTTTTCTTTTCTTTTTTTATATAAAGTTTCTTTTAAGGACTTGTTTGAGTTTTCTCTCTTGGGAGGGGATTCTCTTTTGTCGTTGAAGCTACGGAGCGGAAGCTCGGCACAAACACCAGGGAAGTTTGTGGGTGAAGGGTGAAAGATAAGAGATAGGATCATCTCTGTTTCCTTGTTGCTTGGTTTGTCTTTTGGGAGGTTAAGAAATAAGAAGAAGAAATGGAAGAAGAGAAGGAAATTTTGGGGAAGAAAGGGGACAGGCTTCTTGGTATTGTGATGTAAAGAGATTGCATCAGCTCTCCCAAGTTAGCCCAGAGAGGAAAGTCTGGGTGGGAGAGGGAGGGGGAAGGGAAGTGGAGTATTTCCCTTACCGGTAAGACTCAGAGCTTCTGGGTCTTGGGGGTCCCCCCAGGGAAAGGTTTGGGGGAGACCCGGGAGAGTTTATCAGGAGCTCAGAATCCTGATTGGTGGCAGCGAGATATCAGATCCAAGCTGGTAATAAGCTTGGGGGAGTTTCATGTTAAGCACCCAGATTTTGGACGCTAAGGTCCAGATTTGGGGGACAGAGGCTTATTACAACAGGTCAAAGTGTTGTGTGATGGCCAGTGCTCACCCCACCTCCAACAGCTCTCACAGGCCAGTCACAGCCCATGGCATTCTCTCTTTTGGTGGGTGTTGACTCAACCCTCTGGTCAGGTCACCAATTAGCTTTATCCCTCTGTGAGGTAATGGAGTCCCAAGGAAGATATTGAGTCCCGTGACCTTTAATCCATCTATTGACCCATGTGAGTGTCAAGTCCCAGCCACTGAGTTTTCAAAGTCTTTCTCTCCCTGGGCTTCCACTTGGAGAAGTCTGGAAGTGAGGACTTCTGTGCTCTTCATAATGAATGATTGGTGAGTGAGCCCAGGCCTTCCCACTGTACCGGGCTCTGACCCAGGTAACAATGTCTGGTACTCACATGCACCTTAAGGCTGCCTCCCTGGGCTGCCTCCTATGACCTATTTTCCTGTCAAAGTCTTAGTTTGATACACTCTTTTTCTCTACTACTTTGTAACTGAACTTTCAGTCCCTCTGGGCTCAGCAGGGAGGCTCTTTCTATCCAGGAAAGGCTGCTGCAGCACCTTACTTCAGTAGCTCTCAGACTAGGCCTCTTGCCATGCTCTTTCAGGCCTCTTCTAGGCTCTCTGGCTCCCTTTAAAGCTTCATTTCTAGCTGGAACATGCTCTGAATGTGAGACTTGGTGGGGTCATGTAGGCCCAAAATTGCTCCTTAACCCTTCAGTTCCTCTGTGGAACTGCATCATAATGTGTTTTGCCATAATTTAACTTTAGAAACTTTTCTGTAAATCAAACATACAGGAGTTCAGTAAATCAATACAAAATCCTTACACTCATTGGAGTTTTTAATTCATAGAAATATTTCTGTTAACTTTAGATTTTGAATAACCTTGTTCACTGAAAACTTATGAAAACTTTCTCTCTCTTATGAAGAGAGGAACTTATATACGTTGCATATATAGCTCCTCCTGCAGGCATTAAGCTCTCATCACTTATGATCAGTTCACGAGAGTTGGCAGTGCTGTCTTACCTGGGCTCTAATCATTGGACAGTCCTTGCTTACTTTGGCCCAATTTTAGGGTCTGCCCTAGCTGTGTTTGGTGGGATGAGGGGGTGGCATAAGCAGTATTACCAACTCTCGAGACTTTATTGTGACACTAGCAACTAGACACTAGAGTCCCCGTATTATTTCTCTAACTAATCTATCTAAGGAACCAGTCTTGCAATAAACTCCACACAAATTGAGGTATCTGTCTGCCTATATCTTCTTGCAGAATCACAGTGTTAGATATTCCTAAAGCATCCATTAACATAATATTTAACTGATGTTCAAGAGCATAGACACCTTGTCTCTGTAGCAAAACTGAACTGGGCTATTGCAGGGAGCATGCAAGGAGAAGAGTGTGAAGGACCATAGCATGGAGCATTACAAGGTATTCTGGACTGCTCCAGACCGTATAGCAGCATTGCATTGGCACCCTCCAGAGGCTACGGTAAATTAGAGCAGCCTCTAACTGCTCTACTTTATGGTGGAGACTGCACTGCCCCCAGAGCATAGAGCTACTGTTGTAACTCTCTCAGCCATAGTTACTAAAGTGCTTTGGATCCTTTGGGGCGAAAGGTGCTGGTATCTAAGTACCAGATGTACAATACGATATGTACATCAATTTTGAATTTAAAATTTAAATATTTCTTATATTAGTACACTCCGTTAAGATTTGTAATTAGATAAAGAACAGACAGGAATGCCAACTAAAGATTAACATATTAATAAAAACATTAACAAGGAAATATCAAGCAGTTGCCTTTTCAGTGAGGCTGAGTCTCAGTGGAACAAAACAGTATATATTAATTGCAGAATGTTACAGATAGCTCCTGCATAAAAGGGATCAGTTTTGATACTGGTGGAAGCATGTGGAGTGGATCATAACTAAAATTATGTTCATCTTTGATGTCAGATAGTCTCCCAGAAAAACATTTTTTTTAATTTTTTTAAATAACATCTTTAATAGTAGTCATATACTATAGATTAGTGCAGCACGGTAAGAACATAACTTCCCTTGTAATCAATAATATAATAAACATAATGATCTGTCTTTGACACTTATTCTTGGTCAATCTCAAGATTTAATATTCTTGGTAAGTAGTGACCAAGGTGAAACCTCTCAGGTCAATGAATCTTTAGCAACGATCAATATCTCCTTATGTACAAAGAGATAAATATAAAGAGGTTATGTATAAATCAACTAAGAATACTGTGGTTGCTGCTTGGTTTTATTATAGGCAGAGCTTGTAGTGATACCTATAATTAAAGTTGCCTAATGCTTTTTTTACAAGTCTCTATTTTCAGTATCTCATAACTGCCAGATTTCAATCATTTGGTCTGATGTTTCCCATGCCTGCTTTCTGCCTTAGACTGATTTCCCTCTTCTCCTTCCCCTCCCCGCCCCCCACCTCCAAGCAAAAAATCATTCAGCCATTTCCCAGAACAAAGCTTTGGGGGAAAACAGTCGTCTTTGCCAATGCTAATTTTCTTTTTCCTGTTACTCTGAAGCACTCTAAGTCTTCTGGGGTTTTGAAACAGAAACTTGAAATTTGGTTGGGGTGGGGGAGTTGTAGGATAGTTTTAGTATCAGGATAGTGGATTTTGCTGTTCTTTTATAGATCCATACATATTTTGCATTTTAAATGGGCAACCTTAATTATGGTGTTCCCCAGCTTTTGGATGCTTGCCTTTGCAATCTTAAGCCTATTTTAACAGTTTTTGGTCATACAACATTACATTGTTCTGTAGGTAGGTAGGGAAGTAGTTTGTGATATATTTATTAATAATGCTGGGGCTGAGGAGTAGAGACAAGGTGGATGAAGTAATATTTTCTGTTGGTGAGAGAGACAAGCTTTTAAGCTTACACAGCTCTTCTTCAGGTGTCAGACACTCCAAGTACCTATGGCAGCCCTGAAGAAGAGCTCCTTGTAGGCTCGAAAGTTTGTCTCTCTCACCAACAGAATTTGGTCCAATAAAATATTTTATCTCACCCACTTTGTGTCTCTAATATCCTGGCGCCTACACTACTATGACAAAACTGTTTTTATTACATACATTCCCATTGCAATGAACAGGAGACTTGCAAGCTTGATTTCAAAGGAACTTTACCTAGTAAAAATAATACAAAATCCTCTTATGCAGAAAGTTGCAGCAGCATAAGAATAGTTTTGTTGTATTTTCTATATTGCTATGTGAAGAGTTTGACATATATTAGCCTTATAAAAAAAAAGGAAGTCTGAAAATTATATTTATGGTCTACTTGAAACAGGAGAGACCCTAGACCAAATGGTGCCCCCCATCCCCATTTGTTAAACTTTGAAATACTTTATTTTTTATTTCATTTGTAGCCCATTTCACAACTTTGATCTACAATTTGCATGCATGATTTATCCCTCGCATATAAGATGATACATTTGCATGCTAGGATCTGTAAATCTGTATTTATTTGTGCCATATAGAAGCAAATAAAAAAATCTATTTTCTCTAAGCTTATAGAAATGTTTTAATTTTAAGGATAACTGAAATATATTAACATCAAGAAATTGAACAGTGCACATTGGTTGGGCCAATATTAAATAGTTTTACAGTAGGTTACAGCCTTAGAATGTTAACCTTAGTCCTTTAGTTCAAAAGATCGCATTTCTTGCCTTTGCCCTCCTGAACTGAAGCACAGATCAAAAGACTAGCCAATGGCTTTTTCAAGTGATAAAATAGCAAGCAATGTGAGTCTATCGTCGGCTATCATCGATTGAAAATATGTTTTAATGACCCTGAGTTTCGAAAAGCTGTGCTCACCACTCGCAACTGCGTCCGGTAGCATGAGCGGAATCCTCAAAGCTAGCCACACATTAGGAAAAATGTCCTTCGGCTCTGCATCATGAATTAACTGGAGAACTTAGAATAGCGAATGCATCCTGTGCTGCAAAATGTGACAGATGTTGTCTAATTCGATGTAGAGATCTTTATTCTTGACCGCCAAACATTCCCCGTGTGTCATCAGCTGATGAAGGTCAATACAACCCCTCCCCAGGTCTTTTTATGGTTCTTCATTTATCCAAACCTTTCTTGATGGACAATCAAGCAGTGGTAACGAGCAAGTGAAAGAACTTCCTATCATCTCATCTCTGCCCTCTGCCTCTTCTTCCAGTGAAGACAGGCTTAACTTCTAAGTTTTCCGCTGTTGCTTTGGCAGCACTGATGGCATCTTCAAATCCATTGTCTGTAGGCCACAACAAAATCTAGTCAGCTTCTCATCAAAGTAGTAGCGGTCATGATGTCCACCAACTGTGTTTGTAATGCTTTGTTTACAACATTTACTTGGAACAGGATATCATGCCAAACCACAATTGAGACCAGAAATTTGAAGTCAGTGATCTGGTTTGCCAGGCTTTGCGCCTCATGGTGGATTCAGCACCCCAAGCCTGACAGCCCCCTAAGCCCAGAACCCCAAGTGGTCGCCTAGGTCGCCTACCCCTAAATCCAGCCCTGACCTTAGACCCACATAAGAATAGAAATTCCCCTAAATTCCTTAACTCAACCCATTGCAACTCCCCTGGTAAAAACAACACGATGTTCTGAGGCACCCAGTTATAGGATTATCCGCAGTAGCAGTACCTAAGTGTATAATAGGGTTACTTAGGGGAACAGCACGTTCTTAACTGGATTTCCTTGCTCTAGCGGGAGTGGGTTTCTATCTTTGTAGGCCATGAGAATGACTTTAAAAGTGATATGCTGCACTGCTTCTACCTACCTCTTTTCACTGCTTTGAAAATGCTCCCCTCTCATGTTATTCTAATAATGGTTTGTATTATTTATGTAGCTAATATGTCATTGTAGCAGAGTAATGGAAATGCACAAAACGGAGTTTCTTATTCCTGATAATGAGCCTGTCCCTGGGCTGGCAGGAGGTGAGAAAGCTGTAAACACAGGGGCTCAGCCTTCGTGTGAAGGGAACACCTCATTGCTTCCCAGCAGCCCTGCTGACTGACACATATTGTGGGGTTGAAGAAGTCTGGATGACATTTTGTCCAAATGAACGGTTTGTGAGAGTGAAGTGAAAGTTAAAGGAAAAATCAAGGAGGAATGCAAAATTATTCAGGGACACAAATTCAGCATAGTCATCCAAAGGACAGTTAGGATAGGAGTTGTAAAGGAAAAGGAAACTTACCAAAGTCATATAACTGTTGATTGATTCAATGCAATTGGTTTTTAAAAAATGAAATGTGTTGGCTTGGTTACATTACAGCTTCATGTGCCCGTCGTGGGAATAGCACACAACTAATAATACTTTGAGTTACAGGGAGCTTGATTTACAAAGCCCCCTCATCAATCTGAAGCAAACACTCACCAGCAACCACACACCACAAAACAAAAACACTAATCCAGGACCTAATCACATCAGCCACACTATCAGAGGCTCCTTCACCTGCACATCTACCAATGCGATATGTGCCAGCAATGTCCCTCTGCCTGTACATTGGACAAACCGGACAGTCTCTACACAAAAGAATAAATGGACACAAATCAGACATCAAGAATTATAACATTCATAAAACAGTTGGAGAATACTTCACCTCCCTGGTCACTCAGTTACAGTCCTCAAAGTCTCAATTCTCCAACAAAAAAACTTCGAAAAGATTTCAACAAGAAACTCCAGAATTGGAATTAATTTGCAAACTGGACACCATGAAATTAGTTTTGAATAAAGACTGGGAGTGGATGGGTCATTACACAAAGTAAAACCTATTTCCCCATGCTAATTTTTCCCCTACTGTTACTCATACCTTCTTGTCAACTGTTGGAAATGGGCCATCCTGATTATCACTACAAAAGTTTTTTTTCTCCTGCTGATAGTAGCCCAACTTAATTGATTACTCTTGTTAGTTAGTATGGCAACACTTATTTTTCATGTCTTTTGTGTATATATATCTTCCTACTGTATTTTCCACTGCATGCATCCGATGAAGTGGAGTTTAGCCCACGAAAGCTTATACTGAAATAAATTTGTTAGTCTTTAAGGTGCCACAAAGTACTCCTCATTCTTCAAGGGATTTAAGTGTTGTGATACTGAGGGTATGTCTACACTACGAAATTAGGTCAATTTAATAAGTCGATTTTATAGAAATCGATTTGATACAGTCGATTGTGTGTGTCCCCACTAAGCGCATTAAGTTGGCAGTGCGTGTCCACAGTACCGAGGCTAGCGTCGACTTTTGGAGCATTGCACTGTGGTAGCTATCGCACAGTTCCTGCAGTCTCCACTGCCCATGGAATTCTGGGTTGAGCTCCCAATGCCTGATGGGGCAAAAACATTGTTGCGAGTGGTTTTGGGTACATGTTGTCAGGCCACCTTCCCTTCCTCCCTCCGTGAAAGCAAGGCAAAAAATCGTTTCTCGCCTTTTTTCCTGGGTTACCCGTGCAGATGACATACCCCGGCAAGCATGGAGCCAACTCAGCTCACTGTCACCCTATGTCTCCTGGGTCCTGCTGGCAGATGCAGTACTGCTGTGCTACACAGCAGCATCCCCTTGCCTTGCCTTGCAGACGGCAGACAGTACAATATGACTGCTAGTCGTCATCGTCGTCCCGTGGGTGCTCCTGGATGACCTCAGTTACGTTGGACGGGGCTGCCTGGGCAGATACTGGTGCTCCAGGCTGGCCTCGGTAAGGTTGGTCAGAGGCATCTGGACAAAAATGGGAATGACTCCAGGTCATTCTCTTCTTTAAGTTTTGTCTAATGGAGATTCAGTCCTACGTGGAATATCATGCCAGCTGGAGGCTTCTGCCTCAGGCTGCTCTCCCAGTCGGCAGCACCGCACAGTCACACCTACCCCAGCCTACCCCTTGCTCCCATGGCTCATGAAGCCTGGACAGTTTACTGACTCGGTAGACCTCAGCAATGGGAGGTTGAGGAAAATCGCCTGGCTGCTGTTTATGTGCAGCCAGACACCAGGGCGGTTAGAAGAGCACAGCAGGGTGTGCTGTGCGTCAGAGAAGCTTTTAAAACAAATTTCATGACTGGCTAGGCTATGGTGTGAAAGTTCTGTTTGTTTCTCCTTGATGAATACCCTCCTCCTTGGTTCATTCTACTTCCCTGTAAGCCAACCACTCTCCCCTCCCCCCAGTGATCTCCACTTGCAGAGGCAATAAAGTCATTGTTGTTTCAAATTCATGCATTCTTTATTAATTTGTCACACAAATGGAGGGATAACTGCCAAGGTAGCCCCCAAGGGTGGGGGAGGAGGGAAGCACAGGTGTGGGGTAGTTGTTGGGGCACCGCCTAGAATGGCATGAAGCTCAACATAGATGCAGCATTTCTGGGGCTCTGACCCGGAGCGGCCGTTTGCCTCTCTGGTTCTTTGGTAGGCTTCACGTGGCACTGCTGCAGGTCCCTGTTATAACCTCTGTCCTTCATGCCCTTGGAGATGTATTCAAATATTCTGGCATTTTGTCTTTTGGAACAGAGTTTGGATAGCATGGATTTGTCTCCCCATACAGCGATCAGATCCAGTACCTCCTGTTCGGTCCATGCTGGAGCTCTTTTGCGATTCTGGGACTCCATGGTCACCTCTGCTGATGAGCTCTGCATGGTCACCTGTGCTGATCAGCTCTCCATGCTGGGCAAACAGGAAATGAAATTCAAAAGTTTGCGGGCCTTTTCCTATCTACCTGGCCAGTGCATCTGAGTTGAGAGCGCTGTCCAAAGTGGTGACAATGGAGCACTCTGGGATAGCTCCTGGAGGCCAATACCATCAAATAGTATCCACACTACCCCAAATTCGACCCAGCAGAGTCAATTTCAGCACTAATCCCCTTGGTGGGGAGGAGTACAGAAAATGATTTTAAGAGCCCTTTAAGTTGACAAAAATGGCTTTGTCATGTGGACAGGTGCGGGGTTAAATCGATCTAACGCTGCTAAATTCGACCTAAACTTGTAGTGTAGACCAGGGCTGAAATGAACACTTAGGCACCTAGAAAATCACAGGAACGACACTAAGATTCACAAAAGCCAAGTTAGGTGCTCAGGCTCCCTATGTAATTAATGGGGAGAGACAAGTGCTTTAGACCACAATTCACAGCATATTAAGCAGAGAGCCACTGAAGCTAGCCAATATGAGATGTCCTAAGCCCTGCTCCTCTCCCAGAGTTATGTGCCTCATTCCAAGCTCTCTCTGCTAGCAATTCATAGCAAGAACCCTGGGGTAAGGCAGCTCAGATACATCAGGTATTTCTCATGAGAATGAGTTAGGCAGGCACTTAATTCCACAGATGGAGGCGGTGATAGTAATGGCACCCACCTTAACTTTTAGTCCAGTGACAAGAGCACTCATCTGGTATGTGGGAGACCAGGTTCAATTCCTCGCTGTGCCAGAGACTTTCTCTGACTATCTCAGAGGAGTCATTTAATGGGGGGACAGAGTGAGAATGACTCTGTACCTGGTGGTTAGGGAACCTACCTGAGAGGTAGGCTAGACCTAGGGTTCAGTCCTCCTGCTCCAGTAAGTTTCATTATTTGTTCATAATGGAATGGCTTCAACAAGAGGAAGCCTCATATCAAATATTTCATCATTACAGCTCAGATTATGTTACAGATGTCATGGATTCTGCGACTTCCAGAGACCTCTGTGACATCTTCTGCTTCAGTCTAGAACTCTCCTCCAGTGTGGGCAGCAGGAGCTGGACCCCCCACCCACTCCCATCCTACATCAAAGCTTGGGCTTCAGTGAATTTTTGTTTCTTGCCTGTCACCCGTCCGTTACTTTTACTAAAAATAACAGTGACAAAATCTTAACCTTATCCATCGCTCAGTAGTTAGAGCAATCTTGAGAGGTGGGAGACCCCTGTTCAAATCTTTTCTGCCATTCTGTTTAAAGGAACAGCCTGCTTTGCCTCTCTCTGTTTTACGGTCTATGTGTTATTGTTCTGAATTCTAAGAAATGAAGAAGTGTTATTTTGAAACCTTCTAGCAAGAGTATTTTATGTGTTTATCTAATTTCTCTGTATGCACGCCAGGAACATTACACCCAGATCAGAACAAAGGGAATAAGGATCTGCCCTAACAAGCATTTCTAGGGTATGGGTGGAGTGCACTGTGCTGTAGCAATCACTGGCTAGCAGAGCAGTGCCTATGAGACCATTCTACGCAGTCTAAATTAAAGAAGACTAGCTATCTCTTGGGGTATAGCTACACTGCAATAAAAGCTCCGTGGCTGTCCCATTTCAGCTGTGGGTCTCAGGCTGTGAGCATATAAAATTGCAGCTAGACATCTGGTGTCAGGCTGAGCCGAGAAGTCTGCACTGCAATTTTATACCCCTGCAGCCTGACCCCTGAGAGCCTGAATCAGTTGACACAGGATAGCTATGGATGTAGTGTAGACATACCCTAAGTAATAGTGGGGACCTGTTTAGACCTGGGGTTATACCCAGAGCCAGTGGACTAGAGGTCCCATGGTGAGTTCAGGTGTCTGGACCAGTGCATGTCAGCAAACTCCCCCAAATTCCCATTGCTTCCTGTGACATCCTGCTGCAGTTTCAATGGCTCTACTCAATACTGTCTTTTTTAGATAGTGAAGGAGAAATCAGACAGATTACCTTCTTATGAGCATATTAACCACAGGCATACTAGACTAAAATATGAAGTGGTTTATAGAACATTACATTGAAACCAACTTGGGTAAAGTGCAATCGAATGACAGCATACAGGCATGTTTTATTTTTGTTCTATTCCAACCTGTCATCAAAAATCAGGGATAACAGTCCTCCTCTCTCTTTGATTATTCTTTTATCGACAGAATGAGGAGTGCTGGAGTCATACATGCTGATTTAGTGTTGCACTGATGAAACTGCTCAGTTTGTGTGATATGTCATTTTTCACTGCCTTGTTATCAAGGTGTTTCAGCTGTGCCCAAACCAGGCCTGGTAATTGCTTTAGTTGCTTGTGGCAAATTTACATCAATGTCAGTCACTAAATGGCTTTTGACTGCTTCATGTTGGATGAACACAGAAAAGAAAGACTGCACACCATTTAGATTTTTATACAGAGGTCTACGTGTTAATTTTGACTTTAAAAGAATGCATTTGGGAAAGGAAAGAGGCTTCTAGAATGTTCTGTGTATTAAAAATACATTGCAGGTTATGAAAGTGGAAAATAAAGAACTTTCTAAGTCATGTGGTGTGGGGAGAAATCATCAGAATTAAGGAATGCCTCTAGAGGCAAATCTTGCTGTGTTTACTCAAGCAAAACTCCTGTCAATAGGTGTTTTGAGTAACAACGGCAGGGATTGGGCCCTCCATGCAGGGCTGGCGCTTCCATTTAGGTGACCTAGGTGGTCGCCTAGGGCACCAGGATTTTGGGGGGGGGACATTTTGCTGCCCTCGGCGGCAATTCGGCGGTGGGGGGTCCTTCCACGCTCTGGGTCGTCGTCGGCAATTCACTCACTCCAGGACCCGCCGCCGAAGTGCCTCGAAGACCGGGAGCGTGGAAGGACCCCTGCCTAGGGCGCCAAAAACCCTGGCGCGGCTCCTGCCTCCATGAGACTCATCTGCCTGCCAACATGCAGCAGTTGTTAGCAACCATCAACTCATAGTGCTAATACTCATTTTGTTGACTCTCCATAACTATCCCTGCATTTTGTTACTCAAACTAAGTTGGGGCAGGATGGAGGAAAGGAAATGTTTTGCATCAGTGGTAACTGTTTGTTACTGGAATGTGAAAGTTTTTCTGCTGAGCTGACAGCTGCTGGAACAGATTCAGGAAGACCTCCTGATTTATCCTGCTGCTCAGTGGTGCTGGGACACCCTGAGGAACTGGGAAGAAGGTTTTAACTTTCCCTTTAATTTAAAACCTTCTTGGTAGTTACTCAGGGTGACCCACACATGTTGGGCAGCAGGAAAAACGATGATGTTCTCCTGAATCTGTTCCAGCAACTGTCAGCTCAGCAGGAGGAACAAGCTTCTGCATTCCAATACATAATTTTGTTTACCTGTCTATTTTTCAATAAATATAACCAAAAAAGACAACTTTAACACTATGGTTATATACCAGGTAACTAACTGGAATGTATTTCTTGAAATAATATTTCGTTCGGCAAAAATCGTTGATATTTACACACATTCACAAGCATGCACATTACACACCTGCTGTCTTACATGGACAAATTTTGGATAACAAATTTGGATCAGGGGAAAATAGGTTAATGGAAAAGTATAGCTCATATATATATATAGCTCATATATATTTCCATTATATATAATGGAAAATTTGCTCAACTTTATCTGGAGCAAAATTCTACCCCCTTCTTCCTCACTTACTTTAATTTATGCTAGTTTATACCAGCCAACTTGTGTGTAAATTATGTATAATTTGTGTCATCTCTGAATTCAGCCCCTTTTTCTCTTAGGTTTAATTTAAAAAATAGTGTTGAGAATTGTTAATATATAATAGATAGTGTCATTGCTGATTTTAATTACAGGATTTTCATGGTACTTTATGATAAGGATCCACTTTTGTGAAATGGAAATTCATAGATTCTAAGACCAGAAGGATCATTGTGATCATCCAAATTTGTTCAGCTACTCCAAGTACTGTGTTGAGCTTCACTCCTTGTATTATAGTGTGTTGTGTTCTTGTTTTATTTTTTCTCCTTCCTCTGAAGCATCAAAGATGCCCTCAGCTGGAAATAAGACACTGGATTGGATGGGCTGGTGATCTGTGGTGGAACTGAGAATTCTCTCTGTCATGTGCTTGAGTGACTGGTTTTTGCTCACATGCTCAGTTTCTAACTGGTTTCCATATGTGGAGTAAGAAAGGAATTTTCTCCGAGGTCAGACTGGCAGTAACCTTATATTTTGCCTTCCTCCATAGAGTGGGGTGTGGTTTGTTTGCAGGGATCATCTGAGTGCAGAGGTGAAAGTAAGCCGGTCCGGTCCGGCGTACCGCAAGAGCCAGTACACTGTGCCGAACTGCACTGGCTTCCATGGTGGGGATTTAAAGGGCCCAGTGCTTCGGCCACTGCAGGGAGCCCCGGGCCCTTTAAATCCCCCCCCCCCCCAGGTCCCGCAGCCGGGCTGGAGCAGAGATTTAAAAGGCTCATGGCTCCCTGCAGCCGCGGGAGTTCTGGGCCCTTTGAATCCCCGCCCCAGCCCGGCTGTGGGAGCTGCAGGGGGGATTTAAAGGGCTCGGGGCTCTGCAGCAGCTGAGGCCCAGGCCCTTTAAGTCACCCCAGAGTCCTGGGGGCTCCCAGCCACCTCTGCAGCTGGTAGTTCTGGGGTGATTTAAAGGTCTTGGGGCTCCCAGCCACAGCCCTTGCCCCAGGGCCTTTAAATCTTGAGGTCACGCCTCTTCCAGTTGAGGCCACACACCCCCTCAGGACTCCGGCTGTACTCCGCTCAGGACTCTGGCCGTACCAGTAAGTCCTGTAAGTTACTTTCACCCTTGTCTGAGTGTGTCCCACTTAATCAACTCCATGATGTTGCAGGGGCCTCAGGCACTGATGCACCTTGGTCCTTCCTATTCTCTGCTTGTGGCACGCAATAATTTAGTATCCTGAGAGTTGTAAAACTTTGGTCTAATATCAGTTGCTGGGTTTAAGTGGCTAGGTGGTGTTGGTAGCCTAAGATATACAGGAGATAAGATTAAATGAATTGGTGGTCCTTACTAGCCTTAAGCTCTGTGACACTATAGGTGGAATATGTAAGTATATAATGTGCGCTACAGAATGACATCAAAAATACAGTTGATGGATCAAATACACCACTACCTTGATATAACGCTGTCCTCGGGAACCAAAAAAATCTTACCATATTATAGGTGAAACTGCGTTATATCAAACTTGCTTTGATCAACTGGAGTGCACAGACCACCCCCCCGGAGCGCTGCTTTACTGCGTTATATCCGAATTCAAGTTATATTGGGTCACGTTATATCGAGGCAGAGGTGTATTAACAACTACTACTAAGATTATTTACATTTGCCAAATGTACATGCAGAAATTCCTAGAATTTCTACTGCTAACTTCTCATTACATTAATTTAAACTTAAGTAGCATATAGAGCTGCTAGCAGTTCTGAAAAATTGGGGGGGGGGTTGTGTCAAATGAAATGTTTTGTTTTGTTTTTGAACTTTTAGAAATGTCTTGAATAACTTTTCAGTAAATTTTGAAATGAAAAGTCATTCAAAAACAATTGTTTTAATTTTGAAAATGTCAAAATTATACCTGTCAATATTTTTCTGAATTTTTGTTATTTCCTTGAAACAATGCGGCAAAATTGTTGCAAATTCGTGAAAGGTTTTGGTTGACTCAAATCTATATTGTTTGACAGAAAGAATTTGGTCAAATAACTTCAGCCAGCTTTAGTGGAGAATATTGTACCAAGGGGCGTTTTGGTAGGTTTTTAAGGTCAAGGAAGTATTTTAAATCAATGAACCTTCCTCCTTGAATAGAATTTTATTTATCGTTGCTGTTTTGGCATTTCTTCTCAGAAGCTTCCAATTAAGTCAATCAGTACTGAGCCATGTGATGAGAATGGAAACAAGGCACTCCATATGTCTGCTTAATTGAAACAGTGCAATATTTTTTTCATGTTTGAGAAAGTCTAGATAGATATTTAGCTTATTATAGCCAAAGAATATTATGATGTTCTCAGCCCTTGCTGCAGAACATTTTAATGCCCCCTCTATTGATACTCTTTGTATGTTTCATTGATTTCAGCTATACTTTTATGTATTCTGTGTACGTTTTCTTATTTGATTGCCTTTGATTGCTCCTTTTAATATTCTCATTTTGTACCCACTTAATTGTATTGATTTGTTTGAGTCTCTTCTTTCATCAATAATTTTAATGGAATAAATTTTCAGTTACATGCCTACAGAAACTTGTGCTTTTGATGGCTTGACAGAACCTCATGTACCTGAAAACTTCTGTTCTAGATCTATATTTGTTACTTTTCTATAAAGAGCTATTTGGATCATGCACTATCATGTTATCTGTGGTAGGAATATCCAGTAAAGAAAGCTTACGTTATGTCTCTCAGCTGAATGTTTAATAGGATATATCTATAGGTCTGAATGCAGACCATGCTTTGATATATGAAAATATGTTGGAAATTACTTGGGTTTTGTGTACACATCTCTTATTTGATTTGCTTTGGTTCTAGTTTTGATGCTGATGATCTATTCTGGATGCTTTTAAAATGGATCAGTTGTCCCGTTTTGTTATGTCCATAACATACTAACAAAAAAGTTAGATTAAAAAACAAAATATAATACCCTTTCTGGAAGGTTGCAACATAACACTGGTTTTATTCTTTGAATCCAGTACGATAATACAGAGTAACCAAAAAACACAGATAGACAAAGCGGGCTGCTCCTTATGGCAAAGAGGCACAACACACACCACCTTGTTCTGCACTTGTTCTTTCTAGACCAGTGATGGGCAACCTGCAGCACACGGGCCGCATGCGGCCCATCAGGGTAATCTGATTGCGGGCTGGGAGACATTTTGCCAACATTGACCATCCGCAGGCAGTATGTCCCTCTGTTCCGCCAGTTCCCAGAGCTTCCATTGGCCAGGAACGGTGAACCGTGCCAATGGGAGCTGCGAGTGGCTATGACTGTGGATGGTCAATGTCAGCAAAATGTATCACGGCCCACAATCAGATTACCCTGATGGGCCACGGGTTGTCCACCACTGTTCTAGACTGATTCTGATCACCTACCTCCCTACAGAGCCCCTTAGATTGCAAGCAGGACCAGGAAAAAAACCACTCTTAAAGTGATAGCTTGCAATTCCAACACAGACCTCAATATCAACACGCCTTCATAGTTACCTCATGGTTATAGTCCATCATAGTTATAACACTATTTCTGTGAGGCAAGTTTTGGTACCACTATTTTGATCATCATGGACTTAGATGAATATGGAAGACAAAGCAAATAGCTTTTATGAGAAATAAAGCATTAGCAGTGACTGAAATACTGCTGTAGCTAACAAATCTTATGGCACTGTATATTTTTAATTTCAAGTACATTATTTTTCAGTGGATGATTCTTATATATGGATAATCCAGAGATTTTGTTGTGCAGTATTTTATGGATCAAGAAAATGCAGTGTAACCCATATGTCAGACAGAAGAAGCTAGTGAAAATTATTATATGCAATTTCCTCAATTTTTCCATCAGTAAAATATGTGGGATGCCTTTGCCCTGTTTGAACTTTGAATAGAGGTACACACTTATATCATTCCAAAACGGAGGCCAGTACAGAAATTGTGTATCTACAGAGAATCCACTTCATCAGTGCTCTGGAATTTGTGCTGGCTACCAATAAGTGCCTGCTTGGTGTGCTAGGTGTTGGTTTTAAGAATTTTTAAAAATATGTCTTAGTAATGAGTAAAGATCCAGGAGGAGGAAGAAGAGCAAAGGGTATGGATCTTGGCTCCTCTGTTGCCTAAATAGGTCATCTAAATCTTTGAATATCTGAACAGTAAGAGCATAACATTGTTCTGTATACTCTGTATGCTCACTGTGAACAGTGAGTATGTTATTGACATTCTTGTGGGTATTTCTCCCTTTTTACCTTTTTGACTGGGTTATGCTGTTAACAGAGTTAACTCAATTGTAAAAAGGTGATTTTAAATGGAAGTTACACTAAATTCATTGACTTAATGTATGTTGAGATATATGCCTTTACTATATAGTGTGAACCAGAAAACAAATCTAGTCAAACAATCTTCTCTTTGAAAGCAGGGTTCTGTGTCTGACCATTGCATGCCAAACTATTCCTTTGTAAACAGAAGAAATATTAAAAATATTATCTGCTTTTCCTGTTAGATTTTATTAAGATGAAATGTCAAATGAAATTTAATGAATTGCCTTAATATATTCACCAAAATACAGTTTTGAGTGTCAACATTGATTTATTGGTTCAGAAAAACACAGTCTTTTTACTGATGTCTACAGTTATATTTTGTGGTAACAAGGAAAAATCATTAAATGGAAAAGAGTGGTTTGCAAATTAGAGCACTTGAGGATGAGAAGTAGGAGGATGACAAGTGGACAGCATCTTTAGGAATGCTTTCAAGCATGGCCTTCTTCCTCCGAATGCTGAAGTAATATACGTTATTTTCATTGGTCATTCATAGGCATGTTTACCCTTTTCTTTCCTCTACTACTTCTTCTGAGCTTGGGGCCCTGACTGAAATGTTTTACCTGTTGCAGTGCTTTATTCTATGGACAAAGCATATCTATTGTAAACAAGTAGTCATCTTGTGCTGACTTGGTATCACAACTTTTTTATCCCTAGTTTTAAATCTTTTACGGGATTTTTTCCCTCCTCTGTTCGCTCCCAAGTTTGTCTTGTAGAGAAATGGAGATATTTAAAACAACATTGTCTGTCTTCTAAAATTACTTGAGGGGCTTTTCAGTTTACATCTTGTTTGTTTAGTTTGTGGTCACTTGCAATTTGTTCACTTCACTTGTATTTCAGCCTATCTGAAACATGGTTTGTGACAAGAAAATTGTTTAAAGATGTCTAATAAACATATATCTTCTCCTGATTTAGATGGCCGTGACTTCAGCCCTTACATAATGTCAAATAAATGCTTTTAAGATGTTTCAGTTTTCTTGGCACTCACACATCTGCTTCATGTGATAGAGAAACTAGACTACACTTTCAGCCAATCTCAAGTATATCTTGCATACCTTTGTACTGAAAGTCACTTCAAGGTAAAATACAACCCTGTGGGATTATCAGCCATTTGCAATTATGATAGTAGCTCTTCCTCTATAGGTACGTTATCACTTTTATTTTGGATTACTGAGAGAGCCAGCAGCATTGGTTTGAATGTTAGTTAATAATGGGTATTTTTACGGCGAAATTCAAATATGAAGTGTAGAATAATTAAGAAAAGCTGTAATTCTTTATTTTTATATTTTCATCTGTTTAAGTAATGTTGCTGATTGCATTAATTACACTTGTGAAGGAGCCATCTCTCATTAAAATAAGTGTATATACCAAAAGATAGGGGAATAGCAGAGGTGATCCTATGAATTACAGATTAGTAAACATTATTTCAGTACCAGATAATTAGTTGAAATGATAACTAAAAATAAAATTATAACACATTTAAATGATCATGATAAGATCTGAGCAACATAGCTTATGCAAACCTTCATCTATTAGAATTCTTTGAACATGTTAGTAAAGTGCTGGATAAAAGTGAATTTGTTGGCATAATCTATTTTTACTTTCAAAAAGTCTTTGATAAAATTCCTTATAAGAGGCTATTAAGAAAACTAAGTAATCATGGGTGAACCACAGTACTGTCGTGGATCAGAAAAGAATTAGGAATCAGAATGCAAACAGGAGGGATAAATGGTCAATTTTCATCATGGCAAAAGGTTAACAGTAATGTGCCACAAGGTTCTATACTCGGATCAGTGGTATTTGCAATATGTATTAATAAAAGGGGGTGAATGGTGACATACAAAAATTTGAAGATAAAACAAAATAATTCAGGTTATCAGGAACAAAGACTGTGCAGAACTTCAAAGGGACCTGCCCAAGTAGGGTGACCAGACAGCAAATGTGGAAAATCGGGATTGGTGTGGGGCGTAATAGGAACCTATATAAGAAAAAGACCCAAAAATCAGGACTGTCCCTATAAAACTGGGACATCTGGTCACCTTATGCCCAAGTGAATGGGAACATGGTGGGGGGTGAAATTCGCTGACAAATGTAAGGAAATTCACATTGGAAGAAATAGTTTGAACATGTGCTATTGGATTCTACATTAACTGTATCAAATGTACAACCTCAGGGGGTGAAAAAGGAGATGGGCATCCTTGTGAGCAACTCAGAAGGAATATCTGCTCAATATGCAGCAGCGGTCAAGAGTGAAAACAAAAGGTTAGGATTCATAGTGGATGGGATGGAGAATAAGACTGAAACTATAATGTCATTATAGAAATGGATGGTAATCCTTCACCTGGAATATATTGTAATTATGAAAACAGTCCCCATGGTACTTAAATGACATTCTTTTTGTAGCCCTTTTCATAAATCAAGCTGTGGTTGTAAGGAGGTATTCACAAAGAAAAGGCTTTTGATTGATTGCCTATTTATTTATATATTCAAATTTAAACTACACTAAATAAAGCAAGCATCCATCCCAAGTTCTGGGCATCCTTGACAAACTCTTAAAAATGCATTTTGCAAAATAAACAAGTCTCCAGCAATTACCCACATAGCAGTAGCTGATAATGATGTAGCGACAAAACAGCAAGTTTTACTATTTAGAATGTAATCTCTTTAGGACAGGGACTGTCTCTTAGTGTGTATGCATTTGGCACTGTGACAGGGTGTCTGCCTCACACTGGCCTTATAGGGTTAAAACCCAGACTGGAGGGCTGCAAGGAAACAGCCAATTACGGCAGTGGCTCCAGCCAATTAGGGCCCAGCCGGCCCATGTAAAAGGAAGCTGCTGGCCAGAGTAAGTCAGTGTTCTGTAAGAAACCCATGGGAGGGAACCGCTTCCTAGACAGCTGCAGAAACAAGCACCATGAACAGAGCTGCTAGGGCTTGCAGGCCTGAAGTCCTGGGAAGAGAGCGAAGGAACCAGAGGCAGGAGCAGAAGGTGCTGAGGCTGTGGGGAAGTGGTCCATGGAATTGAGACAGACTGGTGGAGAAAGAAAGGAGGGGCAGTGGGAAACTGTTGTTGACAGGGTCCCTGGGCTGGGACCCAGAGTAATGGGCAGGCCTGGTCTGGCCCATCCCCCCACTCGCCGCTGAAGAAGCAGCCAGTCTATGGAGTGCCAAGCCGCTGTGAGGAGCAGCTAGACCAGGGGTCGACAACCTCTGGCACGTGGCTCACCAGGGTAAGCACCCTGGTGGGTCGGGCCAGTTTGTTTACCTGCTGCATTGGCAGGTTCGGCAGATCGCGGCTCCCACTGGCCGCGGTTCACCATCACAGGCCAATGGGGATGGTGGGAAGCAACGTGGGCGAGGGATGTGCTGGCTGTGGCTTCCCGCCACCCCCATTGGCCTAGGACGGCAAACCGTGGCCAGTGGGAGCTGCGATCGGTCGAACCTGCCGACATGGCAGGTAAACAAACTGGCCCGGCCCACCAGGGTGCTTACCCTGGAGAGCCGCATGCCAGAGGTTGCCGACCCCTGGGCTAGACTGTTGTGGAAGGAGTGCCCCGGAAGGGGGAGCCCAGATTGTGACATGTCTGGAGGGCTGTGCCATGAAGCAGAGGCAGTAAGAGCAGAACTGCAGTGGGTCTGCAGGTGGTGACAAGGACGAGAGAGCCACAACCACCAGAGGGCACACCCACTGACCAGAGTTAATTCTGAAAATGGCCAGCAGGAGGCGCCAGTGTGGTGAGTGACCCTGTGACAGGCACCCAGTGCAATATGAGGTCCTGATATTAGCTGGGATTTCTGAGTTCTGCTGTAATAACTTACAGAAATGCACAGAGAAATATAATCATACTTTTGAAGATTATATTTTTCAAGGGTTGCGTTGCATGTTCAGTTAGACTAGGTTTATTTAGGATATATTAGTTTTGGCATAAACAACGAGGAGTCTGGTGGCACCTTAAAGACTAACAGATTTATTTGGGCATAAGCTTTTGTATGTGTGTAAAAAACCCACTTCTTCAGATGTGTGGATTGAAATTTACATATACAGGCATAAATAGATATTGGCACATGAAGAGAAGGGAGTTACCGTACAAGTGGAGAACCAGTGTTGAAAGCCACTTTAGTCAGGGTGGATGTGGTCCACTCCCAATTATTGATGAGGTGTCAATACC
The DNA here is from genome assembly GCF_003597395.2 of Chelonoidis abingdonii. NCBI lineage: Eukaryota > Metazoa > Chordata > Testudines > Testudinidae > Chelonoidis > Chelonoidis abingdonii. Next base: position 276,384,394 of record NC_133769.1, on the reverse strand, counting down.
AAGAGAGGGAAAATTGCTTCTGTAGTGAGCCGGCCACTCCCAGTCCCCATTCAAGCCCAAATTGATGGTGTTAAGTTTGCGAATGAATTGTAGTTCAGCAGTTTGTCTTTGAAATCTGTTTTTGAAAGGCTTTTTGTTGGTTTTGTTGTTACCCAGTTGTCCAATACACAAGCTATGTGCGGGGCTGGATTAAGGTTATGAATGGCCTAAGGCTAATGGGAGGGAAGGGCCAACGTAGGAATTACATATTGCAAAAAAATTTATGAAGTCATCAAATATTTATCTATGTATGTATTTACAAATCATTTATTTATGTAAAATTAACAAGTTTATTCTACTCTCACAACACTCAGTTCTTCAACCAGATACTTCTGGGTAAGAGGTAGCATGAGGTCTGCTATGCTGTCCTTCTCTTAGGCCTCCTTTCTCCTAGGTAGTGGAGTGCTCATCTGTATGAGGATGAACACTGCAGCATTCCCCATCCTGCTCACCTCTTTCAACCTTATGCTTCAGCCCTCATCTCTCCACATGACACAGTGCAAAACTAAGCCCTGCAGGTGTTTCCCACAAGCTATGGTCTCTACACCACATACCCTCTCTCACCCTGACTGCAGTCTGGGAGGCAGCCAGCTTTTATTATGTAAAAGAAAACCACTCAGGTGTAAAATCTTCCAAAGTAGAGGAAGTAGTAGTGGGCAAATTACATTGGGTGGCATTGTATTTTAGACTGTCTTGCTCTGAAAGCTGCCTCCCAGTGTTGCACTGGCTGAGGACAATGAATTACTGTTTTCACACTGAACCCAAATATTATTTGTGGGATGATACCCACTTTGTGTAGTTAATCTCCAGTGATTCACCATGTCAGGCCATTCTGTCACCAAGATCTTCCAAATTTAGAATCACAGAATAGAATCAGGACTGGCAGAGACCTCGAAAGGTGATCTAATCCAGTCCCCTGCACTCATGGCAGGACTAGTATTATCAAAGGGTAGGAATTAATGGTAAATTCTCAGAATGGAGAGGGGTAACTAGTGATGTTCTTCAAAGGTCAGTCCTAGGACCAATCCTATTCAATTTATTCATAAATGATCTGGAGAAAGGGGTAAACAGTGAGGTGACAAAGTTTGCAGTTGATACTAAACTACTCAAGATAGTTAAGACCAAAGCAGATTGTGAAGAACTTCAAAAAGATATCACAAAACTATGTGATTGGCAACAAAATGGCAAATAAAATTTAAGTGGATAAATGTAAAGTAATGCACATTTGAAAAAATAACCCAACTATACATACAATATGATGGGGCTAATTTAGCTACAACGAGTCAGGAAGAAGATCTTGGCGTCATCATAGATAGTTCCTGAAGATGTCCACGCAGTGCGTAGAGGCGCGTCAAAAAGCAAACAGGATGTTAGGAATCATTAAAAAGGGGATAGAGAATAAGACAAGAATATATTATTGCACTTCTAAAATCCATGATATGCCCACATCTCGAATACTGTGTACAGATGTGGTCTTCTCACCTTAAAAAAGATATTCTAGCACTAGAAAAGGTTCAGAAAAGGGCAACTAAAATGATTAGGGTTTGGAGAGGGTCCCATATGAGGAAAGATTAAAAGGCTAGGACTTTCAGCCTGGAAAGAGGAGACTAAGGGGGAATATGATAGAGTATATAAAATCATGAGTGATGTTGAGAAAGTGGATAAGGAAAAGTATTACTTATTCCCATAATACAAGAACTAGGGTCACCAATGAAATTAATGGCAGCAGGTTTAAAATAAATAAAAGGAAGTCTTCTTCACGCAGCGCACAGTCAACTTGTGGAACTCTTTATCTGAGGAAGTTGTGAAGGCTAGGACTATGGCAGTGTTTAAAAGAGAACTGGATAAATTCATGGTGGTTAAGTCCTTAAATGGCTATTAGCCAGGATGGTAAAGAATGGTGTCCCTAGCCTCTGTTCGTCAAGGATGGAGACGGATGGCAGGAGAGAGATCACTTGATCATTGCCTCTTAGTTTCACTCCCTTTGGGGCACCTGGCATTGGCCACTGTCAGTAGATAGATACTGAGCTAGATGGACCTTTGGTCTGACCTGGTATGGCCGTTCTTATGTTCTTATTCAGTAGCTCTGACATGAGCTTTTTTAAGCATGAGTTCTGTGTGAACCAGCCCCTGTGGTTGTATTTGTTTGTTTTAACCTTTCTGTAAGAAAAAGGTAACAGCTAGAAGGGACATAGATCTTTAGATGGTTGCCCAGTCATAGTATTTAGCACTTCTGTACTGTGTTAGCTCTGCAACATCACAGTAGAAACATTAAACAAACTTAATCCAAAACCTTTCAGCTTTTGAGTGACTAGGAGTTGACATAACAGATCTATTCCCTGTTGTGTTCTCTGTTGTCTCCCCGCCCCAACAAAAAGACTTCACTGAAAATCAGCATCTTAAAAGAACCATTGTGGATCTTTCAAAACAACCATCCAACCAAGGCTGCTGTAGTGACACCCTTGTTACGTCAGGTCTGGGGTTTGTTTAAGCCTGGTGTTCCAGTTTGATCTGCATGTGTAAATCAAGCAGACCTTGCTTATTTTTTTCTCTTAAAGTGCTCAGAGTTTAGGGGAGGAAAGTGAATGCGATTCTGCTTTTACCAAGTGTGAAAAAGCAGAAGGGACCAAAATCTATTCTTGTGCAAAAATCTGTTCCCCCTGAAGTCAGTAAGGCTACACAGGTGTAACTGTCAGCAGGAATTGGCCTGTGTTCTCATTCCCTTCTCGAATCACATTCCAGGCTTACCCAACATTTTCCTCTTGGGAAAGAAGTTAGTTTGAGTTGGGGCAGAAAAATGAGGGCTAACTTCAGGTTTATTTAGCTTAGAGTTTTTGGAATGAAACTCAAAAGAAATCAAATGTGAGGTACTTTTATGATGGATTGAACTGCTAGAGAACCAGTAAATGGACAGAACCTGCCTTTAGCCTATTCGGACAGTCTTTCTATTATAGCCTTCTAAGAAGTGTATTTAAAATCCTTGAGGGAGAGGGGAGGGAGAAATCTACAACACTGTATGTTGAGCTTACTTCAGTGCTTTTGCAACCCCTTAAAAGTACAAAGATGCATTGGCCTGTGGAACTAGGCTGAGCAGAAGGAAAGGATTGCCTGTGCATCCCAATACAGAAAAATACATAAAAGAAAAAAAATTGATTTCTTTTATTTTAGTACAGTTCAATATGGTATTGAACACAGTGCATCATAAATCTGAATCGCCTCAATGGAAGGTACTACAAAAGTTAAAGTACTGGTATCCAGAATGGGATATTTGGTTTTGTTTTTCCTACAAATGTGTGGGAATTCGTTCCTTATACATGGAAGGGGCAATAGTTCTGGCTGAAGCTGGATAGTGTGTGCAGGGTCTGTGCAAGCTTCTCACCCTAGCGCTCTGGTACTGCCTCTTCCCCCTGCTACCCTCACAGGGACTCACCAGTTGTCCAGAAACAGGACTCAGCACACATAGAAGATTATGCTGATAGGCACTAGGACCCAGGGGCGGCAGCCTGTAGCTGACAGGGGGAGCCTCTTCCCTCCCTGACAAGCTAAGCAGAGCTCTGGAGAAATTGCAGGTGGGGGGAGTGGAGGGGACAATGCCTGCTCAAACTACACCCACGGCTGGCATGGGTTCCCGTGGTAACCAGATTTTTAGTGTCAGGTTATCAGTGTTAACCAGATACCTAGCAGTGTGTTCTTGCAGTGCGAGGAGACACAGCAGACTGCCAGCTGAGCAACTTCCAAGCCACAGGGGGCTGCGTTGCCTTTCCTGATGGCAGGAGCGCTCCAGCAGGGCTAGGTGAGCAAACTCCCTCGCTCCCCCCCAACCACACCTGGGCTTCGCCATGCCCCCTGCCTGACCAATAGGGCCTAAAAATAGGATGGCCTAAGGCTATAGCCTTATTAGCCTAATGCTTAATCCCTCCCTGGGTAGGGGTTGAGATTTTCGAAAAACTCTTGGAGATTTAGTCATACATCTTCCATCAATTTTAATAGAAGCTGTGTCTAAAGTCTCTAGGCTGCTTTTAAAATTTCAATCTTTCTACAAATACAAGGGATGATAAAAACTGTGAGAAACATTTCCAACTGCACATTTCCTAGAAACTTTTTCTGAATAAAGGTTTCAGAGAAACTAAGAAATGTATTTTAACAAAGATATTTATAGAATTCTTTGTGTGGGTTTACTTTGTCTGGGGAGGAGGAAAAAGCCCACTTTACACCTAGATTAATTGCTTTGATAACACAATCCTGCATTCCTTTGCACATTCAAGTCTTTTCCTAAAGCATGGATGTTTTACTTAGTTTTTTTTTCTTGAGATAATCATTGCATTTGTACCAAATGGGTATCTGATACAAAGGGAGAAGTCCTCGTCTAGATAAGGCACTCTTAGTGGTAATAAAGGTGGTTTTATGACTAACAAAGATAGTTTATGGCTAAGGAGGACTATTTTACTGACATGTAGATTGTCTTTGGAGACACAAACCAGAAACCTCTGACAATTTCTTTAACCATCCAGAATATTTTATAACATAACTAACAAAAACCTTCACAGATATTGCTATATTTTCAAGCATCCTAGCAATAAAATACTTGCTGATAACTCCTAATGTTCAGTAAAGGTGCAGACAAGTTTGTAACAAGCTAATATTTGAAAAAGTTACAATAATTTTATCAGCATCGTTATTGCATCATTCACGAGGCCGATCCACCAGTGTGCTTTTGCCAGTATAGTTTTATTTCACTTGCTGAATTGGTATAAACCAGGGTTTCTCAAACAGGGGTCACGGCTTCTGTAGGGAAAGCCCCTGGGGAGCCTGGCTGGTGTGTTTATCTGTCCCATCCGCAGGTCCAGCCGATTGCGGCTCTCACTGGCCACGGATCACTGCTCCAGTAAGTCCCTCATCCCGCACCACTTCCAGCAGCTCCCATTGGCCCAGAGCAGTGATCTGTGGCCAGTGGGAGCCACGATCGGCCATATCTGCGGACAGGGCAGGTAAACACACCAGCCAGGCCCAACAGGGGCTTTCCCTACAAAAGCAGTGACCCCTGTTTGAGAAACCCTGGTATAAACTGTACCAACAAAGGTACTTCTTTGCCAGTATAAGCCGTGTCTATGCTAGGAAGGTTTATATGAGGAATCATTTTCTAGTATAGACCTAGCTAAAGAGGCCCACTTCCCTCAACTCAGACTACATACAAATGCCTCCATGCCAGCTCTGTGGTGCAAGCAGCAGTGCTGTAACTAGGCATTTTAGTGCTCGGTGCAAGCAAGCATATTTGTGCCCCCTACTGGTTTTATTCTTGTCACTTTCACAACCCATTTTTCTGACCCTGTGACTTTGTGCCCTGGGTGGCTGCCCTGCTTACCTCGCCCTGATAAATGGCACTGGGTGTATGGGAATGAGACAAAGCAGATGTTGTGTGTAGGATGTTCTTCTCAGAATTGGATGAAGGGTTTACCTGTTAGAAAGATTGTGCCTGTATGAATGCATTTATTATTAATTTCACTTCAGTATCCTTAGCTTGTCAGCATGGTAATAATCTTGGGTCTATTAAACCAAAATAATTCCTATTACATTGTCCAGGCTCTGGATTTGATTCGTTAACTATTTTTTATAATGATACTAACGGAATCATCAGTCAACAACAATTAAACCACCATCACTTGGCATTTGAGTCTGGCATAAACATAGGACAGGAAGGGCCTCCAGAGGTCATCTAGTCCAGTCTCTTGCACTCGTGGCAGGACAAAGTATTATCTGGACCATCCCTTACAGATGTCTGTCTAACCTGCTCTTAAAAATATCCAGCGACTGATATTGCACAGCCTCTGGAGGCAATTTATTGCAATGCTTAACCACTCTGACAGTTAGGAGGTTTTTCTTAATACCCAATATAGACTGCCCTTGCTGCAATTTAAGCCCATTGCTTCTTATCCTATCCTCTGATGCTAAGAAGTTCAATTTTTATCCCTCCTCCTTGTAACAACCTTTTATGTGCTTGAAAACTGCTATCATGTCCCCTCTCAGTCTTCTCTTCTCCAAACTAAACAAACCCATTTTTTTTCCCAATCTTCCCTCATAGGTCATGTTTGCTAGACCTTTAATCATTTTTGTTGCTCTTCTCTGGACTTTCTCCAATTTCTCCACATCTTTCCTAAAATGTGGTGTCCAGGACAGTACACAAAACTCCAGCTGAGGCCTAACCAGTGTGGAGTAGTGCAGAAGAATTACTTTTCATATCTTGCTTGCAGCACTCCTGCGAATACATCCCAGAATGATAATTGCTTTTTTTTCTTTTGCAACAATGTTACACTGTTAACTTATTTAGCTTATGATCCACTATGACCCCCAGATCCCTTTCAGCAATACTCCTTCCTTGGCAGCAATTTTCCATTTTGTATGCGTGCAACTGATTTGTTCTGGAATCTCTCCTATCTTTCATGACTTTTTGAAGATAATCTTTAATGGCTCAGATATCTCCTCAGTCAGCTTATTGATTATTCTAGAATGTATTTCATCAGATCCTGGTGACTTGAAGACATCTAACTTGTTTAAGTAATTTTAACTTGTTCTTCCCATATTTCAGCCTCTGATCCTAACTCATTTTCACTGACATTCATTAAGTTAGATGTCAAATTGCTAAAAACTTTTTTTTTGAGAAAATTGAAACAAATAGGTAATTTAGCACTTCTGTTATTTCTGCATTTTCTGTTATTGTTCCCCCCACCCCAGCCCGATCAGCAAGGGGCTTATCCTGCCTTGGTCTTTTTCTTGCTTTAATGTATATGTAGATTGTTTTCTTGTAACTCTTTATGTGTCTAGCTCAGGGATCGGCAACCTTTGGCACACGGCCCACCAGGGTAAGCCCCCTGGCAGGCCGGGCCTGTTTATTTACCTGTCGTGTCCGCAGGTTCTGCCGATTGCGGCTCCCACTGGCCGCAGTTCGATGCTCCAGTCCAACGGGTCCATTGGGAAGTGGCGGGCAGCACATCCCTCGGCTCGCGCCACTTCCCACAGCCCCCATTGGCCTGGAGCGACAAACCATGGCCAGCGGGAGCCACGATCGGATGAACCTGCGGACGCGACAGGTAAACAAACTGGCCCAGCCCACCAGGGGGCTTACTGCATGCCA
>NC_133769.1:276350612-276376228 GCF_003597395.2 Chelonoidis abingdonii | reverse complement strand
TCGGGGATCGATATATCGCGTCTGATCTAGACGGGATATATCGATCCCTGAGCGCGCTTAGATCGATTCCGGAACTCCACCAAGACGAAAGGATTTCCGGATTCGACATGGCGAGCCGCGGACATCGATCCCGTGCGGTGAAGACGGGTGAGTAAATCGATTTTAGATATTCGATTTCAGCTATGCTATTCTTGTAGCTGAAATTGCGTATCTAAAATCGATTTTATCTCGTCGTGTAGACCTGGCCTGTGTTCCTGTTCTCAAAGGCATTTAAACACATGCAAAAGTCCATTGAAGCAGTTGGGACTTAAGACGATGTTTAAATTTAAAGCATATACTTAAGTGCTTTCCCTAATAGGGATTCACTTAATAATATGTTTATATGCTTTCCTGAATCAGAGACAAATAACCTAACTACCACCATGTTTGACTTAAGGCCAAATTTCCCCCCTTGCGGCAAAAATTTCCGCTTCAAGTGTTAATCAGTTCTCATTTTTTTAAAAAGGGATTTTTTTAAAATGTAAGAGCTTGTGTAAACAATGAGTTAGTGCATGGAAAGCTGGGATATATACTACAGCGCTCAGCGTACCATGTAGTAAGGATCCATGTGGACACTGCTGCTGCTGCTGCTGCTCACTAAAAGTTCTGTAGTGAATTGACCTACTGCTGCTTGAAACAGCAGTACGCTCTAAAGTACAGTGTCAGCACTATAAAAATAATAAATTAAAGGAAAGTGTTTAATTTATGTTCAAACAGAGCTGAGCAAATGTATAATGGATAACTATTTGGAGGCTCTGGAGATATGTACATCCATAAATCTTTCTAAGCATTCATTTATGCTTTTCACTACATCAGTATGACTATTTGTCTCACCTCTTCTGTAAGTGTCAAGCTCTTTTTCAAAGGAATGAATTCCTTGGAGCCATGAAGGCATAAAAAAATCAGAGTTAAAGCAAAGCTTCTAGCCATTCCAGTAATGACAATTTGTGCCTTATTATGGTTACTATAATTTAGAATCACAGAATTGTAGGACTGGAACGGACCTTGAGAGGTCATCTAGTCCAGTCCTCTGTACTCGTGGCAGAGCTAAGTATTATCTAGACCAGGGATCAGCAACCTTTGGCATGTGGCCCACTAGGGTAAGCACCTGGTGGGCCAGACCACTTTGTTTACCTGCTATGTCCACAGGTTCTGCCAATTGCGGCTCCCACTGGCCACAGTTTGTTGCCCCAGGTAATGGGGGCGGCAGGAAGTGGCGACCAGCACATCCCTCGGCCCACATCACTTCCCGCTGCCCCCATTGGCTTGGGATGGTCGAACCTGCGGACACGGCAGGTAAACAAACTGGCCCGGCCTGCCAGGCTTCTTACCAGGTTTGTCTAACCTGCTCTTAAAAGTCTCCAGTGTTGGAGATTTTGCAACCTCTCTGGACAATTTATTCCAGTGCTTAACTACCCTGAAAGTTAGGAAGTTTTTCCTAATGTCCAATCTTGCTTATAAAGGGCCTGATCCTGAAGGCTCTCCACACATTGAGCTACAGTTGAAGTCAATAGGATTTCTGTTCATGAGGGGATTGCAGAATTGGGTCCAATTGTTTGAAATTCGTGAATGAGTAGATGGCACTTAGAAGTTGTCCTTCCGATGAAATGTTAGCCACCCCGCCCCCTCATGTTTTTGTGGCTAATGAGAGTCTTCCCTTGACAGAAATATTACCTAAATTAAGCATTATAACAATTTCCAAGGAATATATGATGGTTTAACCTTAATTTAACTAGGTACTTAATTGGCTCCCATTGCCATGTATCCGACAGATAGTAATGATTTTATCCTAACAATAGCTTGTGACATAAAAGTCATAGTAATTCCATTTTATAGGTTCAGATCTGATGCCTTAATTTTCAGATGTCCAGCATGAGACACCTTAAAGGAGATTGATTTTTAGAAAGCACTGGGCAACCACTCACCAAAAAAAACCCAAAAAACCCAACATAGCTCTTAAAGGTTGGGCACCGAAATCACTAGTTACTTGTAAAAATCTTGACCACTGGTTTTAGGCCCTGACAAGTGTTGATTGGGTATGAGAAAGCACATTCTTGATTAGTGTTGCTAACTTAGAGGGATTGCAAGTTATAAGTGATTTAAAGCCATAGCTGAGGCATAGTAATTATTGTGTGGTGTATGGTACTTATTGTGTGGTAATTAATTAAAAAGGACCTTAAAGTTTGCCTGACTGTGTTAGCAGCAGATATCACATAGCATTAATCTTTTGTCACCTACATTACTAATAAAAGTGAATCTTTGTTTATGCTTTTGTTGTTATCAATGGGAAGGGAGAGCTAATTATATATAAATTTCTGTGGAGGAACTGTTTCCTGTCTTTTATCTTGTAAATTATATAAATAGATGTGGGAAGCCCGGCCATCCCCAGTACTCTGGGGGCTTTAGAGAAGCAGCCGTCACAGCAGTCCAGAAGCAGCAAGAGGGAAACTGAAAATGAATTGGATGCTTTAGCAGGGAACCAATTAGGACTCTTTGGACAGAGAAGGGCCTAATCCACTGTGCTTGTACACTTGGACAGCAGTGCCTGAGATAGAGAAGGGAAGGAAGACCGACTGCCTAGTAGTCTGACAGACAGCCACAACAGTCAGCCACAAGCCCAGAAAAGCCTATGGATGACCAGAACCACCCACACGTGTTCTGAGCCTGGAAAAGCACATTTTCAGGTGGAACAGAGTCAAGCCCAGCATCAGGAAAAGAAGCCACTTCCTATCTACACCTTGCAGAATATGAGAGAAATCATACATGCCTCTTTAGTAAAAAATCACAGCTCACTGAAAGTATTCTCAAAAGGATTCAGCCTGAGTTAACTAACAGCTATCAGAGGGCCCCAGGCAAGGAGAAGAGTAGCCCTATATCCACCATCTGTGTACTCCAGCCACACAACCACAGCCAATGTGGAATCATCAGGGAAGAGGAGGGCCTGCTTGAATGAAGAAGAGTAAAAGAAAGGAACCCCAAGACTCCGCAAGCCAGAAGAGTACTCCTCAAAGAGCAAACAGCTTTAGTGTTCCCAACCAACATTTTTAATTCAAATCTTGCAATAGTTAATACTTTTTCTTAAAGCCTCAATTCTTTAAGCCATGTGCCTACTAGAGAATTTCATCTTTCATTGTTTTTGAAAAGTGAGCTTTTAGCACGCTTGGCTGCAGAGAAAAGCCTGAAAACATGAACTGAGTGTTCCCTCAAGGCTCAGAAATCCAAAGACAAATAAAAATAATCCACAATATATTATTTTTAAAATATGTCATGATATTTTTAAAGGGACAAGATGGGTGTGGTAATATCCTGTAGGGACCAACTTGTATTGGTGAAAGAAGAATGCTTTTGAGGTACACAGAGCTCTTTTTCAGGTCTGGGAAAGGTACTCAGTGTGTCATAGATTGTTAGCATTGATAGTTAACACATATTCTAAGACAACATTCAAGGTGAAGTGTCACTCTGTGTACCTTTTGCAGACCTGAAGAAGAGCTCTTTGTAGCTAGAAAGCTTGTTTCTCTCACCAACAGAATTTGGTTCAATAAAAGGTATTACCTCACCCACCAGTCCCTCTAATGTCATGGGACCAACACAGCTACAACATCAATGCAAACTTGATTTTTTTTTTTAAGACAGTCTCATGAATTATTGGGTCCTGACTTATAATTTTTGAACACTTTGGGTTGACAATACTGAATTCACCTGCTAGGCCTCTGTTACATTCAGCGCTGGATGAGAGCTTAAGCCACACCAGGATCTTCATTGATCAGAACAGGAGAAACCCCACAACAGTCACCACTAATACACTGTACTCTTGGTGAGTTAGGAAAAGGCTCAAGATGAAGAGAAATCTGGTCTGAGAGGCTTATTTAAACTATATGTAGACAAGTGAAAGCTCTATTGCAGGGGTCGGCAACCTCTGGCATGTGGCTCACCAGGGTAAGCCCCCTGGCGGGCCAGGTCAGTTTGTTTACCTGCCACGTCTGCAGGTTCGGCCAATCACGGCTCCCACTGGCCACGGTTCAACGCTCCAGCCACTGGGGGCGGCAGGAAGTGGCGCGGGCCGAGGGATGTGCTGCTGGAGGACTGAGGAGTACAAGCATTAACAGACATCAGGAGGAAGGTCTTGTGGTGAGGACAAAGAGGGTGTTGGGAGGAGGCCATGGGGAAGTAGGCCAGGGAATTGTAGCTGTCATGTAGCGGTTTCAGAAGGTACTCTAGACAGCTCCAGTCCATAGGGCCCTGGGCTGGAACCTGGGATAGAAGGCGGGCCTGGTTTCCCCCCAAAACCTCCCAACTCCTAATCCAACCAGGAAGATCTCTGAGGCTAGCAAAATCCACCAATAAGCATAGGACCTACCAAAGTAGAGGAGGAACTTTATCACACTGGGTGCTTGTCAGCGTTTATGTATCTGTATCCCTAGATCTTTTTTTTTAATTTTAACATTACAGAATAGTAAAACAATTGAGATTGTTCTTCTAGGAAAGTGATTCTTAAGTAAGGGCATGATCCTATAACTCTTATGGACCCCAAATCACTGTCAGTTATTCGCATGGGAAGTGGTTATAGGATGAGGCTCAAGGTCTTAATTTATATTTACTTTCTAACCATTTTTACATCTAGTTCCTCACTAGATATTTTCCTACTGGGAGTTTAATGTTGGTTCTGGAAGTGTTCCTTAACAAGGTACAGCATGTACAGAGAGTCTGCTCTTAATTATTCTGTTTCTGTGTTTGTGCAGCAGGAGATAACCTGTCGCATGAAAATGGAAATTCAGAAAAACAAATGTCAAGTTCTCCTGTTGTAGGTGTTGCGTCTTATCTTATTGGAACAAATGTACAGATAAAACCCTAGAATGTGATCTCAAGTTCACCGAAAAGCTTAATTATTGGCAGTGTTCCCGAGATGCATGCCAATGTTCATCCTATTTTTAACCAACATTGCTGAGCAATTTCACATTCTCAATCGGCACTGAATTCGGATGGCTCTCATGGAGCTAACAGGAGGAATTGGCACTAGACAGTAATAGAGTCCTTTTTGGTTAACAGTAAAAAATTAGGATTATGAACCTATTATTAAAAAACTCTGTAAAACTCCATAAAAATCAATGCATTGTACTTGCAATCTCTTGTTTTTTATCTTACTCCTAAGCATATGTTAATTCTGAAATACACGTACACTCATTTGATTAGGACTGACTCAGTACACAGACTGCATTTTCCAGCTCAAAAAAGTATGTTGCTTAGAACTGAAAATGGAATGCAGTTAGACGTTGGCGTGAGTTGAACTAACAGTTTAAATACTTTCAGTAATAGATTCATAGGTTCATAAATTCTAGGACTGGAAGGGACATCAAGAGGTCATTGAGTCCAGTCCCCTTTCCTCATGGCAGGACCAAATACTGTCTAGACTATCCCTGATAGACATTTATCTAACCTACTCTTAAATATCTCCAGAGATAGAGATTCCACAACCTCCCTAGGCAATTTATTCCAGTGTTTACCTCTGACTTGAACTTTTTTCTATGTCTATCTCATTGCTGCCCAGTTTAGCATTGCTTTGATTCTGCTTTGAGGTAGCATGAAAGTTTCCTCTCTTGATGACACCTTTTAGTTGAACTGCTTATGTCCCTTCAGTCTTCTCTTTCTAACTTAAACAAAACCATTCTTTCAGGCTTCTTTACGGTATGTTTCAGACTTTTCTTTATTGTTGCTTCTTCTCTGGACTTCAATTTCCCTCAATCTTTTTGAATTGCGGCCAGAACGGCACAATTACTTCCGTTGAGGTACAGCAGGTAGGTGGAAGAATGATTCTCGATGTCTGTGCTAAGAATTTAATGCTCGTCTGTTTGTTTTTTTATGCACAACTTCCATGTTGATTCTATTTGTTGTGGTCTTATTACCTTAGATCTTTCTGCTCTCCTTCCTATCAGTCTCTTCCGTCTTTTGTGTGAAATGATTGTTCCTTTCTGTGGAGCAATTTGCATTTGTCTTTGTTAAAATTTTTGATTTACTCAGACATTTCTCCATGTTGTCAGGCCATTTGATATTTTGACCCTGGTTCTCAAAGAGTTGCAATCCTCCCAGTTGGATCATCTGCACACTTAATAGGTATTTCTATGCATATCTAGTTAGATGAATATGAACCGAGTGGTCCCAAAAGGGATCCTGTCAGACCAACTGTGTATCTTTCGAAGGTTGAGAACCATTATAATGCTCTTTATTTTATCGCCTTATGCACGCCCTTATATTGCCCTCTTAATTTTTTGCTAGTTTATGATAAGAATATAATGAGACTGTATCAATGCCTTTACTAAGTCTAGGTATCAATCACTGCGTTTCCCTTAATCCCAAGGTCTTTATCCTGCAAGGCTATTCGGATTTGATTTGACAATTTGTTCTTTACAATTCATGTGGCTATTCCTTCCCTTACCCTTCAAGTGTTTGCAGTGATTCTTAATTATTGTCTTATATTCTGGCACAGAGTTACTAACCTGGTCTGTGTTTCTGGGTTTTTTTTTTCCCTTGTTATAGGATGCGCACTATTTTTGCCTTTTTCAGTCTTCTGGGATTCTCCGTCTCTGATTTTTAAGATATGCTAGGGTAGGTATCTTGTTAGCTCTGAGTATCCTTGGAGCATTTCATATAGATGATATAGAGATATATATATATATATATGATTATATATTAGTGTCTTTTTGTTTTATTCTAACTACCTTCATAAGATTACTATGTGAGGCATTCCTTGATTTCGTGAAGACGAAAAAAAAGGTCTCGCTCTCTGTCATTCCAGTTTCTGTACTTGTTTCTCTCTCACTCCAGGCAGTAGGTACTACCTTGTCTTGGTCATTCTCTTTGTCTATGTAATTGATAAACAGTTGTTGTTTCTCCTTTATTCCATAGCTTGTTTAGCTAATTTTGTGCCTTTGCCTTTCTATTTTGCCTGCATATTCCAATTGTTGTTTGTATATTCATCCTTTCATCTGTTCTTAGTTAATTTTGTTGGACTCCTTTTTCTGATCTGGAAGTCTCTGTGGTTTAAGCAATGTGGTTTTTGCCTTTTTTCTTTCTACAGCGGAAAAGCTGTCTTTGGGGCCTTAATAGTGTCCTTTGAAAAAATGCACTTTCCGCAGCTGTTTTTCCCTCAGTTTGTTTCCTGGACCTTACTATAGCTCTCTGAGTTACTCAAATATGCCTTCCTGGATCCATTGTTCTATTTTGCATGTACTTCCTTATACCTCCTTAGATTGAATAACTTATGATTTCTATGATCACTTTTCATCAAGCGTGCTTCTACTTCTCTGCATTGGTATCACTCTATTTGTTAAATAAGCTCGAGAACAGATCCCCTCTAGTAGCTTTTTCACTTCTGAAATAAAAAATTGTCTTGCATGCATCAAGATTATTGGGTGTCTGTGCCCTCTGTGTTATTTTCCCATTATCTGGTAGTTGAGTCTCCATACCACCAAATCTTGGGCTTTGGATGATTTTGTTAGTTGTTTAAAAAAAGTCTCATCCACCTCTTTCGCCTGGTTAGGTTGCCTGTAGTAGACTCCCAGCAGGACATCACCCTTGTTTTTTGCCTCTTTTAGCCTAACCCAGAACTCTCAACAGTTCTGTCTCCTATGTTCATCTCCACCTCAGTCCAAGTGTGTACATTTTTAATATATAAGGCAACGCCTCCTCCCTTTTTCTCCTGTCTATCCTTCGTGAGCAAGCTTTATCTATCCATACCAACATTCCAATCATGTGTATTATCCCACCATGTTTTGGTGATGCCAACAACATCATCATTGTATTTATTTATTAGCACTTCCAGTTCTTCCTGCTTATTAACCATACTTCTCACATTTGTATATAAGCATCTAAGATACTGGTTTGATCTTGCCTCCCAGTTTTGCCCTGACCCTCCTTTCTCTCTGCCATTATAGCCCATGCTCCGTCTTGTTTCCGACCCATTTCCCCAGTCTCCATGTTCCCCACTTACCTGTGGGCTTTGCTCACCTGTCCCTGTCGAGCCTAGTTTAAAGCCCTCCTCACTAGATTAGCCAGTCTGTGTCCAAATAGGGTCTCTCCCCTCCTCGAAAGGTGAACACCATCTATGCCTAGCAGTCCTTCCTTGAATAGCATCCCATGGTAGAGGAAGCCAAAGCCTCCTGGCAACACCATCTTCGCAGCCAGGCATTCACCTCCGTGATGCATCTGTCTCTGCCTGGGCCCCTACCTTTGCCAGGAAGAATAGAAGAGAATACCACCTGCACTCCAAACTCCTTCACTTGTACTCCCAGAGCCCTGTAGACACTCTTGATCCACTCAGTGTCGCACCTCGCAGTATCATTTGTGCCCACACGGATGAGTAGCATGGGGTAGTAGTCAGAGGGCTGGATAATCCTCGACAATGCCTCTGTAATATTTCAAATACGGGCCCCCGGCAGGCAGCATACCTCCTGAGATGAAATGTCAGGGCAACAGATGAGCACCTCCGTCCCCCTCAGCAGAGAGTTTCTGACCACCACTACCGTATGTTTCCTATTCCCAGTGGTGGCAGCAGACCTCCCAGCCTTAGGGGTACAAGCCTTCTCTTCCTTTACTGTAGGGGGTGATTCCTTCTCTCCTGTATCAAGAAGAGCATAACGGTTACCTATTACCACGGTGGGAGGGTTCGGAGCAGGGGTGGAGCACTGCCTGCTGCCAGAAGTAACCAGCTGCCAGTGTCCACCCTGAGCCATCTCCTCCTCCACCAGTGGTGTGTCAGCAGTCCTGTGTACTGGGACAGCTACCTCAGTTCTCTCCACGTGGACACGGTCCAGGAATTGCTCGTGGATTCGGATGCTCCTTAAACTAGCCACCTCCTCCAGTAGCTCTCCCACCTGCTGCCTGAGAGATTCCACCACTAGGCACCTTTCACATTGGATGCCCCCCCACCCCGCCGCCTGGATATCAGTAAGTGGAAATTGCAAGTTACAGTCCCTGCAAAACCACACCAGGATCTGGATAGAAACATCCATGCTCAGGTGCTCTGTCTGGCCACAGGCACAAGTGGAAGAGAAAGAAGCAGTGCTGGCACAGGTATTGTGGGTCTTCCTAACCATCGTAAGCCTCCCTCCGTTAACCTTCCTCTCAAACTCCCTTGTCTGCAGCCCGCTGTCCGCTCTGCTCCCCTGGTCACTCTGCCTCTGGCTTTTAAAGCCTGCTTGCCTATGTCAGTCCCTCCTCCTCGTGAGTCACACTGGGGAAGGCCAATCAAAGGCAATCAAGGGAACAATCAAGGGAACAAGGTCAGGCACTCAGTCCCAATTGCCACAGCAGCTGTAACTGAAACTGAAGTCACCAGAAATCAGAATCACAATTAAAATTCAAACAGTCCAGCACACTCACTCACACCAACAGCTAGTACTGTCACCTGGTAGCCTGTTCAGCAGCTGGATCTCTGGCTCTCCCTCTCAAATTCCCCTGTCTGCAGCCCCCTGTCCACTCGTTCATTTAAAATTGAAAGTTAAATACTGAGTGTATTGTAAAAAGTAAATGGGTTTCTAATGCTTCTGTTACTTCACTGCTACTAACTAAACACAGTGCTATGCTGTTGCAGCAGGTAAACATGAATATTTTAAAAGCTTTCTGAATGTTATTGTGTGTCTCTCAGTAGAAAACATGGCAATAGTATATCACATATTCTGAATTTTACTACCCCAATAGTATTCCCTTGCATACTAAATCTTGCTATTAAATATCTTTGACTTAAGTGAATGGTACAACAGTTTTTAAATTATTAACACAACACTGATGTCAGTCTCCTGGCAAGGGGGAATGAAAGCATAAATCGCTTACCGGGGAACAAATACTCAATTATTCAATGGGTAATTATACCCTGAAAAGTCTTTTTAAAAATGGCATCGTGGGGCTCCATATTCATTGTCTCTCACTGATTTCCAGGACAAATAAATCAGCTTGCAAATAAAAAGATAAGGTTTTCTAACTGCCAGCCATACAATCTCACTCTGGGATATGGCAATCAGGCTGGATTCTCTCCATCTTATGGATCTTTGCCAGTAGAAGGCAATGCAGTTCCACTTGTGTCATCACCAGCACATTCTGATGGGTTGCACAGGTGTAACTCAGGGCACAGTTTGGCATGCAGATTCTCTCTGCACGGGAATGATGTGTGGGATGGAAAGCATCAGGTTTGACTGTCAGAGGCCAAGGGCATTTATATTTGTGGCAGTTGGCATATCTTGTTTTACTTGCAACCTGAAAAAAATTGATATGGAATGAGATTCAATGAATACTGAACTGCAAAATGCCATTTGGGGTTAAATAAGTTTTGTGGGTAAAAGCCCTCTTCAGGATTTGTTTGCATGGAGATTTTAAAATCTCCAAAGACCTGAAAAACACAATGAACCTGATTTTCAGCTGGTGCAAATCAGAGGACCTCCACTGAAATCAATGAAAACCCAGAAATAGAGGCAGAACTCTGTTGTAACGCGCATAGGGATCAATCTTGCAGTCCTCAATCTGGCAAAATTCATTTTCATCTGAAGGATGAGGCCTTTAAACAGAGATCATGACTAGAACCATGGTGGTAATAATATTATAAGTCTTGAGTTGGCATGGAGAATGACCTACTTCACTCACACAGCAGCATTACTTTCTGACCTGTAAGTGACATTGGCATCACTATTGTCAGCAAACTGCATAACAATCAACATCTGCAGGTTATATGGAATTTCATGGCTCTTTAATTATTACAATATTTATGGAAGTAACATTGTAAGTAAAAGTATTTTAAGGTCACATAATTCCATTCTCAACTGAAAAAGAATTGGCTAATCAACTTGAAAATTGTAAACGATGATGTCTTGTCCCTTTAAATTCCTTTAAACAGACTGATGTTGAGTGTGTTTTGAATAGACTGATTTATTTCATGAGGCTCAGTGTGTTAAATTTAGTCCTTTTGGTAATTGTAACCATCCATATCTAATCTTTCTCTGTAAGTGTAATATAACACCATAGTTATGCAGTAAGGCAATATTTGTCAGTAGTGAAATTTTTAATATTATTCTCTCAGTGTCAAATTTATAGCACACTTTTGGTGCAGAAGCACTTAAATGGCTCTATGAATGTAACTGTATATGTTATATGACATATTGGAGCAGCACCTCTGTAAATGGTGCTTAATAGAAGTAATCAAAACAAAGTAAGCAAAAGAAGGATATTTCCCTTCATAAACATATGGTTAGTCTACCTGAAATTACTTAATAAACTCACTAATGTAATTTCATTCTCCTGCCAATGGGATGAGTACTGTAGATCCATCTTTTATGTGCACCAACATGCAGTTTGTACTGTTCTATAGCATCAAGCAAAAAAAGAAAAAATCAAGATAAGAATGTTAGTATTTCCAGAAAATGTTGACATTCTTCAATACAGGTACTCTCTCGCTGCAGGAAATCAGAGCAATCCAGAATGTATGCATTAAGCTAGAAGAGGAAAGATTATATGTCTTACATGTATTAAAGAACTTGATTGTCCATGTACCCTCCTCTTATTTTTTTTAAATATGTTACTTATTTGTTGACAGTGTACTCAGTGTTGTACAGTACACAGTTAAACAGTTTCTGCCCTGAGGAGCTTACAATGAAAGAGAAATAAAAGGAATAAAAATAGCAGAGTTTGAACCTCTTTTAATTGTGATCTTTCTCATCAGGAAATATGTAATTCTCATATTATATATAGCATATATGCAAGGAAGAGTCTACATTTTCATGTAACAATCATTAGCAGAAGCAGAAATTCTCAATAGGTTAGAGTTTTGATTGGATGTCGCATTCAAGAAATTAAAGAAAACATTCTCAGTAAAATATGTATTATCTTCTTTTCTTGGTCTTCAGGTTTTCTGTTGAGAAACACAATTTGTTGAGTATCAGCTAGTATTTCATGTAACTGATACTGAAAACTCTCCATTAAATAATATGTAACAAGTACAAATTACAAGAAGTAATGCATGGTGTGGTGATGATGAAAGATGAAGAGTGTGACGATCATTAAATCCACAATTCTGGCAGGTGACTGAGTGCTGGAACTGATTATATAGCATATGTATTGGTTGTGCTTGCATACTCTGAGTTCTTAATTTTTGTTCATTTCCATCAATAACAATATGATCTCCATCAACAAATAATTCTGTGTGGCTTCACTTTCTTTTTACAGGACTTGTGTTCAAAATAAGAGAGATTCTCAACCTCCTCCTTACAAGGACCCCCATTTCCATTGTGTATCCTTCCTCTTCATCTAAACTTATTTTAACCGGAACCTCCCCTCTTCTCATATTTAGGAATATGGGAAAGGAATATGGAAGTTGTGACCCTTTGTCATGAATGTGTAACCTCATGGGGCTGGGGGTTAACCCTCAGGTTGAGAACCCCTGCTACTATGCATCCGACGAAGTGGGTATTCACCCACGAAAGCTCATGCTCCAATATGTCTGTTAGTCTATAAGGTGCCAAAGGACTCTTTGCTGCTTTTACAGATCCAGACTAACACGGCTACCCCTCTGATACCTGTTACTATGACATTGATAGTCCTATTTATGGTTATGTAATTGAAATTTAACTTTGTTACACCGGTGAAACCCATTTGACTTCATTAATATTATACAGTGTAAGTGAGTGCAATATAATGCCCAGTGGTTGAAGTCAATGGGCGTCTTTCCATTGACATCAGTGGGAGTCCTTGCATTGACTTCACTGGGCATTGGATTAGGCCCACAGAGAGGAGAGTATGGTTCAAAAATCTCTTATTGGAATTTTATTTTAGGTACAAGAAGAATGGTAAAGTTGACCATGTGTTTTTTATGTATCGTTATATGACTATTCTATATAGGTTGTTCTACCATGCTCATCACCACAGTATCTTGAGTGTCTTCCAGTGGGTCATTACACAACACTACTAACGTCTGTCATGTGTGACTTTCCTCACCCCAGACAGAAAATTGTATGCAGTGTCATGTTTTGTTTTGTTTTGTTTGTTTGGGGGGAGGGGGTTGTAGGAATTTTTGATTGAGTAGGTTTTTTTGTTTTTTAAATATGTGTTGCTAAGTGTGTGCTAGTGAAGCAAGGTTACCCTTAGAGCAGAAGGTGGTAAGTCTGATAGTTCATGAGGAGTTCATTCTATAGTCTCAGGCAAGCCCCTGAGAAAGTTCCGTCTTCTACTGAGATGAGCTGTACCTTTGTTGTAGTAAGTTCCATTATGCAAAGTTGTTGACCACAGTCTTCATCCTACAGGTTTAAGCGATCATTTAGATATCCTGAGCCCAGGCTACTAAGCACCTTGAAAATAAGGACCAAGACCTTGAGTTTGATTTGATATTCTCTGGGAAGCCAGAGTAGAGAACCGAGGCCAAGTCTGATGTACTTGTGTTAACCTATATGGTGAGAGAACAACTGACCGTGTTCTATACTACTTGAAGCTTTCTTAAATGCCGAAGGCTTTATGCCAAAGTATGTCACTTTCCTGTAGTATATCTGAGAGGTGACAAGGGCATGAATAACTGAGACCAGGTGATCATCATCTGCAGGGGTGGGAAGGAGTTTGCTAAGCAGCCAGAGATGGTAGAAAACATTTCTTGCAGATACAGCAATGTGAAGGCTTAGATTCAGCCATGAAACTAAGGCCATGTCTACACTACAAAGTTAAGTCAACTTCATGTAAGTCGACATCGAGCCTCTGATTTAAGCAAGTCACTCATGCATACCCACACTGGGCTCATTGTGTCGGCGGAGTGCATCCTCACTAGCAAGGCTTGTATCGACGTATGGAGCACTGCACTGTGGGTAGCTATCCAATAGTGCACATAGCCAAGTGGAATTTTGAATTGGGCTTGCAATGCCTTATGGGACCAAAACATTGACACGAGTGGTTATGGGAACATGGTGTTAACCTCCCATGATGCAGTTACCTCTCTTCCTTCCTGAAATCAATGGCAAACAAATCAAATCTTTTTTTGCAAGCCTGAATTACCCATGTTGACACCATGGCACCATAAGCACGGATCCATTCAGTTATACAGTGTTGTGACCATTAGAAACACCTCATGCCTTATCCTGCAGTATTTACACAGCCAGCACAGGAGCTGCCATGCGGAACAATGTGATGACATGCAAACAGCCCTGCTGGAAGACACAGAGTGGAACAATTCACAGTTGCTGGCGACCGTCTCCCATCTCCTTGACGTGGTTGAGACTGGCACTAACTGGTGGGACTGCATTGTTTTGCAGCTATGGGATGACGAGGAGTGGCTGCAGAACTTGCACATCTGAAAGGCCACTTCCCAGGAATCATGTGAAGAGCTTTTCCTAGCCTTGAAGTGCAGCAATACTAAAATGGGAGCTGCTCTGACAGTGGAGAAGCAAGTGGCGATAGCTTTGTGGAAGCTTGCAACGCCAGACTGCTCCCGGTCAGTGGGGCATCAATTTGGAGTGGGTAAATCTACCGTATAATCTGTTGTGATCCAAGTTTGCAGGGCCATTAACAGACTTCTGCTAAGAAGGATAGTGACTCTGGGCAACGTGCAGGACATAGTGGATGGTTTTGCTGTGATGGGGTTCCGTAAGTGCTCTGGGGCGATAGGGATATTCGTGCTATCTTGGTACAAGACCACCTTGCCAAAGAGTAAATAAACCAAAATGGGTGTTGCAAGCACTGGTGGATTACAGGGGCCGTTTCACCAACATCAACATGGGATGTTGGGAAAGGTGCAAGATGTGTCCATCTTTAGGAACACAGGTCAGTTCGGAAAGTTGAAAGCAGGGACTTTCTTTCCAGACTGCAGAATAACCAATGGTGATATTGAAATGCAAATTGTGATCCTGGGAAACCCAGCCTACCCTTTGCTCCCATGGCTCATGAAGCCATGCACAGGCAGTCTGGACAGTAGTAAGGACTGGTTCAACCATAGGCTGAGCAAGTGAAGAATGGTGGTGGAATGTGCCTTTGGACGTTTAAAAGGTCACTGGCGTTGTTTGCTTACTAGGTTAGGAACTCAGGGAAAGCAATAACCCCATTGTTATTGCTGCCTGCTGTGTGCTCCATAATATCTGTGAAACAAAGGGAGAAAAGTTTCCGCTGGGGTAGCAGGGTGAGGCAGATTGCCTGGCAGCCAATTTTGAGCAGCCAGTCACCAGAGCAATAAGACGAGCACATCAAGGGGCTCTGTGTCTCCATGAGGCTTTGAAAACCAGTTTCAGCAATGAGCGAGAGTAATGTGACACTTATCTATGTTGTTCCTTACCAAACTATCCCCTGTAAACAACACCCCCACCAACCACCCTTTGTTGAATGAATAAAGATCCTTTACTCCTCAATTCCACTAAGTTTTTATTATGCACACAAACACACAGAGGCAGCAAAGAAAAGTAAGATAACTTGGGGCTTAAGGACTGATAACACTGTGGGGGAGGAACAAGGAAAGCTTGCTTACAGATGCACTTCAATAACAATCACAGGTGTGGGAATGGGTGCCTTCTGGTCCTTCCATCCTCCCCTGGTGTTCAGTGCAAGGGATACTGTATCTCCCCCCTTCCGCCTCATATGATATTTGGGGGAGGAGGTGTAGAACTGGGTGATAATGGCAGCAGGTTCAGCATAGACTGCAGAGACACTCTAGCATCTAGCCATCTTGCTTGAACCTCAGCCAAACACCTCAACATGTCTGAGTGCTCCTTCATAATCCATAGCATTTCTTCCTGTGTGGCACGCTCTTGTTCCCCGCATGCTCTCCTGTCCTCCCTGTCCATGTCCAGGTTCTCAGACAGTGTAATCCTACATGCTCTGAGCTCCGTCTTGTCACTCTCGGAGGCACTCATCAACTTATTGAGCATGTCCTCCCGAGTCTTCTTTTTCTGCTTCCTAATCTGGGAGAGTCTTTGTCCCAGTGTGGAGGTTGCATCGATGGACAAGATTTCAGCTGAAAGGAATGCAAAGCACAAGGGTAGCATTGACAGTGCATACATTGTTTCTAGTAGAAGGTTAATTTTTTAATAAAGAAAACATCCCTCAATGCACTTCCCTGCAAGCCACAATGTAATCACAACTGTTGGCTATTGCAAGTCGGTTTGCTGCTCCAGCCATGGTGAGTAAGGCCATGAGGCATGGGCGAGAGATCTTGTGCTGGTTGGAACTTGAGAAAAGCCCCCTTTCCCCTGGCAACCTGAATGGTGCTTGAGGACAGGCACCAGTGTAAAGGTCCCCAAATAGTTTGTTTTTTACAAAAGTGGCACTGGGCTGGGGAGCGAGGGAGACAAACAGTAAACCTGCTCCCCCCACCCTTTTTTTTGTTTGTTTCAGTGCTGCTTGCAGTACATGGTGATCCCTTCCGACCACAACTACTGGGGGTGGATTATTTGTTGAATTGTTTGCAATTTAAGGGCTAGCATCGAAAACTTCCTCCATTTCTCCAGGTGATCCTATGTGATATCACTCTCTTGAGAGCAACAGAGGCGGCAAGGGAGCAGATGCTGCAAGTGTCTGGGTTCAGACCTGGTCCATATACTGTAATGCTGTGTGCTGCAATAATGCCAGTAGAGTTAATACTGGAGAGGCGTGGGAAAGTGTCCTACCATAGTGGACAAAATAAGGCAGCCCTTCCCAGAAACCTGCAAAGGATTGCAGAATACCTTCATGAAAGTTTCCTAGAGATCTCCATGCAGGATTTTTGGGCAATCCCAACAGTCTTTTTTGGAGAGCACCCTCTGTGTAGCTGGAGTGGCCGCCGATACCCTCTATGCCTACTTTTTTTGTTCAGATTAAACATAAAAAATAATAGCATGTAACCTCTACAATTTGACTGGAAATGTGCACACACCAGAGGTGCCTTCCGTGGCATCATGCTCCACCGCCAACTGGTCCTGTGAAGGGACGGGCTCCAGGGTTAAAAACAGTTCTTGACTGTCACGGAGACTGGATCCTCCACTTGCCTGCCTCAAATTCTCCTCCTCCTCTTCCTCATCAAAAATGTCCCCCTGTTGTTGCTCGAGGTCACCCAGGGGCTCCTGGGAGGTATCCACACTGCATTTAGGGGTAATGGTGGGGTCACCACCAAGAATCTCATGCAGCTCCTCATAAAAGAGGCATGTCTGTGGGGCAGAACCAGAATGACTATTCACCTCCCCTGTCTTCTGCTACGCTTTCCAAAGCTCCTTTATTTTCATATGGCACTGTTGCCTGTCCCGGATATAGCCCTGCTCCCTTATGCCCGGCACAATCTTGGTATATATGTCAGCATTTCTTCTGCTGGATTGGAGCTCTGCCTGCACAGACTCTTCTCCCCACACAGCAATAAGATCCACCATCTCCTGTAAATTCCATGCTGGAGTGCGTTTGCGTCCATGAGTCTCCATGATCATCAGTGTTGGTGAGCTCTCCATGCTGATCAAACAGGAAATGGGAAATCAAAAGCTCCCAGGGCTTTAAAAGGGGAGTGGTTGTTTCCTGTGTATCTGGCTGCTGTGCAGTGGAGTTGAAAGTGCTCTTCAGAGTGATCACTGCGGAGCACTGTGGGACACCTGCTGAAGGCCAATTGATTTGAATTACACAATGCAGTGTCTACACTATCCCTGTGTTGATCTGTGGGTGTTAAATCAAGTGCTACGCCTCTCACAGAGGTGGAGTACAGAAGTCGACTTTATAGGCCACTTAGGTCGGTGGAAGGGACTAGGTAGTGTAGACACATACATTATTAGATCAACTTAACATGGCTTATGTCGACCTAAATTTGTAGTGTAAACCTAAGTGTTCTCAAACTATGTACTAAAATAGAACAGTTCGAGGAGTCTGCTTTCAACCAAAGGAGACAGCATCATTGTTCCAAACTCTTAAGATTCTTGGACTGGGAGATTATTCATGGGAATATGACATGCTTCTCTAATATTGTATAGCCTTCCTGAGAATATCTGAACAATGGCTTTCTTCCATATGGTTAAGTCACAGAAGAAGAAAATAATAATAAAAACAAAAAGTATAACACACATACTCCCTGGGAGAAGAATGTAACTGAAGTGCCACATTATGATATAATTAGGAAAATGATTTTTACAAGTTAATCCTCATCTGTTAACTGTGACATTGTAGCAAGCCATCCATTTTACTCAGGCCCCTCTTTATAATTTGTAATCAACTTTCAAAATCCAGCCAAAATATTTGCAGCAGGAACATACAGTTAATAATTATATTTTCATTTTAAAACTGTTCCTTTAACATTGGTTAGTTTTTCGGACAGCAAAGTGGGAGGCTAGGTTCTGCAATGTTGCAGCCATATTTCCTCCATCTCTATATATAAAGCTCATGCAGACAAAATGCTGTAGAAACAACTTGTAGATGAGATTAATGAAATGAATCAACCAATAACACTATTTACAATTTAAAAAGGGTGAACAGATGGTCTTAACAAGCCTGAAAGTGTGACGATGAAATTCAGTGCATGTGTTTGCTAAGACAGTTCTGCTTCAAGAAAACATGCCTGTTTATATTTGTAATAACAAAAATATTGTTCAATACAATTTTATTTACTGTTATATTTGCAGTAAAGTTAATCTATAGTCTTTCAGTCTCTGTGGTAGTAAAGATATTCAGCTTTAAATGGCTAATAGGAGAAAATAGAGCAAATGTTGTACCTGCACAACTGGAAAGAAAACGTTCGTCCTAATGGAATTAAAGCAAAATATTGAGTGTACCTTTCTGATAGTGAGTCTATGTACCACTCATCTTACCCATGGCCGTATTTTGGCTTGAATGTATACCTTCATCTAAACCCTTCCTACATAGCCTTAATCAGCGGCACATAGTGCTAAGTAATTTAGAATCACCTGACCCAACTAAAAATGTGACTAGGGCCACAGATTGCCGTGCTCACATTACATAGATTGCATTTTTAATTCATGTCAATTGAAACATGTATGTGCAGTACACATATAATGTATTCATTTTACAAATTAATATGTCATACCTATCTAAAGCATATGTCCAGGTTTGTAAGGATCTTTAATAAGAGATATTTACTTCTGACTCTAAACTGCCAATTTCTTAATTTAATCCACAGTGGAAATGTATGAATTAGTATTCTGTAATGTTAAAAATGCACCTCCGTGGTACAAACTGGAGTTGGTTGAAAATTTTCTGATAAAATTTCTGTTTTGTCAGAAAATGCCAATTAGTCAAACCCGAATGTTTCACAAAAAACATCTTGGAGTTAGTGAACATTCATCAGATCACAAGAAGGTTCTGGAACCTGGTACTGGAAACCTTCCTGTGGGCTGCTGAAGAACCTGACCTTCCGGTGTCCATGACTTGCGGCAGCCTGACAGTTTCCCCACTGCTAATAAGTATTGGGCAGCAATGAAACAGGCAACAGCATGTGTTCATGATTCCACAATGTGGGGTTTTTTTTGTTTGTTTGTTTGTTTGTTTTGGGTTTTTTTGGCATCAGATTTTTGGGAAATCAGATCAATGTCAAACTTTCTTGTGAACTGGAAATTCTAAGTTTTGGCCAATTCATGTGCAAACTACATTTCCTTTTGGTAAACTGTAATTAAGAACGAGATACAGCTGTGATGTAAAACAGTAACTGAGCTAAGATGAATTCCTACAGATGTTCATTTAGACATTTTTGGCTTATTTCATTTATATCCCTTATCTGAAATCTAGTATATACTTGTAGATCTGATAGTACTGAAGAATCAAAATTAATTTTTATGGGATGCCACAGTTTCATGGGAAAGAATAGTGTTAATGAGGGGTAATTTTAAAAAAAAATGAAAACTATGCTATACAACTATTTCCCTTCTTTTAAAAGCTGTAACAGATGTCTTGCTGCAAATAGAAATGGGATACAAATTCCACAATCATTATGCATAGTTAAAGGTCTTTAATGCCACAGTTTTAAAAATGTAATTTAGATTAAAGACAAAAAAACTGGTTTGCTGAGTCTGAACCCAGTGGATGGCCTGAGTTATGTAGATTATATGACACAATAAAACAGGTAGACGTCAATATAAACTAACTCATGGCAACGGGTACTGACATAAATAACTCACAGTGAGTCAGAACAGTATTGGGTGACCCAATCATAGACTAACCATGCCAGAAGAATACAGTATAAGAACATAAGAATGGCCATAGTGGGTCACATCCATGGTCCATCTTACCCAATATCCTGACTCTGACAGTGGCCAGTGCCAGATGATTCTGGCACTTAGAGGTTTAGGGATACCTGAAGCATGTGATTGCCTCTCTGACCATCTGGGCCAATAGCCATTGATGATCCTATCCTCCATGAATTTATTTAATTCTTTTTTGAACCCGTTATACTTTTGGCCTTCACAACATCCCGTAGCAATGAGTTCCAGAGGTTGACTGTCTTTTGTGAAGTACTCCTCTCTTATGTGTGTTTTAAACCTGCTGCCTATTAATTTCATTGGGTGACTGTGATGGGGTGTACCTACAATGCTTTGTGAGCCGAGGAGGCCGTGCCCCATTGCCCTTGCTGGGCATGCTCCAGCTGGACCAGAGTATAAAAAAGAGCAGCTTAGCTCAGCCTGGGCAGACCTCCAAAAGTAGCAGATGTGCGTTGCAGGTCTGCAAAGAGAATGCTCAGGCTCCAAGATGCAGAAGTCAGCTGGGCCAAAGCTGCCACCGACCCTCAGCCAACCACCACTACTGACAGAGGAGAGACAGCAGAAACCTGAAGTCTATCATACTCAGAAGGAAAAGTAGGAAGTTGCTCAGGGGAACTAGACATTGACCCGGTTGTGGAACTGTAGGCTCAGTGTATTTCAGAAGGACCTCTGCTGAGCCCATGGCAGATACACCCACCACAAATAGGGCCCTAGGCTGGGACCTGGTGAAGTAGGGACGGCTCAGGTCCCTCTACCACGGCCGCCATGCACCCCGGGATGGCGGCCCACTCTCTTCTGGCCACTGGGCCACACAGCCCTGCCTTATTCACTCTGGCCACTAGGCTGCTCTGCCTTGAAGCGAAGAGTAGTCCCATTAACTGGCCACTAGGCCAAGCTGCCCTACAGCGAAGGATGATCCCATGCACTGCTACAGACTAGGGACCGAATGGCTAGGCAGCAGTTCTGCAGCGAAGGATGATCCCATGCACTGCTGCAGACTAGGGATCGAATGGCTAGGCAGTAGTTCTTCAGAAAAGGACTTAGGGGTTACAGTGGACAAGAAGCTGGATATGAGTTGACAGTGTGCCCTTGTTGCCAAGAAAGCTAATGGCATTTTGGGCTATATAAGTAGGGGCATTCCCATCAGATTGAGGGACGAGATCATTCCCCTCAATTCAACATTGGTGAGGCCTCATCTGGAGTACTATGTCCAGTTTTGGGCCCCACACTACAGGAAGAATGGGAAAAAATTCAACAGAGTCACGGAGGGCAACAAAAATGATTAAGGGGCTGGAGGACATGACTTATGAGGAGAGGCTGAGGGAAATAGAATTGTTTAGTCTGCAGAAGAAAAGAATGAAGGGGGATTTGATAGCTGCTTTCAACTACCTGAAAGGTGGTTCCAAAGAGGATGGATCTAAAGCAGGAGTCAGCAACCTCTGGCATGCAGCTCGGCAGGGTAAGCTGCGGCCAGCACATCCCTCTCCCGCGCTTACTCTGGCAAGCCACATGCTAGAGGTTGCCGACCCCTGATCTAAACTGTTCTCAGTGGCACCAGATGACTGAACAAGGGGTAAGGGTCTCAAGTTGCTGTGGGGGAGGTTTAGGTTGGATATTAGGAAAAACTTTTTCACTAGGAGGGTGGTGAAGCACTGGAATGGGTTACCTAGGGAGGTGGTGGAATCTCCTTCCTTAGAGGTTTTTAAGATCAGGCTTGACAAAGCCCTGGCTGGGATGATTTAGTTGGGGATTGGTCCTGCTTTGATGTTGAACTAGATGACCTCCTGAGGTCCCTTCCAACCCTGATATTCTATGATTCTATTATCCCACACTCTGGCCATTAGGCTATGCTGCCCTGAGAGCCAGGGCCACTATATTAACGCACAGATTAGGCCACTTGGGCTGCTAAACCCCTACTTTAATTCCCCCACAACTCAGTGCCCTCCTAACAGGGGTACCTACTCTGTAACAACTGGTGGAGAATGTAAGCAACAATCAAGACCTGCTAAAAGGATCAAAAGATCAGGGATTGACGAGACAGACTCCTGGCCTGAGAGACATGGCAATGGAGAAAATTTTGAAGTGGCTGCTGGAGAGCCAGCAGAAACAGGCAGCGCAGCAGCAGCAACACCAACATCAGACCCAGCTGCTCCAACAGATTGCCTTGCAAGAAAAGCTCCAGGTGGTGCAACAGCAGGAGCAGCAGCAGCAGATGGCACGGGAACTAGCCACCCAACACCAGGTGCAGCAAGAGCATCCGGTGCAGCAAATGTTGGCACTGTTGTGGCCAACTACACTGCCTCCCCCCACCCCGATGAGGCCAGAAGAAGGCAGCCTTTTGGGAGGCTCCTGGTACACCTGATGAAAATAGGGCCCAGTGACGACCCCAAGGCATTCCTCATGATGTTCAGATGGGTTGCCACCACCACCCTGTGACTGCCAGAGCACTGGACCACCCTCTTGGTACCATATTTAATGGGCCTAGCTCAAACTGCCTACCAGAAACTCAATCCCCAGGAGGCAATGGAGTACCACAAAGTGAAGATGCCCATATTGGACTAGGCTGGCAGCATCCCTGAGATGTACAGCCAACGACTGCTGTGAATGGTACCTGCCTGGTACCAGGCTTAGGGCCGTGGCCCAAAGACTCCGGGACTATTGCTGATGTTGGCTGGAACTAGAGAAGTAGACTGGAGTCCAAGTGTCAGAGATGGTGGTTCTGGAACAATTTACCCAGATCCTACCTCCTGGGGGTAAGAAATGGGTACAAAGTCACTGCTCAGCAACCCTTGCTGAGGAGTCTCTTTAATGGAAGACTACCTGGCAACCCAGGAGTCAGAATGGCCAGCCCATAAACCGGGGAGCCCCGAGGACTGGGGCCATCCAGCAGAGTGAGGACCCCACATGACCGAGAGAGGGAGCCCCTGCCACTATCTCAGACTGCTGGTAATCACGACAAACCATGGCATGAGGCGATGGACCGACCTGCCCCCATCCTGAGGGAGACAAGACCTATGGGGGGGTACCAACATTACACTGAACAGACCACTTGCTGGAGGACCTCAGGACTGGTGTTACAAGTGCAGACAAGTTCCCTCACCCTCACCATTGCTGACAAGTGCCTGAAGAACTTCACCAGGGTCGGAATCCCTCAAGAGATACTAATGGAACAGGGGACCAATGTCACATCCAAGCTAATGTCAGAGCTGCACTACTTGTTGAACATTTGCGCCCTCAAAGTGTTGGTTTGTCACCCCCAGACAGATGGGCTGGTAGAGAAGTTCAACAGAACCTTGAAGACTATGCTAAAAAAAAATCATGGAGGACAACCCATGACACTGGGATAAGTTGCTGCCTGCACCACTCTTCGCAGTGCGAGAGGTTTCTCAAGCATCCATGGGTTTTTCCCCATTGTAACTCCTCTGTGGGACGCAGCCCAGGGGAATGCTAGGCCTCCTGAGGGAGACCTGGCAGGAGCGAGAGACCAGGGGTTAGAGTATCAGTCCACTATATATTGCAACTGTGGGAGTTGCTCCAGGTGCTCAAGATGTTTGCTGAAGAGAACCTGTTGCATGCACAATGGGAACAAGAGGTTCAGTATAACTGAGGAATGAAGGGAGGGTGGTAATACTGTTGCTGTCTTTCTCCGAATCTAAGCTGTTGGCCAAATGGAAAGACGCCTTTGAGGTGACATGTGAGTAGGACCATAGATTACGAAATCCATTTACCCAGGCTATAGAGAGAGGTATGGAACTTTCTCTAGGCCTGGAAGGCCTGGGAAGTCCTGCTGATTGCCTCTTGACCACTGGAGGTGGGGCCACTGGCCAAAGAACCTGGTGATCCCCGACCCATTGCGACCAGGCAAGAGCTTGAGCCCAAACAACAGAACCAGTGTAGTGGCTGGTACAGGCTTTCCCCGCCATATTGTTGCCCCTTCTCAGACAGACGGACACAACTAGTCATATCATCTCCATCTCCAGCAACAAGGTAAGAGGAAACCATTCCCCAAGAAAATGTGGGGAATTGTCCAGAAGGAACTGGAAATGATGCTGGCCTTGGGGTGCTAGAGAAATCCCAGAGCAGGTGGCAGAATTCTAGAGTCCTGAAGCCCAGTGGGGCCATCAGATTTTGCATTGACATTACGGGGCAGGTAAACACACCGGCCCGGCCTGCCAGGGGCTTTCCCTACATAAGCGGCGACCCCTGTTTGAGAAGCCCTGCTATATTGAGTGAATTAGCCTATCCCACCTTTGTTGACTCCCTCACAGAAGCCTAATAGATTGGTGAGGCATGAGTTCTCTTTACTAAAGTCATGTTGACTCTTCCTCAACATATCATGTTTATCTATGTGTTTGATAATTGTGTTCTTCCAACCAATTTGCCTTGTACTGAAGGTAAGTTTACTGGCCTGTAATTGCCATGATCACTTCTGGAGTTTTTTTTGTTTTGTTTTGTTTTGTTTTTATAATTAACTTTATATTAGCTACCCTCCAGTCATCTGGCATGGAGACTAAGTAATAACTTACATACCAGAGTTAGTAGTTCTGCATTTTCATAATCGGGTTCCTTCAGAACTCTTGGGTGAATACGATCTGGACTTGATGACTTATTACCAGGTTAATTTCTCATTTTGTTCAAAATACTCCTCTATTGATACCTCAGTTTGGGACAGTTCCTCAGATTTGTCACCAAAAAAGAATAGTTCAGATGTGGGTATCTTCCTCACATACTCTGCAATGAAGAGTGATGTAAAGAATTCATATATCTTCTTTGCAATGGACTTGTCTTCCTTGAGTGCTTCTTTAGCACCTTGATAATTCAGCTGACTGTTTCTGATGTACTTTTTTCTGTTAGTTTTTGTGTACTTAGCTAGTTGTTCTTTGAATTCTTTCTTGACTTCCCTTTTTACATTTGACTTGCCCGAGTTTATCCTTTCTATTTTTCCTCACTAGGATTATACTTCCAATTTTTAATGGATGCTTTTTGGTGTCTAAACACCTCTCTTACTCTGCTGTTTAGCCATGGTGGCACTTTTTTGTTCCTCTTGGGATTTTTTTTATTTTTAATTTGGGGTATACATTTAGTTTGAGTCTCTATTGTGGTGTTTTTAAATAGTCTCCAGGCAGTTTGTGGGCATTTCATCCTTGTGACTCTTCCATTTAATTTCTGTTTTACTAGCATCCTCATTTTTGAAGTTATATGCTTCTGTGCTGGATTTTTTTGGCATTTTTTCCTCTAACAAAGGCTTTGTCTACACTTACAGTTTTGCAGCACTGGCAGTTACAGCTGTGGTCGTACAGCTGTGTACGGCCAGCGCTGCAGTGTGTCCACACTGACAGCGACCAGCGCTGCAGTGTGTCCACACTTGCACCAGTTGCAGCGCTGTTGTGAGTGGTGCATTGTGGGCAGCTATCC
>NC_133769.1:276298943-276348307 GCF_003597395.2 Chelonoidis abingdonii | reverse complement strand
AGGAATGCTGGGATAAGTCCTAATACCCTGGAGGCCAATAAAAACGCTGGTGAGTGTCCACACCTGATGACCAGCGCTGGTGATGCAGCGCTGGTCTCGCTACACCGGAAGCAGACCCAGGTGTACAGCCAGCGCTGCAAACAGGGAGTTGCAGCGCTGGCTGAGCTTTTAAGTGTAGACACCTGCTAAGTTGCAGCGCTGTAACCCCCTCGCCAGCGCTGCGACTTGCAAGTGTAGCCAAGCCCAAAGATGCTACATTTAGTTACATTATGGTTGCTATTGCCTAGAGATTCAGCTATAACCCCTCCTGCACTGGATCCTGCGCTCAATTTAGGACTAAATAAAAAATTGCCTTTCCCCTAGTGAAGAGCAGGACAAACTGCTCCAAGAAGCAGTCATTTATAATGTCTAGGAATTTCCTCTCTGCACCCCTTCCTGAAGGGGCGTATACCCAGACAATATGACGATAGTTGAAGTCTCCTCTTATTATTCCATTTTCTGTTTTTCTGCCTCCCTGAGCATTTCAATCACTGTCACCATCTTGGTTAGCTGGTCGGTAGTATGTTCCCACTGCTATACTCTTATTGTTCAAGCATGACGTTTTTGTCCATAGAGATTCTATGGCACAGTGATTCATTTAAGATTTTTACTTTATTTGATTCTGTTTTCTTTCACATACAGTGCCATTCCACCACCAGCGCAACCTACTCTGTCATTCCAGTATATTTTGTACCCTAGTATTACCATGAACTATGTGTTATCCTCTTTCCACCAAGTTTCTGTGATGCTGTCATAAATATATAGGGCAGCTGTACTGAATTGCCTTACCTGTAAGGTGTTAATCAGTTCAATTAACCTAGTTGGCACCTGACCAGAAGGGCCAATGGGAAAAGAAGATACTTTCAAATCTGGGATGGGGGCGAGGTTTTGTTTGTGCTGTCTTTGCTTTGTCCCCTCTCTGGATGGAGAGAGGGTCCAGGCAGGAAAAAAATCTCTCCTGAAATGAGCATCTAAGATTTAAAAAATTGGAAGTAAGGCAAGGAAATGTGTTAGATTATCTTTTGTTTTCGCTTGTGAATTTTCTCTACACTAAGAGGTAGTTTTATGCCTGTTTTTTGTAACTGTGAAGTTGAGTCCAGAGGGGAGTCCTCTGTGTTTTAAGTCCTTTATTACCCTGTAAAGTTACTATCCATCCTGATTTTGCAGCTGTGATTCTTTATAGTAAAGTTCCTCTTTTAAGAACCCGATTGATTTTTAGTGTCCTAAAAACCAAGGGATTTGGTTTGTGCTCACTTTGTAACCAATTGGTTAGTATATTATTCTGAAGCCTCCCCAGGAAAGGGAGTGAAGGGGCTTGGGGGAATATTTTGGGGAAATAGGGACTCCAAGTGTTCTGTTTCCTGAATTTTTGTCTACAACACTTGGTGGTGGCAGCAATACCATCCAAGGACAAAGAAAGGATTTGTGCTTGGGGAAGTTTTTAACTTAAGCTGATAGAAATAAGCTTAGAGGGTCTTTCATGCTGGTCCCCACATCTGTACCCCAAAGTTTAGAGAGGGGAGGGAACCCTGACAGATGCCTATGATATCATTATCCTCACTTAATGCCAGATAGTCTAGTTCAACCACAGTATTTACACTTCTAGCATTTGAATATAAACGCTTGTACATTTTGTCACTATTCAGTTGCTTACCTTCCTGTGTTTTATTTAAATGAGACTCTTTTATGCTTGACTGTTCCTAACTAGCTCCTACTTGTACTTTACCACCTTCTTTCCTATCCTCTT
Source organism: Chelonoidis abingdonii (assembly GCF_003597395.2). NCBI lineage: Eukaryota > Metazoa > Chordata > Testudines > Testudinidae > Chelonoidis > Chelonoidis abingdonii. The sequence continues at coordinate 276,346,521 of NC_133769.1, read as the reverse complement.
TACTAGAATATAGTGTTCCCCCTTTTTATAAATTCATCCCTAAGGGATGTCGCTGACCTAATCATGTGCTCCTCTGCACCTATCAGCTTTCCCCCAACCCTTAGTTTAAAAAATCATCTACCATCTTTTTAGTTTTACATGCCAGAGGTCTGGTACCATTTTTATTTAGGAGGAACCCAACCTTCGTTATAGATCCTCTTTTCCTGAAAGGTACCCCAGTTCCTTATAAACCTAAACACCTCTTCCATACACCATTGTGTGATCCACACACTGAGACCTTGCAGTCTGCCTGTCTTCCTGGCCCTGAACATGAACTGGAAGCATTTCAAATAATGCTACCATGGATGTCCTGGTCTTTAATGTATTACCTTGCTGCCTAAATCTGGCCTTCGACCTCTTTTCTACCTTTCCTTATGCCATTGGGACCTCATGTACCACAACCACCAACTTCTTCTCAGCACTTCAAATATATTCTGCTTAAATGTCTTGTGAGATCTTCAACCTTTGCGCTTGGCAGAGAATTTGCCACATAGTTCTCCCAGTCATCACAACAGAACTATATATATTTCTAATAATCAAATTCCCGTAACTATTACCTAACTCTTCTTAGCATCTTGGGTCCATTCCCCTCAGGGCTGGCTCCAGGCAACAGCCGAGCAAGCTGGTGCTTGGGGCTGCAGATTCCAAGGGGTGGCTTCCCTCCAATCCCTTTTTTTTTTTTTTTTTTTTTTCTGTTGCTTCACTCTTCGGGCCGCCCCTGCAGGTTTTTTTCTTTTTGGTTCGCTGCTCCAGCCACCCTGTCCCCTACAGGGACAGCAGCTCAGAGGAGGGGAGTGCCCTACTGGGAGCGGTGCCAGGTTTTTAGCAAGCCCGGCAGGGCAGCCTGCATCCTTCCCTGCCCGCCGACTGGCAGGCGGCATGGCGAGCGCCCCGCTGAAGGAAGCCCTGGCTGCCCCCCTTCTCTCTCTTCCGGGAGTCCCCCTACACCCACACTCTGTCCGCCCTGCAGATTTTTTGTTGGTTTTTTTCCCCCCTTCGTTGCTCCTGTCGGCTTGCAGGTTTGTTTGTCCCCCCCTCCCCTCCGACCGGCCCGCAGGTTTGTTTTTCCCCCTCGCTGCTCCGGCTGGCGGCAGGTTTGTTTGTTCCCCCCACTACTGTTCCGGCTGCACTGCAGGTTTGTTTGTTTCCAGTCCCCCCATGCTGCTCTGGCTGGCCGCAGGTTTGTTTGTCTCCTACCCCATCCCACCTCCGCTGCTCCGGCTGGCCCTCAGGTGTTTTTTTGCTTGGGACGGCAAAAAAGCCAGAGCCGGGCCTGGTTCCCCTGGAGTGGATAGTGCTGAATTCTTTTTAAAGCTCTCCCTATCTTGGATTTTCTTATACTGCACTCGCCACCATGGCATCTGAACGCCCAGATACTAATGAATAACTTAAATTGGCAGAATTCAATAAATTGGGGATTCTCAAACTGTGACCCAGGGAGTCCTTTAATGCCAACCGGCAGCAAGTGTACCATTCCCTAATGCACATCAGGCCTGACTCACTCATTCCCCCAATACACTGTGGTCATAATCTGTATCTAAAAGATGTCATGTAAGGTATCATATGGAAACTGAGAACATGATGGCCATTAATATTATCACATGTTGTAGTTATTGGATATGTATGAAGAATTAAAGAAATGTGCTGGAAATATGTTTTTAAAAAATGTTTTGCAAGCAGTGCATAAGCCCAGCTTGTACTAGGCAAAGGAATATTGTTTAGCCTGTTTACCTATGTCTCCAATGTAAATTGAGCCAGGTCATATCTCAGAGGACAATAAAAACTACCTCTAGAAATACCATAAAAAAAGTCATCAAGCTAAATGTGTGTGGGGGAGAGACCACTTAACAATCACAATGGAGGATGGAACCTGCACCCTCAGGAAGGTTTCCAGGCTCTTGAAACAGAGACAATAGATTTTGGAAAATATAAGCACAATTAGAAAGCCATTTTGGCAGCTGTTACCTAGTTGAGAAAGGAGGAGCGGTGCTCTTTGAGCTCATATAAAGTGCATCCTCTTGGTCTGAAAACCAAGAGTAGCTGGAACTGAGTATAGGTGAGAAAGCTGCTTAGACAAGGATTGTAACTTGTTTAAATTAAGTTTTAGCCACCAGAAGGCATGTTTTGTTTTGTTTTACCAATAACCATACCCGTCTCTTCTGTCTTACTCATTATCACTTAAATAACTGTTCTTTGTTGATAAACTTATTCTTGTTTTATTATGAAACCATCTCAGTGCTGTGTATTAAGCTGAAGGGTGAAGTCCTCAGCTAAACTTAACATGATGATGCATTTTCTGTCTATTTGGAGGCAGCAAACTTAATAACTTCAGAGAGTATCCAATGGGAGGGACTGAACACTGCAGAGGAGATGGTTTTAGGGAAATGGGACTAGAAGGGCTGTTGGTGTCACCCTGCAAGGAGTAGCCAAGCTGGTGGAAGCCAGGGTGAGGTCACTGTGCTGTGAGCAGACTGCTGGTGTCAGGTCTCTGAGCTTAAGCTGCACCCAGGGTCCCTTGGAAGGTAGTGACAGAACCCCTTACTGATCTGGGTGAAACCAACTTTTTTGTATTGTGCATCACATTTTAATATCATGTAATAGATTTTATTGTCTGTCACATATTCACAGTCAACTCCTCCCCTTTGGATCGCCTAACAACCCTGTGGAAACTGCAGCAATTAGTTATGTGGAAAAGTAATATTAGGATGATATTTAATGTGTTTTTAGCTGCAATTTAATATCTGGAAACATGGAGGAGGAACTACCAGCAAATACAGTGTAGGCCACTGTTTGTGGAAGTTTTCACTAAATCATTATACACTTATTGCAAAGCAGAATCTCTGTTTAGGTAAGCTCTCAATCCTGATTTGAATTTTTATATATGTTAAGATGAACAAGAGGAGTTTGTGTCTGAATATAAATGGCTTTTTTCAAGCACTTTGCATTTAAAAAAAAGCTTAAAAAGGAAAAGTTATGAAAATTTGATATTTTCTCAGCTGATGAAGATTCCTCAGCAAGGAAGGTATTAATGCTAGTTTAAGATTAGAATCTCTCCAGTTACCATGGAGAGATTCACTATTCCATTGATGTCATTACAGATAAACAGTCTTTCAGCACCCAGGTAGGAACCAGATCCAAAGTACGTGTCATTGCCCTCAAACCATGTATAACAGTCAGTAGATCCTTTTCAGAAACCTCATTAAGTTTCTTACAAACCATAGGTGGCAAGTTAGGAGAAAAAATGAGAGATGAAGGAAAGTAATTAAAAAGTGATTTATCCCCAGATATGCCCCACAGAGGCTAGCTATTGGAGATCAGCCCTGACTATGAATGAATTTCATTTAAGTTTCTTTGTCCTGCTTTGATAACTACAGAATGCCAAAAATATATCTTGTTACAAGTTGTAATAAACACCTGTTTGGGGTATTTTTCATGTCATGTGCTCAATCCTATTATCCATATGGTTGCCTCTTAGTCCACGGCTACCTCACTTATCTTTTATTGTTCTCTAATTTTAATCCATAAATAAGAGAATTTCAGAAAAAGTAATTCTTTTCATCGATCACTGAAAGTAATGAGTAGATAATTAACTAAAGCAAACTATAGCTGTGAACAGATGGCCGAGTACTGGCTGATAATGGTTGACAGGCATTCTTTCATCACAACCTGCATATAGATTGTTGCTTAAGAAAAGATTACACCCCATTCATTAATATTTCATAAACTTCATGGTATGAAAACTGATTTGAAAACACCAACCAACCTCTTATCCTTTATTATGGCCCCAAATCAACAAAGCCCTTAAGTATGTGCTGAGAGAGAACACAGGTGCAGTCCCATTAACTTTATGGGGCTGAACCAAAGTCCATATTCAAATCAATGGGAAGCTTTCCATTGACTTGTGAGGTCTTTGGGTCAGGTCCTGTGTGCTTAAAGTTAGGTATTTGTATTTTTTTTATATAATTTGAGCAATACCTATCTCATAGAACTAGAAGGGACCCCAAAAGGTCATTGAGTCCAGCCCCCTGCCTTCACTAGCAGGACCAAGTACTGATTTTTGCCCCAGATCCCTAAGTGGCCCCCTCAAGGATTGAACTCATAACCCTGGGTTTAAGTAGTGCTCAAACCACTGAGCTATCCCTCCCACCCCTGAAGCAAATCTAAAAAAAGTTCTGTAGGTGCACATTCTCTGAATTTGATACATTTTTTCTTTTGCACAGCCATCTGGGTGATGACTTCTAGGAACTCTAGGTGGATAGATGACTTCAGTGGATTATTACCTCATCAATCTTTGTTTCACTTAAGACTCGCATTTTGGAGAGATGTTTTTATTTTCCATCTCCTTAAACTGAAGAACTTTTAGAAGAGTTTGAAAGATGCTCCATGGTAACTTCCCATGAGAGCAATTGATACTGTAGGTACTATTTCTATGGTAACTTTAGAGAACAGAAAAAGAGTTGAATAAAATGTTACATTCATCTTAATTTAATTTGGGACATGTTTTTTTCCCCCAGGGTCACTTTTCATTTAACAAATTATTAAGCAGTCTCCAAAATGAAGATTGAGGAGCGAAATGTTTTCATATAACACAGCACTGAGTTCCTTTTTCACAGCACATTACTTTTCAACTTTGATTCACATATCAGGGATTTTTTTTTTCAATAGCAATTTCATCATGTTACAGGTTTGCTATGACAGAACTAGAGTACATTCATGTGCAGTTCATCATTATTCCACTGGAATTCATTGCAAAGCTGGGTCCTGATGGCTTGGTGATCATTGTATTTTTCTTCACTAATAAAAATGCTAATACAGTGATATGAGCATCTTTTTCTAATGACTTGTTCATCTGGAGCCATCATAGTGCTTATACATATAATTAGATTCTTGGGGAAATTTAGTTACTAAAATCTAAGTCCCTACTGAGCATGTGTGAACTGTGATTTTTCAAAGGCTTATAACTTGGTCAAATTTGGGCAGATTTTCATGGGGACAGCAAAAGGCAGAACCCTAAAACAAAGGCTATTCCCTCCAAAATGTCAAGTCCTTGTTCCAAAGCCTGGGGGGTGGGGCAGTACTACAACTATTCAGAGAAAAGGTCACCAGAATTTTTAAATACGAGCAACATATTTTCTCCTTGTCTCATTCTTGGAAATAGATGCACTGTTTTGGCTACAAATTTCCAAATGAATTCAGTCTGAGGCAGACAACCAGCATGATGATTTTCAGCTCAAATGCTCATTGTTTCTCACAGTTATAGGTAACTGAAAACAGGGTCTTTTAATGGGAGTGTTGGGCAAGGTTAATAATAGGCAGTGCTCCCACCCACACCTATAATCTAGTAATCTTTGACAGTGCATTGCATTTTTTCATCCTAGTGAATTACTTTGTACCCAGGTTCCAGTAATTCTCTTGCCTAGGCAAAGGTGACATGGGATCAGTGTTTCAAGTCCAATGTAACCTCCGACTTTTGAAGAGATTTCTGTAGTTGAGCATTTTCCTTGTTTTGGGACAATCTTCCCTGCCATGCAGACTCTATTTGCCAGTTCGCATGAGGTATATTTACTATAATTTACAACTGTAGGATTAGGAGATTAATCTGCCTTTTAGTGTGACCTCATCACACATGCATACTATTTAGCAATGATACCAGACAACGTCTACAGTAGCAATGGTGCCCCTCACAATAACAGTGCCTTCATTCAGAGGGTAGCAAAATACCTTACAGACAATAATGAATTATGTCTCGCAACTCCCCTGCAAGGTAATTAAGCAGTATTATCCCCATATTACAGATGAGAGAAACTGAGGCAAGCAGAGGCTATTTCCCAAAGACACCCAGCAATTCAGTGGCAAAATGTCATGGCAGTTTCAGTGTAGTCACTGTTCACATCACAAAACAATGATCTGGTTTGATCATTTGGGTTTGATGTGGGTGGCAAACAGTGTTCACAGAAAGCTCATCACTGAAATGGGGAGGGTAAGGTAGAGCAGGACCGAAATATCACTGGTATATTTCCTGTGTAGGGATGCTTGCTCTGGGAAATGCCTTTAGTCGCAGGCTTGCATCAGTACCAAATTCCCATGCTGACTACTCTGTACTGCAAGATGATGGTGTAAACTATACAAAAATAAATCTTTTCAACAATAATTCTTGGATCTAATTTGAATAAAATTATTTATCTCCACATTAAAGTTAAGTCTGCAAACAGAGCTTATAGCCTCCTGCTAAAAACTGTATGCATATGACAATCACAGGTGTATAGGTTTGCATGCTCTGGGGATGGATTGTATCTCCAAAATGAGACTCCTATGGAAAATGTTCTAATTATTGTACTAAAATATTGTGCCTTGTAGCTTCTTATCACTACAGGAATTAGGCTTCTGTTGCCTGTAGAATCCTCCCTGTATTGTATAAACAGTGAAGTGGTTAGTATTAGAATGATTTCAAACAGCAACACACAATATTTGTAGAAGTTAACATTTGAGAATGGATAGTGCATGTGAAGGGTCCAGTAACTATTTACAGATGCCTTTAAAACACTTTCTTTTTGGCAACAATTGACTTAAACCTCCCAAGAATTCTGGAAATTCTAATACAGCTTATCCGTTTGCTCTGTAATTTGATTTTTAAAAATGTACAATTGTTTCTTATAGGCAGCTAGAAGGGATTGTGGGCAACATGAATGAACCTGGAGAGCTTGAACTAAAAGTTCTGCTAATTTATCATTAACTAGCACAGTACAAACCTTAAACACCTGGGGACTATACTGTTGTCTAAACATCATCTCCTCTTTGCAAATTAATTTATTAATTGGCACAGAATGAAGTGCATGATGGTCTCAGCAGGTAAATATGTGCATTCAAATATCACAAATAACAGCTAATTTTTTTCTCCCTTAATTCCCCAAACACTTGGAGTTAATTCTTCATTGTGTTGGACAGAAACCATTCATGTTTAACCGTTTAAAAGGCACATTGAAGCAGTAATCACAGAAAGGTTGTGATCTCTGTCTCTCAGCCTCATTTGTACTGTGTCAATAGACAGGAAACTGAGAAGAAACTATAGTGAAGTTTTCTGGTATCTTGGCAGACTAGAATGTTGTATTTGAAAGATTATTTAATCTCGTGCCTCTCTGTAGTCAAGACAGATTGTTTAGTTAAAAACTGGATTATGTGGGGGTAAGTAGATCCAGGATGACTTTTCAAGGTCCTTTCGGAGTCACGAAGACAAGGTAAAAGACCTAATACCCCTGTTTGAATAAGCAGTTCATAGTGTGGAAACTATAGCATGTCACTCTGGTGAGAAAATTCTGTTGGCAAAGGTTGCTAAGGAGATAGGTAGAAAGAGTGTGTGAATCAGAAGTACAAATAAAACAACCGTTATAGAAACAAAATGCTAATGCTGCTAGCTTCTGTAGTGTTTATTTGCAAAGCCTGATCTGCAAGTTGAAGCAGCTTAGTACTAACTGTAGATAGACTGTGCTTTGTGCTAGGAAAACTTCTTACATGAATCTTACCAAAACCCAATTTCCAAAAAAAAAATGGAAAAATAAATCAGACTGTGCATCAGAGAATCTGCCTGAAGCACTCATGGCCCTTACAATTTAAGGCCAAATTTTGTTCTCTGTTGTGCATGTGGAAACAAAGGGCACAATTTGGATCCTCATTTTCACATTATGTCACATAATTGAGATGATAAAACAGCATAAGATAAAGCAAGACAATTAAACCAAAAGGGGACTACTGCCTATCTTCAATCTATATCATAAGATTGTCACTTTGTGCCTTTTTGAAACCAAGGATGTCTGTACAGTCAGTGTGAAGTGATAGAAACAGCTACAAGCATGGTTTAGAGCTCATTTTGTTCAGAATACCAAAGTTGAATCATCATTGGGGTTTGTGTTTAGTTACTGTCCAATTTTAAAGTTCTTAGCCATTTTGACTTTATGAATTATACCTGAGTGATGAAAAGCTACAGTAAGGCAGGTAGGTGCCTGTGCCATGCCAAGAATCCTAGAACACTGAGATATATGGGGTAACTCAACCAATCACCACCTTTCCTCTGCATCTTATTTGCATGCAACAGTTTCATTTGTTGTATGAGGTCAACTGCACAGATGGTACAATATCTGGCCCAACTCCTACATGCACAATCAATCCAGCACTATACCCCAGATGCCAATCAACACAGTCAGGCTCCAGAACACACAATAACCCCAAACACACACACACCCTCCAAGCAGCACATATCCCTCATTCACTACCCACACAAATGCACACAACACACCCAAAACAATACAACTGAAGCGAAACGACAGAAATAACTATAAGCATGGCTGAGAGCTCTTTTTGTTTCAAATATCAGTCATTACTGAAATTTAAAGTCTATTATCTTCCAATTTTTAAGTTCTCTGCTATTTTTGCCTTCTTTTTTTTTCACACCCATGACTTTGTGAATTACAACTGTGTGACAGCATGGACTTTCACCTATAAATATAAAGTAATTTGCACTCTGGGGAATCTAAGTATACATCTCAATATTTACTCGACTTTGAATGACACACACCAATGTGAGTTGTTTGAATTGAAGTTACTGTGATGTTTCTGTATAATGATGGTGCTATTAGATATTTTCAAAGTCTTTTTCTGTCTTTTAATCATAGTATTTTCTTGGTTGTAAATGTAGTAGCTGATGATGCAAAATGGTTTCAGTTATAACCCTTGCCTTGTCTTCACTTATTCATAACGTACTCTTTTGAAGCTGCAGTTTTCCATGGTCAAAGAAAAATCTCTTTCAGAAGGCTTGGAAAAAACATCATTGACCAATATTTGAACTTGGAGTCTACTACAAAAAAAAGCCAACTGTTAAAAAAATAAAAAAAATTGCCATTTAATTCCCAACAATAACGCTAAACTGGGTAAAATTGAAAATATGAACATTGGTATGTAAAATTATGTCATGGGGAAACAGTGTGTGCAGGACCTAACTGAAAAGACAAAAGTTGGAAAACACATTTATGAACACTTGAAAATACTATGCTGCATAGCAAATAACTTCATTAAATCTGTGAGTTGTTACATAAGGTCGTGTTTACAATAGCAAAATTCAGTGGAAGCTTCCCAGTATGAATAAGAATGATTCAACTCCACCAATACTAGTGGCTTTTGGAGGTATGTGGGCAGATCTTGAGCAGGTGTAAATTGTCATATGCCTATTAAAGTCAATGGTCCTGGGACAATATACAAGCACTCAGGATCAGCTTTTCTATTGTGGCAGCCTGCCACTGCTTTAGCCACCATATCGATTAGCACTTCTCTGAACAGGAGTAGATGACATGTATCCCAATCTTGCAACCACTATGCATATGCTTAACTCTTTGCATATGCGTGTTTCCAGGATGAAAGCCACTGAGCTTAAAATTGTGGCAACAGCTAGCAGGATGTCTACAGTGGATCTGCCAATGCTGCTAGCACTGGTGGAGCTGAACTGGAGCTAATAATGGTGGGACATTTTTGAAAAAAGTTCCCTAATGTAGATGGGGCCATTGAGGGATTTGCTCTGTGATCCCCACTCCACCCTCCTCCACATACCAGCACTTTTCAATCCATGTCAGTAAGCCTCAGTTGGCTGCCAGAACTTAAAATGCCATGCCTTAAAGTCCATAGGGTAGCTTAGCAGGAGCTGTTAGCCCTTTCCTTTCCTTTCCTTTCCTTTCCTAAGTCATAAAAAAGAGAGAAAAATGTTAGAGTTATGCAGTTGAAAAAATAATCAGGAATTTCAGGAAATATGTTCCTTCAGCCATGTTAACTGGGGCACTTTGGAAACAACAGGGCACGATTCAGTCCCTCTGGAATAGAAGCATTCAACGGCCTGCACCAATATAGGGCTTTATCTCTGGGATGGGTTGATGTTTGCTTTGTTGCTTTCTTCTGGAGTTTGCTTCTACTTGGGTTCAGGACTTGATGGGAGCCTTCCTGGCTGAGGCTGTCACTGCTTTCATGTCCAGTATCACCATCAACTGGGGCTGCACTGGCTGCTTGTGCATGTGTTTCAGGAGCCCAGGCGCCCACCTGCTTTAGGTGGACTTTTCAGCACTGTGGGGGCAGCAATTGGAATAACGTGGCAAATCTAACCCAGATAATATTTCAACTCCTGTTTTGCCTTGTTTAATGTAGGCCATAAAATAGCTAAAATATGTTATGTGACCAAGTTGATGTTGCTATAGAAAACATTGGGCCAGATCCTAGTCCATGCCATGTTTTCTTTATGATGTTCTGGCTTTACAAAGAGAGTGTAAAGAAGCTCCAGATGTTTTGGTGTAAAGTTAGTATACAGAGCGTATGGGTGGTGTGACAGGTTCTCCGGCATGCCCCTCTTCCAGAGCCTGCTGGCTGTCCCAATAAAGTGCAGAGGCTTCCAGTTAGGCAGAACCCGTGGCGTTATTTATGCACACACGGTTCTCCCACCACCAGTGATGAGCTATATACAGGGTTACTACTCTCTTTTCCTGCAGTCAACCCACAGCTAGGAGTCTCACCTTTTCCTGGCTGCCCTTTTCTTCTGGCTCCCAGCCCTTATAACTGCTGGTTTGTCAGGCCTGTGGGTGGAGCCTATCCCCAGGCCAGGCATCAGGTCTGTTTCACGAGCCTCAGTCTATTTCTCTTGACTGAAGCTGGCTGATCAGGGGTAATTAGGTGCTTTTGCACCAGCACCCTGCTACCATGGCATAAAGAGGGGTGGACCAGTTGGAGGATTCCGGGCCATGGAACTGCCCATAGGCAGGCAAGTTGCAACCCCTGGCTGTCCTCATGATTGGAGAGACTGAAAAGTGGTGGGAAGTCATTTCCCATTCCTGCCCTCATTCCATGTATAACGAGTGCTGCTCCAGCATGCCAGAAGATTCAGGTCCTTTACTTTTGCATTTCCCTTTTTACTATAACTGTGCAGTTTCAATGACTTTGGTATTTAATTTATAATTACCCCTTAAAAGCTTGAAACAATAACCTCTTTCCTAATACTAATTTATTTTTGTCTAAAATATGCATAGTGATGTGTTAAGTTTCATATGATGAGAGCTGGGCTGTATAAAACACTGATTATTTTAAAGACTTTTCTATGAAACCAAAAATCATTTATAAAAAATGCCTGCATTTTGTGACAGATAGGCAATGATAAGATAAGACTACACATCAAACTTCGGTCTTAACAACCTTACCATTAATTTCATCGTCATGGTTGAATGTGCTTCAGAACTCTTTATTTAAGTAGCATAACAGTACACTGTTGCAATTTGAGGTCGGGGGAATACAAGCTGCACTTTCCAGGATTAGGAACTGATACTACAGTGCATCAGTATGATAAGAGTCTATCTAACACTCTCTGCAGCTGACAGACCTGTCAACAACTACAGCTTATTAAGATGACAACAACAAAAGGGGAAAAAATAATATCAGCATTAGAAGTTTCTCAGTTCAGGAATCCCAAGCATCCCTTTTACTTGTCTTTTTCACTTGAGATAAACAAAGTAATCAGTCATACGTGAATCTCTAATTGACATATGATTTAAAAAATGGTTCTTATTGCCAACAGTCCAGTTTTGTCATTAGGTTTCCCAACATTCGGGCAATCATGCCAGCTATTACAATTTTAGTGTACGCATGCTAGAAAAGTTTTAGGAGCATGAACAGAGCTTTTGTACTAAATTTACTATTTTCTTTAAATAAATGTCTTTTTGGCATTATCCGTCTTTTGTCTTTACTGTGTTTTGTGCAAATACATTGTCTTACACTGTTATAAAACCATAGACGAAAAACCTCTTAATCTCTGCCATTTTTCAAATGAAAAGCTTTACATTTAAAGAGAGAATAAATATTTGCTGGGGGGGGGGTTGCATTTTCTTCTCATGCAGTTTTTGTTGCTGTTTTTACAGCAAACTGATATGCATAAAAGAACAGTCACATTGATCTAGACAATTGTCAGCAGTGAATGAATTAAAAAGTAACCTTATGCATGACAGATAGACCATTAATAAGTTGTCATGGTTCAGGGCTGGGGAAGCTCTGTCCCCTTCTCTGGTCTCTTTTTGAGTGCATCCCCTCAAGTGACAGGCACTGTGTCTTCACCTTGCTCTATATGGAATCCTGCAATTCTTCCACTGTTAGACTGGGCTCTGGACTATAGTACCCTGTATATCCACCCTGAGCAACCGTGTGTCAGACACTGGCAATACTTCCTTCAGGAGTCTGTCTCCATCAGTCAATACACTGACCAGACAGCTTTCCAAAATAAAGGATGGCTTAATCTTAATATTAGGAACAAAGCATAACAAGACAAAATAAGTTTAAAACAATAAAAGTTCTACAGACATAATTCACTTACCCAGAGTCCCTACATCGGCCTATTTTACCCCAGATACTCCAGCCTCTGGAATCTGAGTTCATCTTAGCTCAAAACCCTGTCTCCCTGCTTCAAGTAGTGGGTTTTTTTGTATTTTTTTTAGTCCAGACGAAGTCCTCTCTTCTCTCCTGTGTTTCCTGAGCTTGGTTAAACCAGTCTGGGTGGCTCAGTAGAATATGTGAGTGGACTTCAAAGCCAGTGGCTCTGCCCTGTCTCAGGTGTTTGAATCAAAGCTTTCATCAGGGCTATTGTCCTCCTTCTTGTCTATGAGCAGCCAACCTCTTATTGAATACATTCAGGGAACAACCTTACAATTAACAGAACATATAATATTCATAAATTATTACAGGCAGCTCCAAATTCCTCAGAAGTACTTTTTATTTATTTCAAAGATGGTAATTTTTTCTTCACCAGATTATCAATGTCCAATGTTGTCATTCATGCTATGAATGTTGGGATGTCTATTCAAGCACTGTGCAGATAGGTACTTTTCAGGTACTTTAAAAAGAAAACAAAAATATATGTGGTTCAAACCTACAGTGCAGTGGAGAAAAGCTAGTAATGTTTATGGAATAGAGCATCTTTAAAGAGCAATATGTTTGCACAGCAAAGACACTGAAGAGCTTTTTGGGCCAGCCACATAAAATTAATGGAGATGAAAGTCAAAGGAGGACAGCAAAGTTAATTGTAAACATCCCTCTTTTCCCAGTAAACTTGCTATCACACACAATTCCTTTGGTTAGAGAAAGAATCTTAGCGAAAGAATACCCCGTCCTTTGGGGGGGAAAAAATCATCATTACAATGAATCTTGCTGCATTAAATGGTATGATGTTAAAATGACCCATCACTTTCTTTCAGTAATAGAAGAGAGTTCAGAACTTAATATAGTTCTTTTCTTCCTTGAGAGACTTTTCCTTGATCCATGTGCTCCTGCTGCCACTTACGTTGTACAAGGTTTATCTCTTGTCCTCATTTTTTTCTTCCATCACTCTCCTCTGGTGATCATCAATTTTGTTTCACATTTTTTGGCAGTACTAAGGCCAAAATGTGGTTCCAGTGCTATTACCAATGTGCCTAAATCATAATGGATTGCACAGGTGTAAATGACTGTACAAGGTTCGAGGCAAAGCAAACTCAAGCCTGATATCACTTATAGCAACCAGCAATGCTTGCAACAAAAGAGCAATTAAGCACCCTGGAACTCACTAGAACAATGCCAGTGAACCACCCCAGAAGGTTAAAACATTACTTTTAATTTTATAGCAAGCTCGAAACTCTGTATTTTCATAAGTCAGAGCACAGCACTTCTTTCTAGGATAAAATTCCTCCCCCTGAAGTTCATGGAAAATTCATATATTTAAGCCCTTTGTTCTTTGTTTATGTAATGAAAACCACTGTGAGGAAGGTATTCATACAATTAGTGTACATACCATATGGTTGCCATAACAGTAGCATAACCTTAACTCTGGCATTTCCTAGCTTTTTTAGTTCTTGACTCGCAACCTAAACAACCTTCTTCTAATGTTGCCATAGTGCTGTAGCTGCGTTGGATCCAGGATATTAGAGAGCCAAGATGGGGGAGGTAATATCTTTTATTTGAGCATCTTCTGTTGATGAAAGAGACAAGCTTGGGTGTACTATAAAAGATATTACCTCACCCACTTTGTCTTTCTTTTATTGTGGTTATTCTTGCATGGAATACCATATTCATATTGTGTGTGCTGAATTTAGAATGTTACCATAATCCAAAACAATGTTTTGGTTCCTTTTTACTTCCTGTATACTGCAGCTAAGTCTTTGGTATGGAGAAGGCCCTGAACCAAATCCCTAGGTCTGAGCAATCCTGTGTTTTGGAAATTTGCTAGATAAGGTAAAGGTATAAGTTAAGGCAGTAATGCAATAAGCCTACAAGAGTCAAGGCCTGTAAAACAATAGCGTAGCTAACCTAATCAAGGCATAAGGCCCTGTAGGACATAAATCCACACCATGTAGAGGTCAAGCGTAGGAGTTTATTACACACAGCGCTGGCGGAGTGTCATTTTGCTTATTAGGCTCAGATAAACTGTTAATCAATTGATTATAATAGAATATATGGATTTTCTGTGGGTGGGGGAAGTGACAAGGTAGGCAGTTCCACACCCGGGGATAGGTCTGGCCACAAGACAAGGTAGCACATAAGCCAATGGTTAACAGGTTACATAATGTCTCCGCCCATGGTCTTAAGTTAGCAAGTTAACATTTAATTAATACTTTGATAAAATGTTATTAGTTTAAATATATATGTTGAATTCTGATTTGGGGTCCATAGGAATGGAGCAACTCCTTTGGTTGTCCAACAGGTATATTCCTAGGGGTTAAAGCAAATAAACTGTGAAAGTATATGGCAATAAAGATTGTCTCCTGTGTGTTTTAAGGCGGGCATTGGTTCCTGGGAAAGGGAGGTGAGAGGAGGCCGTATCTTATACTGACATGTGCCAACCTTTCATAAACTGAGGATTGGATCTGAAGAAAAAATGTCTCCCTACAGAAGAAACTAACAACCAAAACAGGCTCAATCCATATACCAGGTTGTTATATAAAATGCACATGGATTTTAACCCTTCAGGCCCCAAAAGACTTAGCATAAGTAGCTGACCAGGAGTAACCCTAGATCAAAAGATAGCACAAGACAGAATGCTATACTCACAGTCAAGGGACAGGGGGGTTGGGTAGGGGGTGGGATCCTGGGGGTTATTAGGGAGGGGTGTCTCTGGAGGGGCCGGTCAGGGAGCAAGGAATGGGAGTGGAGCAAAGCAAGTTTGATATAATACGGTCTCACCTATAACGCGGTGAGATTTTTTGTCTCCTGAGGACCGCGTTATATCAGGGCAGAGGTGTATTTCTCTTGTAGCCTGGGAAGAAGAATAATTGATAAGGGGAGGTAGACAGTTGGAGATTGTAATGTTTGTTTTAAACTACTTAGGAGGCACTCAGGGACAGAGTCACAACAGGACTTAGGTGCCTAAATCCAAGAATCAGGCATCACTGGTATTCACACAACCCCTGCTCAGCTGCAACCAAACCCTATAGACTCCTAAACTAACTCTGCACTTAAGTTTTTGCCATAAAAGTTCCATAGGTGCCTACTTTTCTGCCTCTAGGCATATGCATTGCTGCTCACTCTGGTCGTCTGAAAGCCTAAGCCCCTATGTGATGCATGAACCAGAGGAAGACAGATGTTCTTCCATCTAATTTACCTGCATGTGTATCCCCCTCCACACCCCAATCCCAGCATCTTGCGAGAAATGCCTTAGGTACCTAGGGTGACCAGATGTCCAGATAAAATCGTACAAGCCCGATATTTAGGTGTTTGTCCCAATATTTTGCTCCACCAGCACCACTCTGCTCTTTTCTTTTTTTGGTTCTGCCTGCGGACCCCCTCGGCCATATATCCCGATATTTTCTTCCTCCCATCTGGTCACCCTATAGGTACCTGATTCCAGGAGAGGGCTGTGGATTCCAAACAGAGATAGGCATCTCCCTTCAGACTGGATTTAAAAGCCTAATCTCCAGGAGGGGTGGGGCATTAGGACACACCCCTCTTCTTGGCATCTCCCATTGGCTATCCTAGGCAGCTCCCCACCTATCTTGTTGGCTCTTGTGAATCCCATTCTCAGTCATTGTACATGAAGCCTTCACATCTAACTCAGGTTCTGTGAATCCCAGTGATTGTTCTAAACTTTAGGCCTGGTGTTGCTCAACACTGCAAATCCAAGTCCCTTTGTGAATCTAGCCCTCAGATACTACAGTTATTGGGTCTTATCAAGGTACTTGTATGGACACAGTAGCATAAACCCCAGTAGTTGTTTAACTGCACACATGGACATTAAACAACAATTTAGGAGAGAAAGTATATTGTGTCTAATTGAAACCACATGAGGAATTTTGGTAGGCAGAATGTAATAACTGCAGTTAGAATTTAGCCATTATACCAAAGGTGGCATCCCTACTTTTGCAGAAAATGCTGTGGTTTGTTTTTTAAGATTAATTTTCAGGATTGTGCTTATACATCTCATCTCAAAAAATCCATTGGCTTGCAAATGATATTTCAGGTGTATTTTCCCCATTGTAGTATAACTTGGATCCATTTCTGTGTTTCTATGGTTATGAAAAATTTTCATCTGGTTACCTGAAGCAGCACTCGTCATACCACAATTCACATTGTTCATTAATTGATTCATGTTTGATCCTGAATCACAAGTAAAGGAAAGCTTCTGACCTATTCTCTTTTTTGGTCAGTGTATAATAAAGCAGGTCTGTAGAGCATTCCCTTGTATTCATCTTTAGAGCACTCTGCAAAAAGGCGGGAGGTGGCGGGGACAGAGATCTAAGGAAAAAAAGTGGGGTAAATTAAAAGCACACCGAAAAAGTGTGGCCAAAATACTGTTTAATAAACTGATTCAAATCAGCTGATCAAACCTTAAGAAATGTTTGTAGTTGAGATATCTGCACAGCTGTTTGATATTTTTGTCTGACAAAACCCCTCACCCCTTTTTCTCTCTCCTCCTTTTAGGAGTTTTCCTGCACACTTAACTGCATTGTGGGGTTTAGATGGGAGACATAGGCTTGGAGAATTTGAAAGTAACACAAAAGAGAGGCTGAAAGTATTGAAATATGAAGGTTTTCCTATTTTCTATTTTTAAATTTAACTGTTGCCTATATGTACAGAGGTATATATGAGCTGTGTATATGGTTATCCTTCTGATGGATTATATATAATAATAATACATAATTTATATATAACACCTGTAATACATCCCCTGAGATAATATGTATTATATTTGGAAATATAGTCTAACTACAGAACTGCAATTAATTATTTTACATAACCCTTACAAAATATTAAAAGTGGAATATTTCTTACAAAAGCCATATTATGACAATAATAGAAGCATTACACATCAGAAATTATAGTTATTTCAATATAGCTAGTATGATTTCAACTAACTCACGCTTATGTTCCTTAAGCATAGTGCAGCAATCACAGGACAAATGACAGAAGACAAAGTAAATATTTGAAATTTCAGTAAGACAGACTTTGTTGGAAAGCATTTTATTACAAGATCAGGAAGATAAAGTAGGGAGAAACTAGATAAACAGTCAGCTACTACAACTCTAATGTTGTACCAAAGGCAGTATGAAAATGGAATGCAATGCAGACTCTTTGAGATAACGTTGTCTGATCATATTTCTTGACTATAAGCAGAAGACAAGCAGCAGTATATTCAACCAGATGGATTTAACATAGAGTAAATGTTGGGGCCAATATTAAAATGTAATCTCAAGGAATAAATAAATGGGGCACCAGTTACAACAATTACTTCCACTAATTATACCTCACCTATGCAGAAATAAAGACAGTCCATCAGCACTGTCAAATTAGGTAGTTAACCACAGTTAGTATGTGCCACTTTATTAATATAGAAAATTAAAAAGTAATAAAATGGTTAATTATCACTTGACCTAGTCATTAAAATTTTAAAGTACTATAGATACATAATGAATTGAATATCAGTTTTGTAAAAGAAAAAAAAATCACCCAATATCCCATGGATAGAAAATCTGGATCACATCAAAAACACACCACATTAGTCCTTAGAATTTCTGTCTGAGTGCTGTATGAATCAAATAAAGCTCCAGAACACTTGCACTGGCTTAGGAGTGATATGCCAAAATAGTGTAGTATTCTTAGTTCCACATGGGAAAAAAACAACATTATCACCATTGTCTTTCTTGATGTTATAAAATGAAGGAGTCTAAATTAGCTGTTACCACTCACGAAAGAGACCTTGGAGTCATTGTGGATAGTTTTCTGCGAACATCCACGTAATGTGCAGCAGCAGTCAAAAGAGTGAACAGAATGTTGGGAATCATTAGGAAAGGGGTAGATAATAAGACAGAAATGTAAATCCATGGCACACCCACATATTGAATACTGTGTGCAGATGTGGTCGCCCCATCTCAAAAAAGATATTTTGGAATTGGAGTTGAAAAAGGTACAGAAAAAGGCAACAAAAATGATTGGGGGTATGGAACACCTTCCATCTGAGGAGAATTTAATAAGACTGTAAATTTCAGCTTAGAAAAGAGACAACTAAGTGGGGATGTGACAGAGATCTATAAAATCATGACGGGTGTGGAGAAAGTAAATAAGGAAGTGTTATTTACTCCTCATAACTCAAGAACAGGGGTCACCAAATGAAATTAAAAGGCTGCATGTTTAAAACAAACAAAAGGAAGTATTTCTTCACCCAACACACAGTGATACCAGACACCTCTATGTTCTTGGGGAACCAGGGTGCAGTATCCAGCCTGACTCATGAAAGACACCCCCCTGCCCCTGCCTCTGCTTAAACCTAAACCCATCAGAGGAAAAAACTTGCAGAGAGCAGTAAAGGGCGTTGGGAGACACACCTAGACACCTCCTGACAAGAGTGACAAGATTAAGACATCTCCATTAGCATACAGAATGGAGAGCAGAGACAACTCCCCTAGCCTCATCTGCATGAAAGATGGGACAGGAAGGCATCTCAATTTACATACAGAATGGAGAACAGAGAACCGCACTGAACGCTGGGACCAGAAAAAGCAGGGAAGCACTGCATCATGGGAATCTCTGTTCCAGATGCTAATGAACCTACACCTGCACACACCCAGCTCAGTAGTTATCAGACCAATTCTAGTAATGAATCATTAATTTATATCCAAATATTGAAGTAGCCTAGTTGCACTGTGAGCTCCCTGGAAGAAAACACCACCCATAGCCAAGAGTGACCAGCTCCTATTGTCTAGCCTAAAGAAAACCCTTGAGTCATCAGCTTACCTATAAACAAATCTAGTGTTCTCCCTTGAACCATTGTATTTTCTCTACAAAAATCCTAAGTCACCATCTAGTCAGAGTTCTGATGCTTAGATCCAAACTATGCATCAGTTCCACTGGGACTCCATCTTCTCCTGACTGACCGTGCTGCTCTCAGGACCCTCAGCTACCACCATCACCTGGGAACCTCGACCAGTTCAAGCTTCAGGGAGCAGTGAGATCCCCTTCTCTCTCTCTCTTCGTTTTGCTTTCTACCTTAGGTGTTAACCTTTAATAGTTTATGTTATGTTGGTTTAGCCCTCCTTGTGTAGTTATCACTATTATTCAATAAATAACTTCTATGGTTAAGTTGGTTGCTTCTCTCTCTCTTGCTGAACTTTACTCTTTTGTGTTTTTAGCTTCCCCCATTCACTCTATAGCATTTTACCTAAGCTAAAGATCCCTGCAGCACCCAAAATACTGTGAGGTTTGCTCATCAAGTAGGTTACTGCCAGTACAATTGTGATGTGAGAGTAGGAAAAGAGACGTGCTGAATCTGGGATGCATAAGGATAACAGCTTGACAGTGCTGCTTGACACAGTCCATGGAGCCCAGGGGCACATAAGGAGAGGTAGCTTGAAAGTGCTGCTTCCTCCAGCCCAGTGAGTCCAAGGACAAATAAGGGGTCGGCTTGACAGTGCTGATTGACCTGGTCTGCTCTGGTAATGTATCTGTGGGTGTGGGTGTGTTTATCCGGTCCTGGGGTTGGAGAAACCCAGCCCTAGTGAACCTAGGTCCTGCAGGATAGCTCCACTGGGAAGGGACTTGCAGAAGGGAGAAGTAGAGCTCCATATGAAAACACAAGGGAGACAAGCAGTACATTGATAGAATTACAGAACCCCACCCCTCCACCCCCCGAAGAGTAACCCAAATAAATGAGCATACCTCAAGGTACCGGGCAAATCTGGTAACAAAACTAGGGGTCACCAAATGAAATTAAAAGGCTGCATGTTTAAAACAAACAAAAGGAAGTATTTCTTCACACAGCACACAGTCAACCTGTGGAATTCTTTGCCAGAAGCTGTTGTGAAGACCAAGACTATAACAGGGTTCAGAAAAAAACTAGATAAGTTCATGTAGATAGGTCCATCAACTGCTATGAGCTAGAATGGGCAGGGATGCAAAACCATGCTCTGAAGTGTCCCTGGCCTCTGTTTGTCGGAAACTGGGAATGGGTAATAGGGGATGGATCACTTGATGGTTACCTGTTCTATTCATTCCCTCTGGGGCACCTGGCATTTGCCACTGTCAGAAGACAGGATGCTGGGCAAGATGGACCATTGATTTGGACCAGTATTGCCATTTTTATGGTTTTCCAAGTATGCTAAGAGCATATTTGTTACATAAAAAGTAGCTTTTAAAGTGATCTGCATTACTTTTTACAGCCTTACCATGTCTCTAGGGCCTGATATTGCTAATCATGTCATTCAAGATTTCACATGCAAAAGATTACTCATGTGCATATAAATGTTTGCGGGGAACAAAGTATTAGAAATATGTGTTGAATGTTCCAAATGGTAAGGCAAACAGAAGAAAAAAACTTTGAAGTAAAATCCCATTTTAACCCTGGCTATTTGAGATCCTTCACATACAGCTAAAAGCCAAGGTAACATCACACCCTCAGTACAGAGGTCACCATTAAAATTATTTGGAATATTCATGTTGACAATTCTAGAACAACTAGAAGGTAATTATCCCCTATACTTCACAGATATAAAAAAACCTGACCCTTCAAAGTTCTACATACCCTTTCTCTGACTGGTGGCAGAAATATAAGATGCTGCTCTCTGAACTTTTGCTAACAGAGGTAATCAGTCATGTGGTAAATTCCCACCTAATCCTAACAGATGGTTCCACCTTAACTTCCCGTAAGAATTTGTTTGTTTTTTTCAAAAAGTCCACTTTGTGTACTTTATATTTGGAGATCAATTCAACCTTACCGACATCAGCAAGAATCACAATGGCTAAGAATGTGCTGTCTTCAATAGCTTGAGTTATTCTGGACTTCCGTGTAATTGTCAGTTTTTTTTAATCATTGACATACTTTGTATAACTGGGTTATAGTCAGAGCCTAGAATTTGGGACATCTAATTTTCTATAATTGAAATTTCTCCAAGGCAGTGGTGTGAGTCAGGGTTAAAATAATCGATTTTTTTATTCCCAGCTGAGGTTTCTCTTTCACATTAGGCAACCTGTTTCTGGCCTTCTCATATTTCCTCAACAGACCCATGAGTTAAATATAATTTTTTTAAATTACCATTATATAATCAGAAATTCTGTTGGTAAGACTAAAGTCATAAGCTAAGTTGGAAGTGACTAAATTAATGCAGCTTTACTCAAAGGAGCCAGGACCTGATTTCAATCCAGTGAAGACAATGGAAGTCTTTCTATTGATTTCACTGGGGTTTGGATCAGGCCCCACATCCTACTGAAGTGCTAGAGAAAACCTCGAAGGCAGTAGAACGAGCACAATTAGGGTTGCCAACCCTCCTGGATAGGATGAGAATCTACCGGAATCGGCCTCAATCTCCATTGAAAACAATCCGGGAGATCTTAATAGGCCAAAAGTCCAGTCAGCAATGAAGTGGGACTAAGGCAGGCACCCTACCTGTTCTGGCTCCGCATACTTCCTGGAAGCGGCCAGTATGTCTGGCTCCTACGTGCAGAGGTAGCTAGGGAGTCTCCGTGTGTCTCTTGGAAGCAGCCAGCATATCTGGCTTCTAGGTGCAGGGGTGACTAGGGGGTCTCCGCATGCTGCTCCAGCACTCTGCCCTGAGCTCTGACTCCACAGCTCCCATTGACCAGGAACCGCAGCCAATGTGAACTGCGGGGGCGGTTCCTGCAGGTAGGGGCAGTGCAGGGAGCCACCTGAATGCACCTGAGCCTAGGAGCCGGACATGCCGGCCACTTCCGGGAGCCACCCGGCGGGAGCCTGCACCCCTCACCCCCTCCTGCACCCCAACTCCCTCACAGAGCCCTCACCCCTCCCACATCCCAACTGCCTTCCCCCGCGCTGAGCCCATCCTGCACCAACTCTGTCTCGGAGCCTGCACCCTTGCATCCCATATCCCCTCCAACACCCCAATGCCCTGCCCCAGCCCTGAGCCCCCTCCTACAATCCAAATCCTTCGGCCCCAGCCTGGAGTCTGTTCCTTTACCCCAAACCCCACATCACCTGCCCCACCCCAGAGTGCATACCCCCCAGAAAGAGTCCTTACCCGCTCCTGTACCCCAACCCCCTGCCCCAGCCTGGATCCTCCTCCCACCTCCTGAAACCCTCATTTCTGGCCCAACCCCAGAGCCGCACCCCAGTCCAAGTCCTCACCCCCTCCCATACCCAAATCCCCTGTCCCAGCCCGGTGAAAGTGAGTGATGGTTAGGGAGAGTGAACAATGGAGGGAGGAGGGATGGGGTGAATGGGTCCTCAGTGAAAGGGCAGGACAGAAGTGGGGCCTAGGGAAGGGAAGGGGCAGGGGGTGGGGCAAGAGGGTTCAGGTTTGTTCAACTAGAAATTTGGCAACCCTAAGCACAGTTAACACAGCAGAAGAGGAAAGACGTGTCCCAAACATAGAGGGCCTCTGTTAGAGGGACTACACTCCATTTGTGTGCCTCACCATGGCTCACCCCATAGCAGCACATGAGATTTTTGGACTGTGGGACGGATTAGGGACCATGTGAATTAATTGGATAAACTGATTCTTTTACCAGGAATGCAGACCCTGGAGTAATATCTTGAGTGACTGTTCTGGTGCCTCAGAGGCTAGGGGGATGATTTCATTGTACACAAACCCTGCAGAGAACCCATGAGCAAAGAATAAACCTAAATTTAGCACAAGTGTTCGCATACGCCCTAAAAATAACAAGGTCTTAATATTTATTTACTTATTGTGGGGATTTGAATTTTGCTTCCTGTACTGTTTAATGCTTTAAGCAATGAACAGCCTGTGCACACCATAATTGTGCTAGTACCTTTCAAGAAGTTGCTTTTATTATTCCAGACATTCTCATGAGCTAATATACCAGCTAATAATAGGAACTGAGGTCTTGATCAGCCTCTTCTGTGCTGAAACCTCCAGTGATGGCAAAAGAAGAAGAAAAATTTATGAGGTACCTATCCTGGAGCTTTTCATACATTGTTCTGCTGCAGTGAGTAGTGCCTCCCACAAACAAACTCCAGTTCATACCTTCTCTTCCCAAGTGGCAAATACCATCTGTACAGAGACCCTGGTTGTGTCAACTGGCTCAGAAATATCTAGTGATCTCTCTGTTTTCCCTGGCATCATGTCTCTGGGCCAGGGATTGGCAACCTTTGGCACGCAGCTTGCCAGGGTAAGCACCCTGGCATGCCGGGCCAGTATGTTTACCTGCTGTGTCAGCAGGTTCGGCCGATCGCGGCTCCCACTGGCCGTAGTTCGCCGCTCCAGGTCAATGGGAGTGGCAGGAAGCAGTGGCCAGCACATCCCTCATCCTGTGCTGTTTCCCGCACCCCTATTGGCCAGTGGGAGCCGTGATCGACCGAACCTGTGGATGCGGCAGGTAAACAAACCGGCCCAGCCTGCCAGGGTGCTTACCCTGGCAAGCTGTGTGCCAGAGGTTGCCGATCCCTGCACTAGCCACAGGCTATGTTAAATTTCCCCATGAAGCTCAACAGTGGAGAGGAGCATGCTGACTCTTTCCCAGGCCCAGACTTTCCCAGCGATGGCACACCCACTACTTTCCCCCATGCTGCCAGCTCCCTGCTATTTCACGCCATTATAGATCTTGCCAATATGCCTATGCCATTGTGATGTCTGATTTCCCCCTTTGTTCTGTATGAGGCAAGTGAGATATAAGAGCATAGAGTTCCCTGCATGCACGGACCAAAGGAAACAGTCTGGCTCTGAATGAAAAAATGGCTATGTTTACCTAATTGCTGATGGGCAGGGAATCTAATGGTTTTCTGTTCACAATCTTTGAGGGGAGAATTACCCATTTAAAACAAAAAACAAAAAAGAACCCCAGCAATGCTCCTGTAAGAACTTGAAGCCTTGAAATTGAAAATTAAGGAGGCAGAGATCATGTTGTGTAGGTCAATCACAGAGACTTTTAGGGGAAAAAAATCTGAGTTTTGCACTACTGAGGACTGGATGTAATAATTGAATCTCCAGCTCCCTACAAGTGTTATTGTCTCAATAAACACACTTAAATCAGAATCAGAAAGTATCAGAGATGACTTATTGCTTCTAACGCTACAATAACCACTGGGAAATGTGCCTGTTCCATGTCTACCAGTTTATACAGAATGTATAATTAATTTGCTATTTTTTTCCTAAATAGTCGAGTTCATAGTCTCATTTTGTGCCAGTTCTGATCAGAAGTAACCATCAAACTTCTGAGGCAGCACCTACTGCAAAGGATTAGCATTTAGAATGATAATTAAGCAAAAAATGCATTCATCATGACTTGAAGCTCAAAATACTGAGTCCAGCTGACATCTTCTGTCATTTTAAACACCAGGTTTTCTTTGTACGTGTATCTGTCTCAGATTATTTCGGATAGTATGACTAGAGGAATGTTGATATTTTGCACATGCTGTGGGTAATATATTAAAATTTGTTGATTAATATCTTTATAGCTCTATAATATATAAAAATAATTTCCAGATAAAAATCTTTGTTTTTACCTTTCAGATCAATTCTTATTTCACCCCAGTGAACCATAATACTTCTTTTACTTTATATCTTCAACTATAATTTTAAATTTTGGCAGAGATCCGTAAATCCTAGGTTAGCTGCTTTTCTTTTGCATAGTTGGGAGGGACTGACCACTGCTGGGAAGATGGTTTTGGGGAGACTCGGGACTAGAAGGGCTGATGGTGTCATCCTGCAAGGAGTAATCAGGCTGGTGGTTGTGAGAGTGAGGTCACTGTGCTGTGAGCAGGCTGCTGGTGTCAGGGGTCTGAGCCAAAACTGCACAGTACGGCAGCACCCAGTGTTACAGGGGAGGTGGTGACAGAATCCCTTACTGATCCTGGTGTGCCCTCAAAACATCACATTTAAAGTGTCCAGTCCCTCTCACTGGACCCTCACAGAAGTTATCAATCTCCTAAGAAATAGAATACACACCAGCCTGCTAATTTTTACCCTGTAGATTTATATATGACACTGGGATGGTTTTGTAATTAAGCAAGGGTAAGTTTATTAACAAAGATCAATGTTAATAAGGAAGAATAAAAGACACAGCCCATATGGTTACCAGTATAAAACAACACAAAATACATGTTCTAGTCACTAAAGCCTAATTTAAACAAGTTACAATCTTTGTCTAAGCAGGTTTTGTACTTACATTAAGTCTCTAGCAACACTTGCCTTCCAGGTTAAGAGGATCCAGCTTTCAAAGGCTCAAGGTGCTGGATCCTATCATCTTCCCAGTGATATATAACCAAAACGTCTCTCTGCTGCCCTTATTCTAGCCCAAGTTCATTGTGTGCCTCAAGAGGCAGGATGAATCCCTGCTGTTCAAATTCTTCCTGTTCTTCTCGTCCCCCGGCTGACTCATATGTAAAAGGGACTTCCACAGTTTTGGTTCCATGTTACTTCATTTATGTTGGAGAGAGGTTGACAGCTACCTTCCTTCCTGTCTAGGAGAAAACCTGTTTCTTCCTGTGTTTGGTCACAGACTTTAAAGCATAATATCAGTGAGTATCCATAATTCCTCATATAGTGTTAATACATATATTTCACAGGGATATTAATCACCAGTGTGTTACCGGCTTTCATAAAAGACTGTATTGGATACCCTTTTATAATACAATAATATTGTGTGCAATCAGATGATTCAGTTTCTTTCTCTTTGGGGTGCAGACCCCTTGTTTTCTCCCTGTGGTGTCTGGATCCTCATTGTCAACAAACCACTATTGTTTCTTTGCAATAATTGCACTATAGGTGATATGTTGTGCTGTTATCCCCAAAATGACTTTAGATATCAATATGACTTATGCATTTATAATTACTTACAGTTACACTCATAGTTTTGTCTTTTTGTTGATCTCATATCATGTATAACACAAGGTAGTCCTGAACTGGAAATATTCAACCATATACATAAAAATCTGATTAATTATACTTCATCTACACACACACACACAAATCTGATTGATTATACTTCGTCTACACAAAAAAAAAATTAAAAAAAATAGACCATTTGGCCACATAACAGTAAAATTTGATTTTCCATAAACAAAACCATCAATGTTAGAAAATTAGTGTATATGATCTAATTCACATTCACCATAGTGTGAGTATATTATATCCTAATATGTGTACTTATCTATATATAATGATCCACAGTTGGAATTAACAGCAGTGGAGCTACACTGATTTATACCATCTGGAATCTAGCCCATTATATGTACATGTGTGTGTCAGTGTAATATATATAATATCTTAAATGTATATAAACTCTCAAGCATTCATTTTACTGACAGTCTAAAAATGTTTAAATTAGGCTTTAGTGACTAGAACATGTATTTTGTGTTGTTTTGTACTGGTAACCATTCTGGGGTTAATGCTACATCTTTTGCATCTCAGCCAAAAAATGGATTTTTCAAATATTTTTAGTTAAATGCGAAAAATTCAGATAAAGATACTTAGTTTTTGCCAGTGCAGTGATCTATTTGATAATAAAATGGGGTGGTGGAGAAGGGATGAAAAAATAACTTCAAACTGGATTTTAATCTACAAATTTATCTTATTATAGTCGTTCCCCCACCCGAAGTAAATGGAGTACCCCCAGGGATAAATTTGACCCAGTATCTTTCTAGATACCCTGACTGCAAAGGGAATTAAATCTGTCCACTATCAACAAGAGGGATACCTATATTGTTTCATTAATTCTGTAAAATGTATTGTTACAAAAGTTAATGGCTCTTTAAAACTGAATATAAGGGCTACATTCCAACCAATGAAACTAATCTTTGAAACATGTGGCTAATTGTGCACATATGCATTGTCCAATTGAATTCAATTAGACTACTCACAGGCATAAAGTTAGTCATGGCATAAGTATCTGCAGGATCATGACCATTATTTGGACTGAATTCAATATGACTATGCTCATGCATAATACTATGTGACTAAGTATTTGCCAGTTTGTGGCTGATATGTGGTTTCAAGTTCATACCAAGGTCTATGTGCATGAAAAACAGATTTCATTTACAGTGTTTTTGCCATTTTGCTTCCTCACTTTTAAAATAAAGAGAATTTTACCTATATTTTTTGTTAAACACTTGAAAAAAGTTGTTCATTAATTATATTTTCCTAGGTGACGTTTGTATGTAGCAAAGCACAAAAAGAATCAAGCATCAATGCTCAGGATTAAGGTGACATATCTCAAAATGCCCTGAAGGATTAAGCAGCATGTTTTGTCTTGAGTAGGGATTAACAGTATTGCTTTTCTCTAATTTATGTGTCACTGCTGTGACTATCAATAGGGTGTTGTACAGTATAATAACAGAATTGACATAAGTACTGGGGTTCCATTGTTATGGCTTATACTAACTCAGTCCTGTTCAGCCTCATACAATGGATGTGCCATTTCTAGTAGTTAAGATTAATCAAATATTTGTCTCTAATCCATGCATATGTTCTTCTGATGACACAAAATTCCATTTGCTGGGAGATAGAATTGTATTAGCTTTTTTTGTCTTCTCATTATTTTGATTGTTATAAGCCATTTGTCTCTCATTTACAGCCCCTTAAAGAAAACTCATGTGCAAATCTTCGTACGCAAGAGTTTTGCAAATGATACTTTGTGATGAGCATACAGTTGCAATATTCAGTTGCAATATTCTCTTCGTACATTGTATTAGACGTACTATATTAAAAATCTCAGCTGGACACCCTTTCAGCAAGTCAAGGCTCAGAAGTCACAGATTTGTGTTAAACAAATCTTGTGCTAGTCACATAAGATACAAGCTATAGCTGTGTTGTGTGTCTTGGAAGTTAAAAGAAAAAGCCTGTAAAATAATTTGCAATTTAACAGACTTCAGTCAGTGCTCTCCTATGGCATATATTACATCCTTGCTGATCTGTAATGAAACATTTTTTCACCTAATTGATATTCTGAAAATGGACTGATTCTGTAGTTTAGCAGTTTCTACATTGTGAGGCCTGACGTCTTGAAAGGACACCCATCAGTTTTGGTGAGCAATTCCAGATACTTGTTCTCACCTCTCATTCCCATGGGACTTGTAGACCTGCAGATTCTTCTCATCCCCAGTGATGGCCATGACAGCTTTGGGCTAGAATGCATGTCTTTTTAGTGAGAGACAATTGTGGGAGTAGCACTGAAGCATGACTGAGCCTGTGGGTACTGTAGCTGTCACAACTACTGTTGAGGTTTGTAAATTAATGATCAGATGAAGCAGGATGTACATTAACTCAGAGCTAGCTTTAGTGGTGCAGATAGGATGGGTCTGAGAAAAAAAAATTTGTCCAGACCTTCCCCAGATGCAACTTGTTTTGGTACTACTATATACAGGACAGGTCTGGGAGTTTGGGTGAAAGTTAGTGAGGGGATTCTTTGAGGATACTTAGCTGACTCACTTTTACATAAAGAAACTTTCTCTGCAGCTCTCTAGATCTTTCCCAGGCTGCTCCTGCAGAAATGGAGCCGGCACAGTTGTCAATTTTTAATAAATTTTGACAAGGGACAATTGACAGATACTGCTAAGCCTCCAGACACTGCTGGTTTTTCACATGTCAAGTAAATAGAAGCAATAACTCCTTTATCATCACTATGCAATGTGAGGTAGATCAGTAGTAGTATCCCTTTTTGCAAATGGAGGAACTAAGGTAGAAAAGTTGTCACTTGATTAAAGCTACAGAGGAATCTGTATGAGAGCTGGGATTGGAAAGTGGCAGTCCCATGGGAATGCTCTCAGTCTCATGTCTTGTCTATTTGCTCTTTCTTCCTCTCTTCTTGTTGATCTATCACATTGTGTGGCCAGAGGTCATACTCAGTGCTCTTCAGAAGAGTGTCCGAGTTGGAGGCAGCTGTCTCTGAGAGAGTTTGACAGTGCCAACACCATTAGCTGTACCAATCGGCTGCCCTGAGTCCCTCACAGACATTAGCTGATATGGGATCCTCCTCGCCCAAAATTCAAGAGACCTGTGAGCTCAGTTTTTATGGACTCCAAAAGCCAGAGCAGAGAAACTATACGGAGGCTTTGGGGAAATCAGTGACAAACTTTCAACTCTAGCAATTGTTTTATATCAGTTCATGTTTTCTAGGGTGTCTGGCAAATGAAAAGATTTGATTTTTTTTAAATGAAGGATTAAATTCACCCTGACATTTCTAGGTTCCTCAAATGATGGTGACAGGGCATTTGGGAAGAGAAGATGTCCATGAGATTTGCATTAACTTTAAATCTTTCCCCATGAGTACTGGAACATCCTTTCTGTTTTGTTTCAAACACAAAAGTGGCGGGGGAGTGGGTACACAGAGAAGGAGGGGAATGGATAGTTTCTAGTTATGTTGTCTATCTGTTTAAAATTAAATACTATAAGACCAACTAAGACAGGATGTAAAGCCCTATGTAACTTTTAGCAGGTGGAGAGCTTTATACAGGTGTAAATGACTACACAAGGTGCAATGGAGAATCAGAGACAGTGGATCAGATTCAAATCCAGCCAAGCTGGACTCCATACAGGATCAGGGAATGGGACAGGGAAAGGGGTTGTAAACATCCTTCCTATTCCCCTAGTTGTGGAGCTGGTTGTGGACCAACTGGAGTAATTCAGAGCAACTTAAGGACAATTCTAAATTATACCAGCTGAAGAGGTTCCCTAAGGACCAGTTCATCAGCTGAGGATTGCTGGAATGTATTGTGCTTTCAGTTCTGCCCCCTCCCCCATCACGCTATCATATGCATGGGGTGGGAATGACATGGTGTAAAGTCACCTGAGGATTCTCTTATTACAGGGCAATTCCTGGCTACTCTTTTAGGGCAGCCTCTCTGCCCCCCATCTTCTTAGTGCCACTCTCTGGGCCTAAATCTGTCCCAATGTGTTCAATCCGAGCCAAATTTGCATAAGAAAAAAAGGAGAATGAGCAACTTGATTCTCCCAGAACCACACATGCAGGCTGGCGAATCCACAAAGTGGGTTTAGCGATATAACAGTGGGATTATCACTGAGCTGCTTCCTTTGACACTGGCTCTAAATAAGGTGCTGTACTAGCAGCTGTCAGCAAGCAAAGTGTAAAAGTTACCGTTGCTGTAAACCCTCTATTCCACTTGTGTATCAGAATCCTGTTTGATGTGCCTTCTGTTCCCCTCCCACCTAGCATTATTGCTGCTTTGGGAAGCCTGCTGCTACTTGGAAGATGATTCATGCCATTCAGCAAAACATATATTTCAACTATGGGAAATGAATGAACGTGACAGCATGTTGGCTAGATAAATGTATTTAAATAGTGTAATTTCATTTCAGAATAAAACTGTTTTCCTCTGCATTTGGGGGTAGTAATGATGGGGGTTGGAAGTTTCTGCTCTTTGACAGCTTTGTCTTGTCAGTTGCCTTTGCCACTCAGACAGAGTGAAATATTTGATCTCAGTGGGAATATTTAATATCCTTCCCCTACCCTACCTCCAAATCATCTGGATAGATTCTATTTACCATAATGCTAGTTGGTCTCTGTGTCTCAAGAAAATCTGGAGGAAACCTGCTCAGTCATGTATCATACATTACCATACTGTAATGTATATTATCTTACCCACTACAGAGGGTTGAGCAAAGTGGTAAGGGATCTTTGGAAGAAAGCTACTAGATATGTACAAAGGATTATTACCCAGTTTGCCAAAATCAAAGTCTGGTACTGAATTCAATTTTTCTGCTGCTAAATACCATTTTGGAAGTTGAAATTAAAACTTCAAGATAGCTGCCCCATAATAGCTGTATTTATGTGACTATTATTTTTAAATAAAAATATACAAAATGTTTTTTAGTGTCAACAACATAAAGTGACATTATCTTTAATCTCTGAATTTAAATTCCATTTTAGCCTTTTAAATGGAATTCAAGTCAGAAAATATCATGTGGTTGAGAGAGAGAGAGAAAGTGTGTGTGTGTTGGTATTACAGTAAACATGGCTGATTCACACAATGTTGCAAAAAGAGTTGCTGCAGGGCTTGCCTAATTGATCGGGGTCCCACAAATTTTACTCTGTTTGCTGCCCATGTTCCACTGTCATGTGGTGCTGAGTAGGAGTTGTTTCATGCCGACTGATGGCTCAATGGGGAAAATAACTCTCCGTGGGCGAGCCAGAATCTCTCACCTTCATTCTAATCCAGGATAGGACACATTGCGGATTCATCTTCATTCCTACATAACAGTAAGCTTCTGTCTCGGTCTCCCTTGATCCTCTACCAACACATACATGAGTTATGGACACATTATTTAATCTTTCCCCTCTCAAACTATAACCCATTGTCTAAATCAGCCCTCCATGTGTGAAATCCCATTAAGTCAATGAGAGTTACCCATGCAGGACTGGCAGGAGTAAGCCTTCTATTAGGGAACTAAATCAATCACTTGGCATTTGGCATCAGAGCACAGAATTTGAAATGTTGAATGCTGCATAATCATTTTGTTTCCCTGCCTTGTACAGGCTGTGCCATTCACTTCTGCATAGGGTTTAGAGCTGGTTGAAAATTATACAAAAAACCTGTTTTTCACTGGATAAGAGAGTTTTGGACTAAATTAAAAAAAAACAAACCCTCTAAACATTGTCTGGTTTCAGTGATATTTTTTCAAAATATTTTTGCCAAAAATTGGAGATGTAGTATTTCATGTGAATTGTACTTTGCTCCTTCTGTCCCTATTCCCCTTTGTGGGGCAGATCCCAAATTGGACTAGATCTTCCATAAAAAACCAGGATCAATGACTCCATAGAATAGGGGTCGGCAATCTCTGGCATGCGGCTCGCCAGGGTAAGCACCCTGGTGGGCCAGGCCAGTTTGTTTACCTGCCGCATCGGCAGGTTTGGCCGATCGTGGCTCCCTCTGGCTGCGGTTCGCCGTCCCAGGCCAATGGGGGCGGCAAAAGCGCCATGGGCCGAAGGATGTGCTGGCCGCGACTTCCCCCCACCCCCATTGGCCTGGGATGGTGAACCGCAGCCAGTGTGAGCCGCAGTCCACCGAACCTGCGGACGCGGCAGGTAAACAAATGGACCCGCCCCGCCAGGGTGCTTACCCTGGCGATCTGCATGCCAGAGGTTGCCGACCCCTGCCATAGAACCGTAGAAATGTAGGACTGGAAGGGACCACAGGAAGGATAGCTAATATGATGCCAATTTTTAAAAAGGGCTTCAGAAATGATCCCAGCAATTATAGGCAGGTAAACCTGACTTCAGTACTGGGCAAACTAGTTGAAACTATAGTAAAGAACAAAATTGTCAGAAACATAGGTGAACATAATTTATAAATGGAAAATCATGCCTCACCAATCTGCTAGAATTTGAGAGGGTCAACAAGCATGTGGCTAAGGGGGATTCAGAGGCTATAACGTAATTAGATTTTCAGAAAGCCTTTGACAAGGTCCCTAATCAAAGGCTCTTAAGCAAAGTAAGTTGTCATTAGATAAGAGGGATAATGCTCTCATGGATCAGTAACTGGTTTAAAGATAGGAAACAAAGGAATAAATGGTCAGTTTTCATAATGGAGAGAGGTAACTAGTGGTGTCCCCCAGAGGTCTGTCCTGGGACCAGTCCTATTCAATATATTCATAAATGGTCTGGGAAAAAGGGTAAACAGTCAGGTGACAAAATTTGCAGATGATACAAAACTACGCCAGATAGTTCAATCCCAGGCTGACCGTGAAGAACTATAAAAGAATCTCACAAAACAGAGTGACTGGGCAACAAAATGACAGATTTCAATGTTGATAAATGCAAAGTAATTCAGATTAGAAAACATAATCCCAATTATGCATATAAAGTGATGGGGTCTAAATTAACTGTTATCCCTTAAAAAAGAGATCTTGGAGTCATTGTGGATAGTTCACTGAAAACATCCACTCAATGTGCAGCAACAGTCAAAAAAGCAAACAGAATGTTGGGAATCATGAAGAAAGGGATAGATAATAAGACAGAAAATATCATGTTGCCTCTATACAAATCTCAGAAAACTAAGTGATTGGGCAACAAAATGGCAAATGATATTTAATGTGGATAAATGTAAAGTAACGCACATTGGAAAAAATAACCCCAACTATACATACAATATGATGAGGGCTAATTTAACTACAACTAATGAGGAAAAGGAGTCATCATGGACATTTCTCTGAAGATGTCCACACACTGTGCAGAGGCGGTCAAAAAAGCAAACAGGATGTTAGGAATCATTAAAAAGGGGATAGAGAATAAGACTGAGAATATATTATTGCCCTTATATAAATCCATGGTATGCCCACATCTCGAATACTGTGTACAGATGTGGTCTCCTCACCTCAAAAAAATTTATAATCGGCACTAGAAAAGGTTCAGAAAAGGGCAACTAAAATGATTAGGGATTTAGAGAGGTCCCATATGAGGAAAGATTAAAGAGGCTAGGCCTCTTCAGCTTGGAAAAGAGGAGACTAAGGGAGTATGATAGAGGTATATAAAATCATGAGGTGATGTGGAAAAAGTGGATAGGAAAAGTTATTTACTTATTCTCATAACAAGAACTAGGCATCACCAAATGAAATTAATGGGCAGCAGTTTAAAACAAATAAAAGGAAGTTCTTCTTCATGTAGCGCACAGTCAACTTGTGGAACTCCTTACTTGAGGAGGTTATGAAGGCTAGGACTATAACAGCGTTTAAAAGAGAACTGGATAATCATGATGGTAAGCCATAAATGGCTATTAGCCAGGATGGGTAAGGAATGGTGTCCCTGCCTCTGTTCGTCAGAGGATGGAGACGGATGGCAGGAGAGAGATCACTTGATCATTGCCTGTTAGGTTCACTCCCTCTGGGGCACCTGACATTGGCCATGTTGTAGACAGATACTGGCTAGATGACTTTGGTCTGACCCGGTATGGCCGTCTTATGTCTTATGTTCATGGTACACCCACCATCTTGATACTGCATGCAACTATGGCCGCCCCATCTCAAAAAAGATATATTGGAATTGGAAAAGGTCCGAAAAGGGGCAACAAAAATGATTAGGGTATGGGAATGGCTTCTGTACAGGAGAAATTAATAAGATTAGGACTTTTCATCTGAAAAGAGACAACTCAGGAGGATATGAATGAGTTCTATAAAACCATGACTGTGTGGAGAAAGTAAATAAGGCAAGTGTATTTACTCCTTCTCATAACACAAGAACTAGAGGTACCAAATGAAATTAATAGGCAGCAGGTTAAAAGAAACAAAGAAGTATTTTCACACAACGCAGTCAACTGTGGAACTCCTTGCCAGAGGAGGTGTTGTGA
The DNA here is from genome assembly GCF_003597395.2 of Chelonoidis abingdonii. Classification (NCBI taxonomy): domain Eukaryota; kingdom Metazoa; phylum Chordata; order Testudines; family Testudinidae; genus Chelonoidis; species Chelonoidis abingdonii. Next base: position 276,311,729 of record NC_133769.1, on the reverse strand, counting down.
AGGCCAAGACTATAGCAAAGTTCTTGGAAGATAGATCCATTAATGGCCATGTAGCCAGGATGGCCAGGGCTGCCCAGAGGATTCAGGGGGCCTGGGGCAAAGGCAATTTCGGGGTCCCCTTCCATAAAAAAATTGCAATACTATATTCTCGTGGGGCCCTGCGGGGCCCAGGCAAATTGCCCATTGCTCCCCCCACCATGGGCGGCCCTGGGAAAAATAAACCTTCCGCATCTTGGCACAAACCAGTTTTGAGAAATCTTCTTTACAGGTATCACTGGTTCTCAGAATCAGCTAGTGTTAAAAGGCACTAAAGCTCATTAAAAGGGTTGGACAATATTTCCGTCAAAACTTTTTTTTGGATTGAAAACTAGGGGTTTTAACAGAAAAAAAATCATGGACAATGTCTGCTTTCCTACAAAATGTTTGTGTTTTTTTTAATTGAAAGCTGAAATAGCCTGCCAAAACCTGAATATGGTTTGGGGTTTCGGAGCGTGTGTGGCAATATTTGCCGCTTGCTGTGTTTGATTGTTTAAAGAAAAATAAAAAATTATGCTTAAAAAAATATCCCAACTTTGAACCACCTCAGCTTGTGACCAAACGCCTGGCCCATCCAGTCAAGAGATTTTTCCAGGTTTCTGATAGTCTGCTGGCTTCCTGACTCATATCTGTCTCCATAATTTGGGATTATTTAGTTTAGAACATAAGAACAGCCATATTGGGTCAACCAAAGGTCCATCCAGCCCAGTATCCTGTCTACCAGCGATGGCAATGCAGTGCCCCAGAGGGAGTGAACCTAACAGGTAATGATCAAGTGATCTCTCTCCTGCATCCATCTCCATCCTCTGACAAACAGGAGGCTGGGGCACTATTCCTTACCCATCCTGGCTAATAGCCATTAAAGGACTTAACCTCCATGCATTTATCTGTTTCCTAGAGACTGGCTCCAGGGGTCTCCCAAACTGGAGATGGTTACTGTGGGTTTGTCTTTAGTATAGCTTATGTACATACTCCACGAACTGAGCATTTGAGCTTCTTCCAGAACTGGGATGAGCCTATGTTGTGAACTGACATGCTCAAAATAGCACTGCATGTGAATGGATACAGGGTGCTAAAATTAAATTAACCAGGGGTTCTCAAACTGGTGGTCCGGGGACCCTCAGGGGTCAAAGTTATTACTGGATCATGAGCTGTCAGCCTCCACCTCAAACCCCGCTTTGCCTCCAGCATTTCAATAGTGTTAAATATATATAAAAAAGTATTTCAATTATAAGGGGAGGAGGTGTTGCACTCAGAGGTTTGCTATGTGAAAGGGTCACCAGTACAAAAGTTTGAGAACACACTGAATAACCCTCTAAGCCTCGAAGGGGAGGCGGGGTCAGGGCCGGGCCAGGGCGGGGCTGGTGTGAGCCTCACCCATTCTCTTGGGGACCCCCTGCAGAGCCTGGGGCAAATTGCCCACTTGCCCCCCCCCCCCCCGTGCGGCCTGGAATGGCAGGCACGGTTCCTAGTCTCCGTTTGCCAGAAGTTGGACCGAGTGACAGGGGATGGCTCAGTTGCATGATTATCTGTCTTTTCATTCACTCCGGGTACCTGGCATTGGCCACTGTCATAAGACAGGATGCTGAGCTAGATGGGCATTTGGTTCACCCAGTATGGTCATTCATAAGTTCTTATGCCCCTGCCCCCTGGGCTTTGTCATCTAATGATAGAACAAGAAGCAATGGGCTTAAACTGCAACAAGAGAGATTTAGATTGGACATTAGGAAAAAGTTCCTAACTGTCAGGGTAGTTAAACACTGGATAATTGCCTAGGGAGGTGTGGAATCTCATTTCTGGACGATATTTAAGAGTAGGTTAGATAAATGTCTATCAGGGATGGGTCTAGGCAGTATTTGGTCCTGCCATGAGGCAGGGGACTGGATTCGATAACCTCTCGAGGTCCTTCCAGTCTAGAGAGTCTATGAATCTATAATACTCAGTTTAAAAGCTTGTCTGTCCTGTCTCTTCTCCTATTAAGGCCTGTGATAGGGTTAACTGGCCTTTTGTGGGTGGCTAGGCCCCCATCCACAGAGCCATCCTTTAAAAATGCAATTGTGTATGTGTTTTTGTGGAATTGTAGTTAACTTCTCTAGTACAAGGTAAAAGTTTCTAAATATTTATGTTGCAGTGTGTAGGAATGTATTTTCCAACATTTTTTAAAGTACATGTAAAATACTGTTGCAAGAAATAGATACTTTTCCCCTTTCTTTTTTCTCATTCAAGTTTCATGATCCTGATAACTGTACTAATGCTAACAAATTGCCAGGCACTAACACCATAGGCTTTTGTGGGTGGGAGCTGGAGTTTGGGCCCTAAGACAATTAAACAGGTGTCTTGCTAGAAGTGATACTAAAAAATCTTGCTTACTTAACTCTTTCAGTTAGGCTAGTATTGCATGTAGAAATGTGGTTGTATTGTCGACCTATCTGCTCTTCACACTTGTATTCAAAAGCTTGAAAAGCAAATCCTCCAAATAATCACACAACTGTAGATTAAATGTGATAGAATCAAATAAGAGGCACAATTAGGTAACCTTTATATAGATTTTTTCTCTTTTAATTTGTCTGTTTCATGTAAAATTATCTTTTTTACACAGTACACAGCCCTCTGTCAAAAAAAGGACCCTCTGTTCAATACTGAAAATTCAGCCCTGTTCTCTGGATTTCAAGTAAAAATCATGAAAGTGGAACACTGAATCAGTTGCCTTTGAAGTTGTGGGGATCATTGTCTCTGTCTCTTTTTGGACCTCCTCTTGTCAAGCCCTTGTTGAAGTATCGTAATTTGCTCATTCATCCTTGTTAAGATTTATTGCTTCTCTTTGTGTTGGACAAATGAGGTTTAAATTCTTCAGAGTTATGGAATACACTAGAGAACAAATTAAATACTGATCTTTTCACTGAGTTTCAACGAACTTGTTGCAATTGCAATTTTATTCCTCCCCTTATTTTAAAAATGTCTCCAATTTACATAACATGCTATTAAGGCAAACAATATATAGAAATGTGATATGCCTTGTAGCCATGTCAAAGCCATTGGATCTGTGACAGAAAGCCAATCTTTTCCTATTCTAGCCAGAAACTATAGACTGTGATCTCATCATGTCTGATCGACTAAGTAAGATGAGGCCTAGTCAATACTCAGATGGAAAAACTCCAAAGAACCCATAGGTATTCAAGAAAGTGACAATGCTGATTCAGTAGGTGGCAGTTTTCCTACTGAGGAAATATGGAAGGAATACTCAAATAATGCCTAGGGAGATATTGTGATACTGGAGATGATATAAAAGTTGTTTCAGTACCTTAGGACATTAATGACTGATGCTACAACACTTTATGCTTGACTGGAGCTGTTAAATAGAGCTGGTCTAAATATTTTTGTCAGTGTTTTTTGATGAAAAATGGTTTTTAAAATTATACAAAAAATCATGAATAAGTTTCATTATAGTTTGAATTGAAACAAAATCTTTGGATTTTTTCAATTTTTGTTTTTGTTTTATTCCTTTTTTATACATTTTCTCCCTAAATTCATAGATTCCGAGGCCAGAAAGGACCATTATTGATCATCTACTATGACTTCCAGTAAAACACAGGTCACTGAACTTCCCCAAAATAATTCCTAAAGTATATCTTATAGAAAAACATCCAATCTTGATTTTAAAAGGATCAGTGATGGAGAATCCACCATGACCCTTGGTAAATTGTTCCAGTGGTTAACTACTCTTCCTGTTAAAAATGTACACCTTATTTCCAGTCTGAATTTGTCTTGCTTCAACTTCCAGTCTTTGGATTGTCTGCTAGATTGAAGAGCCTGTAATTAAATATTTGCTCCCCATGTAGCTACTGATAGTCTGTAATCAAGTCACCCCTTAACTTTCTCTTTGTTAAGCTAAATAAAGTATGCTTCTTGAGTCTATCAATATAATGTAGGTTTTCTAATCCTTTAATCATTTTCCTGACTCTTCTCTGACTCTCTACAATTTATCAACATCCTTCCTGGTTTTTGGACACCAGAACTGGACACACTATTCAAGCCACAGTTACCGCTGCCAAATACCACACTTTACTCGAGTGTCCTCTGTTTACATTTTCAAAAATTGCACAACCCTTTTGGCCACAGCATTGAGTGATTATCCAGTATGACCCCTCAATCTTTTTTCAGAGTCACTGCTTCCCAGGATAAAGTAATTCATCATGTAAATATTCCCTGCATTTTTTTGTTCCCAGATGAATATATTTACCTTTAGCCATATTAAAATGCATATTGTTTACTTGCACGCAGCTTACCAAACGATCCAGATTGTTTTGAATCAGTGAGCTGCCTTCTTTATTATTTACTACTCCCCCAGTTTTTGTGTTATCTGCAAACTTTTATCAGGGGTGAGTTTATATTTTCTTCCAGATCATTAATAAAAATGTTAAATAGTGTATGCCCAAGAACTGATGCCTGTTTGGACCCCACTAGGAACACACCTGTTGGATGATGATTCTCCATTTACAATTATATTTTGAGACTTATCATTTAGACAGCTTTTAATCCATTTAATGTGTGCCATGTTAATTTTATATTTTTTTAGTTTTTTAATAAAAATGTCATGCAGTACCAAGTCAAATGCCTTATAGAAGGCGAAGTATGTTACTTTAACACTACTACCTTTATCAACCAATCCTGTAATCTCATCAGGAAAAGATATCAAGTTAGATCTATTTTCCATAAATCAATATTATTTTGCATTGATTCTATTACCCTTCTTTAATTCTTTCTTAATTGACTCCTGTATCAGCTGCTCCATTATCTTGCCTGGGATTGATATCAAGCTCACAGGTCTATAACTATTTAGGTCATCCTGTTTATCCTTTTTAAATATTGGCACAAATTAGTTTTTTTCCTGTCTTCTGAAACTTCCCTGTGGTTCCAAGGCTTATTGAAAATCTACGTTAACAATCCAGAGATCTTCTTAACCTCTTCTTATGAAACTCTTGGATTCAAGTTATCCAGACCTGCTGATTTTAAAATATCTAACTTTAGAAGCAGCTGTTTATCATCCTCCTGAAACACTAGTGGTATGGAAAGAATGTTCACATATGATATGAATACATCTGTTTTTTTTTCCCATATGCAGAACAGAAATATTTATTGCACACATCTGCCTTTTCTGTATTTCATTCATAATTCTACTCTTTCCATCTAGTAATGGTTCAATACCATTATCAGGATTCTTTTTGTTCCTAATATTCTTAAAAACTCCTACTTATTGTCCGTAATTCTTCTGACCACAGATTTATCCCTGCATTCCTTTGCTTCCCTTATTAATTTTCTACAATTCCTAGATTTTGATTTATATTCATTATTAACAGCTTTCTCTTTCTTCCTTTTGTTATATGTTACTTCTTTATTCTATTTTTATAGCTTCCTTCATTTTTGTTCTAAACCAGGTCAGTTTTTTAACCAATGTGACCTTCTTTCTCAATTGTGAGAATTTTGGCTTTGGGGGCATCTAGTATAGTATTCTTAAACAAATCCCAATTATCATTCAATTTTTCTTCTGATTAAACTCTTCCTCCAAACTGAGGCTCATAATTGTTTTCAGCTTTGAGAAACTAGACCTTTTAAAGCACCAAGTACATATATCACTGGTCTGCACATTATAAATATAATCATCTCATAATCACTTGTACCTAAGTTACCATTAATTTCTGGTTCAATAATCAGTTCCTCTTTTTCTGTTAAGACAAGGTCCAATAAAGAAATTTCTCCATGTTGGCTCAAACACTAAGTTATGAAATTGTCATGTATAATATTTAGAAATTCCAAAGATGTTTTAGTCTTGGCAGTATGAGACCTCCTGGATGTGTTACTCAGAGTGAAGTCCTCCATGATCATTCAGCTTCCGCCCCTCACCCCAACACGCATATAATAGGTTCATATGGAGGTAGTCATGCTTTTCCTTAATATCGTTTGGTGGTCTGTAGAGAGGTCAATTAATACCTCATCTTCTGCTTTATTTGTTAGGACATTGATCCATAAACATTCAAGATCATTTTCTAAGAGTTGCCAGTGACTTGGAAACATGATATTTTTGATATAGAGTGCCACTCCCCCATCCCTTTTGCCCACTTGATCCTTCCTAAAAAGGTTGTCATAATTGATTTTAACATTGCAATCACGGGAATTGTCCCACTATGTTTCAGTAATACCAGCTAGCTCAAATTTATTCTCATGAATTAGCAATTCCAATTTCTCTTGTTTGTCACCCAGGCTCCTAGCATTGGTGTACAGGCAATTAAAGCATTTTGATTCTGTATGTCCTTTGGTTACTTGGTAAATTTTATTCTCAACAACTAAATTTGGTGCTAAATGCTTGTATCTTCCCTCTTTTTACTCTCCCCCTTTTGTTATTAGTCTAATCCCCTCCTGACTACTCTAGCCATTCTATCCTAAAAAGATTGGTTCCCGTTTAATTTAGTTGGAGTCCATCATGGGCAGTGTGTATAAAAGACTGGGGAAGGCTGTGGCTCTCCAAATAGCCGCACGTGGCTCCATGCTGATGCCCTCTTCTGCTTGCTGCTCATTAGCCTCTGCCCAGGCAGACTGCTCCTCTTCCAGAAGCCTGCTGGGGCTGGGGCTAGAGTGGGCAGGACTGGGGTGGCTTGGGCTGCCCAGCACGGGGCGGGGGGGCCTTGGCCCTGGGGCCATGCCACCCTGTGCTCTGGGGCTGGAGGCGTTCAGGTGGCAGAGGACTGGGGGTGGGAGAAGTGCTGAGCTGTGGTGGGGGAATGGGGGTGGGGGAGGCAGAATATTGCTCAGGCATGCAGGAGTGAAGTCAGGAAGGCCAAATCACACTTAGAGTTGCAGTTAACAAGGATGTGAAGAGTTAACAAGAAGGGTTTCTAAAGGTATGTTAGCAATAAGAAGAAAGTCAGGGAAAGTGTGGGCCCCTTACTGAATGGGGAAGGCAAACTAGTGACAGAGGATGTAGAAGAAGCTAATGTACTCAATCTTTTTTTTGCCTCTGTCTTCACAAACAAGGTCAGCTCCCAGACTACTCCACTGAGCAGCACAGTATTGGGAGGAGGTGACCAGCCCTCTGTGGAGAAAGAAGTGGTTCAGGACTATTTAGAAAAACTGGACAAGCACAAGTCCATGGGGCCAGATGCACTGCATCCAAGGGTGCTAAAGGAGTTGGCAGATGTGATTTCAGAGCCATTGGCCGTTATCTTTGAAAACTCAGGGCGATCGGGGGAGGTCCCGGGTGACTGGAAAAAGGCTACTAAGTAGTGCCCATCTTTAAAAAAGGGAAAGAGGAGGATCCATGGAACACAGGCCAGTCAGCCTCACTGCAGTCCCTGGAAAAATCATATATCAGAGGGGTAGCCGTGTTAGTCTGAATCTGTAAAAGCAGCAGAGAATCCTGTGGTACCTTAAATTAGACTAAACAGAAGTTTGGCATGAGCTTTCGTGGGTGAAATCACCCCTTCGTAAGATGATGAAGTGAATACCACATTCATCTGACGAAGTGGGTATTACCCACGAAAGCTCATTGCTCCAAAATGTCTTTTTTGGAAAAATCATGGAGCAGGTCCTCAGGAATCACTTTGAAGCACTTAGAGGAGAAGAAAGTGATCAGGAAACAGTCAGCAAGGATTCACCAAGGGAAAGTCATGCCTGACTAATCTAATCTACATTCTATGATGAGGTAACTGGGTCTGTGGCTGAGGGGAAAGCAGTGGATATGTTATTCCTTGACTTTAGCTGAGCTTTTGTTATGGTGTCCCACAGTATTCTTGCCAGCAAGTTAAAGAAGTATGGGCTGGATGAATAAACTATAAGTTGAATAGAAAGCTGGCTAGTGCAGGCTCAATGGGTAGTGATCAATGGCTCCATGTCTAGTTGGCAGCTGGTATCAAAGCGAAGTGCCGGCCAAATACTCAGTTTGTTCAATATATTCATTAATGGTCTGGAGGATGGAAATGAATTGCACCCTCAGCAAGTTTGCAGATGACACTAAACTGGAGGAGTAGTAAATATGCTGGAGGGAGGGAAGGATACAGAGGGACTAGACAATTAGAGGATTGGGGCAAAAAGAAATCTGATGAGCTCATCAAGGACAAGTGCAGAGTCCGAACTTAGACAAAAGAATCCCATGCACTGCTACAAACTAGTGACTGAAGCGGCTAGCAGCAGTCTGTCAGAAAAGGAGCTACAGGTTACAGTGTACGAGAAAGCTGCTTATGAGTCAACAGTGTGCCTGTGTTGCCAAGAAGGCTAATAGCATTTTGGGCTGTATAAGTAGTGGGAGTAATTGCCCAGCAGAACAAGGACGTGATCAATTTCCCCTTATTTGCAATGGTTGAGGCCCATCTGGAGTACTCTGGTGTCCAATTTTGGGCCCCACACTAACAAGAAGGATGTGAAATTGGAAGAGTTCTTCACAGAGGCAACAACAACGATAGGGGCTGGAATACTGATTTATGAGGCAGAAAGCTGAGAGAACGAGATTTTGAGTTCTCCGAAAGAGAAGAAGAAAGGAGGCTTTGATCGCTTCATCAACCTACGTGAAAGGGGAATCCAAAGAGGAAGATCTAGACTGTTCTCAATGGAGCAGATGAAACAGAACAAGATAATGGTCTCAAGTTGCCATGGGGGAGGTTTGGTGGATATTGAGGAAAAACTTTTTCACCTAGACAGGGTGGTTGAAAGGCACCATTGGAAGGTTACCATAGGGAGGTGGTGGAATTTCCCTTACCTTAGAGGTTTTTTTTTATAAAGGGATCAGGCTTTGCCAAAGCCCCTAGGCTGGAAGTGATTTTAGTGGGAATTGGTTCTACTTTGAAGCAGATGGGTTGGACTAGATGACCTCCTGAGGTCATTCCCATTCCTGTGATGGATATCTTCCCACAAGGCTTTAATGGAAATAATGCTTAAATATATGTGTTTTAATGCTACATGATCATTTTTTGTACTTCGAACGTTAATAAATGTGGGTGGCTGTGTAACTAGGCTTGATTTCTAATACCTAAGTAGAAAGATTGCACCATTTAGTCAGTTACTGAAGAAAGGAAAATTATGAAATTAAGTACCTAATCAAAAAACACTTAAAGGACAAGGATTCTTTGGAATGATACCAATCCATACATAAGAAGTCGACTTGAGGATGAGCCCAGTAAACAATTGATGCACCTGTAAAAACTGTGATACATACATGGACATGTGACTTACCCAGGTGACCTCTAAAACTTCCATCTTGGGCTAGACTTTGCAATAGGAGTGGGGAGGGGTTCTCCATCCCACAAGAAGAAAGTTCTACTTTAAACTCTGGGAGAACCCTCCATTGTCTTCACTAGCTAAAAGAAGAAGCCTGCCTCCTCCACACAGGATAACTTGAAAAGAAACTGGAACCAAAGTAACAGGTAAACTATATAGATGTGAGTGATTGCGTGGAATGGACCCATGCTAAAAGATTTAAGCCTGTACAAGCAAGCATTCTGGAAGCTGTGAGGATCTTATCTGTATTCCCAGTTTTGATTAGACATAAATTTTGCAAACATTGTTATTTTAGTTTTGCCTGTGATACTTTGTTCTGCGTCGTAAATACTCTATTACTTGGAACCACCTTAAACCTACTTCTGTAATTTAATTATAAAATCACTTTTTACTTATTAATTGACTCAGAGTATGTATTAATTCCTGGGGGAGCAAACAACTGTGCATATATCTCTATCAGAGTTATAGAGGGCGAACAATTTGTGAGTTTACCCTGAATAAGCTTTATACAGAGTAAAACGAATTTATTTGGATTTAGACCCATTGGGAGTTGGGCATATAAGTGTTAAAGACAGGAACACTCCTGTTAGCTGCTTTCAGGTAAACTTGCAGCTTTGAGGCAAGTAATTCAGACCCTGGGTCTTCGTTGGAGCAGACAGGAATGTCTGGCTCAGCAAGACAGGGTGCTGGGGCCCCGAGCTGGCAGGGAAGGCAGAGGTAGAAGTAGTCTTGGCACATCAGATGGCAGCTCCCAAGAGAGTTTCTGTTGTCCAACTCATCACACCTCCCTACTCTGATATTCTATGATTCTATGAAAGGGTGGGCCAGGCTGGGTGCTAGCCTCCCCGAGCCCATGGTTGACCGACCATCCATGGAGTCCATCAAAACTATATGTTTCCCTATCCCCACTGAAGGTGGATTAATGTTCCACAAAACCAAAAACCTCCACCACCACCCCCCAACTTATTTCACTTCCAGAATCTTCTGCCTTTTATCTTTCTTTTTTCCTGGGACAAGTAGGATCTCAGAAAAGATTGCTTGGACATTATTTTTCTTCAGAACACTGAAGAAGTAATTTATTTTCTGTAAGATATGTTGTGAAGCATTGTCATTAGTGAACCAATATGAGCCATTACTAGTGATCCTTACTGGTTGACTTCAAAAGCTTATCCAATCTTAATGATGACTCGTGTCTTGGATCCCGGAAGTCAGCACACTGTACTGTTGTCAGCCTGTCCCCTGCAGAATGTTCTTTCAATTTTTCTCAGTATTGAGTCCTCAACAAGAATTATCTGTTTTCCATGGAGGGTTAGAGAACTTTTTTGTGGTCAAGCTTGATTTTCTTGCATGTTTGGGCCAAGCTGCCATCCACAGGTGTGTCCTGTACATCTCTGCATACACTTGGACCAGAGTCTAACTCTGTCACCAGTAAAATAATGGAACAAGTATCAGAGGGGAAAACAATAAATATCTTGAAGATCACTACACCTTACACTTCCACAGGTGAACTTCCTCAGTATCAAGTGCTGCAGAGCAGACTGTGCCATCTTCATGGCATTATCGCCTCTCAGCATCATTGTGTGTGGAGTTTGTGGCAGAGTGTGTGTACAATTCAGGATCAGCATGGGGAGGTGAGGTAGGGCCTGGAGGAAGAGCTGTGGAAATGGCATGCTTTCCCCTACCAATCATACAGAACTTTCCTAGGTAACTTAATGCTGACAGTATGGACATTAGAGTTGAACAAATAGAGCAAACTTTATGTGAAAACTTCCTTACTAAAAAAAAAACAAAGCTAGGTGGAATTGGATTTTCCTTTTCATGAAAAATCTCAATGAGTTTCAAAAAAACCTGACTAGCTCCAGACAAAAACAACAAAAATAGAAATTTCCTTTTAAGCTAAATTAAAATAAATAAGTTCCAAGTTAAACAAAATGTTTTGTTTCAATAAAATCAAACATTTCGTTCCAATTTTCACATTTTAATTTTTTAAAAAATATTATAAAAGAAATTTTGAAATGAAAAGTCATTTCAAAATTAAAAAATGAAATGTTCTATTCAAAAAATGTTGAAAAAACGCATTTGGACATTATCAAAATGTTTCATGTTGTTTTTTCAAAGTGAAAATTTATCTTAAAATCTTAAAATTTCAAAGTCAAAATTTATCTTAATCGATATACCTCTGTGAAATATTTTGTTTTCAACCAATCAACATTTTCTGGTAGAAAAAAAGTTCCATTGCAAAATTTCCAACTCGCCCTACTAATAAAACCTGCACAATCACTTCTGGAAATTCACGATCTTTTTGTTCACTTACATGAAAGTTTGGGTGAGTGAGATTTTATTTGTAAGAATGTTCATGGAAAGAACTGTGCTGTGAATGATAGCACAAAAAATATTCATGTTCCTTTGGGTGATCATGTTAAACGATTAATCTATTGGAGATGCTTTTGTTGTTGAACTGAAATCAAGACTGGATATGTTATTTCTCAAATAGAAGGCATGGGCTTCATGTTGTAATTACTGGGTGAGGTTCAATGGCCTGTATTTTGCAGGAGGTCAGACTAGAGCTGTGATCATAATGGCCACTTATTTCCTTAAATCTGTGCACCTGTAGGAGATCCATAGGACTGGCTGTTCATGTGGAAGTACTATCCAGAAAGATTGTATTAGTATGGGTTAGGCAAGCACATCATTTGTCTAATTACATCTGGAAGGCGGTGTGGACAACTGGTGGAGGCTTGAGTCTGTTGTCCTAGGGAACTGGGTTCTGGTCCGTTCCCAGCTCTACTTGACGGAGTCTTGTCCAATTTCTTGGCTATGGTAGCTGTAAAATGAGTGAATGATAGTTATAGCTCCCCTAAAGTACTGGTCTGAGGACTTGGTTAATAATGGCTGTGAAGCACTGAGGAATATGTGCATAAATTGGAGAGTTTGGAGGAGAGCAAAAAAACTGATAAAAGGTTTAAAAAAATCTGACTTTGAGGTTCCTTCCATCTCTGCATTTGTATGATTCTATGAAAAAGAGTGACAGAATCATTCCCTTAGGTCATATGCAGAGAACTGGGGAAGAATTATCCTTTTATGTATCTTGCACAGGACTAAGCACACTGTGAGTACTTAGTAACACTAATAATTTATTATTTATTAACAGAAAGACACATTGTCCTTCTGGTTAATGAGGGTTGAATTAAATAAGTTTATGGTGGTGATGGTATAATGAGATTTCCTACAATGACGTGTGGGCCATTTGTGACAGCTAGCAGCAAATATCCCCAATGGCCGGTGGTGGGGCACTAGATGGGAAGAGTTCTGAGTTGCCACAGAAAATTCTTTCCCAGGTGTCTGGCTGGTGGGCCTTTCAGATATGCTTATGGTCCAACTGATCACTATGTTTGGGGTTGGGAAGGAATTGGCAGAGACTCTGAGGGTTTTTCGCCTTCCTTTGCAGCATGGGGCACATAGGTCACTTGTATGTTTAAACTAGAG
>NC_133769.1:276294395-276295527 GCF_003597395.2 Chelonoidis abingdonii | reverse complement strand
CAAAGCAGGCCTCAAGCTCAGTAGGTCCAAATGCAAATTTAAACAAGCTGAACTCTCCTTTCTGGGGCATACAATTTCACAGGCTGGACTAAAACCTGATCCAGATCATATCCTGGCAATTTCAAATGCTCCTCCTCCAACAGATTTGCAAACCTTACGTTCCTTCCTGGGTCTTACCTTCTGGTATGCAAAATTCATTCCCACTAATGCTTCTGTCACTGAACCGTTATGAGAATTACTACGGAGAAGTTCAACCTTAGTGTGGACAACGGATGCACAAGGTAGTTTTGAAACAGTGAAAGACTTGATTGTACATTGTCCAGTACTTGCACTATTCAGTCCCACATTGTCCACAGTCGTTAACTACTGATGCTTCTGATTATGGACTTGGGGCTGTCCTCACAACTTCAGGAGGACAACACAGAAAGGACTGTTGAATTTGCTTCAAGGACACGAAGTAATGCTGAGAGAAAATATTCTACAGTTGAAAAAGAAGCACTTGCTTGTGTCTGGGCTACTGAAAAATGGAGGACTTGCCTGAGAGGCCGCACGTTCAAGTTGCACACAGACCACAGCCCTTTGATGACATTGCTCACCACAAAAGGACTGGGAAGAGCAGGATATCATATTGCTAGATGGTCTGCAAGACTGCCCTCTTTCAGTTATGAATTGGAATATAAGCCTGGAAACAAAAATGTGGTAGCTGATTGCCTTTCTCGCCTGTCTTTGCCTTCTCAGATGGTCCACCAGAGCATGATGATGTAGTAGTTGCGCTTATTACAAGCACTCTTACTGCAGATACAAGAGAACAATTTCAAGCTGCTTGTTCAGTGCGTCCAATTCAACAAAAACTATGGGAATTTCTGACAAAGAGATGGCCCAGTAACCCTAAAAACCTTGACCCAGTTTTGCTGCCTTATTTTAGAATTTGGGATGAACTTTCTTTTCTCGATGGCTGTGTGCTACGAGGTACACACCGGCTTCTTGTGCCAGAAGAAATACAGTGAAAACTCATACACCTGGCACACAATACTCATCAAGGAATTGTCAGAACCAAACAATGACTATGGGATCTGTATTGGTGGCCAGGGATGGACTCTCAAACTGAAGCACCCATAAAAATCCTGTGTCA
>NC_133769.1:276287238-276294295 GCF_003597395.2 Chelonoidis abingdonii | reverse complement strand
ATGTATATTATCTTACCCACTACAGAGGGTTGAGCAAAGTGGTAAGGGATCTTTGGAAGAAAGCTACTAGATATGTACAAAGGATTATTACCCAGTTTGCCAAAATCAAAGTCTGGTACTGAATTCAATTTTTCTGCTGCTAAATACCATTTTGGAAGTTGAAATTAAAACTTCAAGATAGCTGCCCCATAATAGCTGTATTTATGTGACTATTATTTTTAAATAAAAATATACAAAATGTTTTTTAGTGTCAACAACATAAAGTGACATTATCTTTAATCTCTGAATTTAAATTCCATTTTAGCCTTTTAAATGGAATTCAAGTCAGAAAATATCATGTGGTTGAGAGAGAGAGAGAAAGTGTGTGTGTGTTGGTATTACAGTAAACATGGCTGATTCACACAATGTTGCAAAAAGAGTTGCTGCAGGGATTGCCTAATTGATCGGGGTCCCACAAATTTTACTCTGTTTGCTGCCCATGTTCCACTGTCATGTGGTGCTGAGTAGGAGTTGTTTCATGCCGACTGATGGCTCAATGGGGAAAATAACTCTCCGTGGGCGAGCCAGAATCTCTCACCTTCATTCTAATCCAGGATAGGACACATTGCGGATTCATCTTCATTCCTACATAACAGTAAGCTTCTGTCTCGGTCTCCCTTGATCCTCTACCAACACATACATGAGTTATGGACACATTATTTAATCTTTCCCCTCTCAAACTATAACCCATTGTCTAAATCAGCCCTCCATGTGTGAAATCCCATTAAGTCAATGAGAGTTACCCATGCAGGACTGGCAGGAGTAAGCCTTCTATTAGGGAACTAAATCAATCACTTGGCATTTGGCATCAGAGCACAGAATTTGAAATGTTGAATGCTGCATAATCATTTTGTTTCCCTGCCTTGTACAGGCTGTGCCATTCACTTCTGCATAGGGTTTAGAGCTGGTTGAAAATTATACAAAAAACCTGTTTTTCACTGGATAAGAGAGTTTTGGACTAAATTAAAAAAAAACAAACCCTCTAAACATTGTCTGGTTTCAGTGATATTTTTTCAAAATATTTTTGCCAAAAATTGGAGATGTAGTATTTCATGTGAATTGTACTTTGCTCCTTCTGTCCCTATTCCCCTTTGTGGGGCAGATCCCAAATTGGACTAGATCTTCCATAAAAAACCAGGATCAATGACTCCATAGAATAGGGGTCGGCAATCTCTGGCATGCGGCTCGCCAGGGTAAGCAGCACCTGGTGGGCCAGGCCAGTTTGTTTACCTGCCGCATCGGCAGGTTTGGACCGGATCGTGGCTCCCTCTGGCTGCGGTTCGCCGTCACAGGCCAATGGGGGCGGCAAACCCAGCGCCATGCGGACCGAAGGATGTGCTGGCGCGGACTATTCCCCCACCCCCATTTGGCCTCGGGATGGCGTGAAACCGCAGCCCCAGTGTGAGCCGCAAGTCCACGCGAACCTGCGGACGCGGCAGGTAAACAAATGGACCCGCCCCGCCAGGGTGGCATTCACCCATGCCGGTCTGCCATGCCAGAGGTTTGCCAGGACCCCTGCCATAGAGACCGTAGAAATGCTAGGACTGGAAGGGACCACAGGAAAAGGATAGCTAATATGGATGCCAATTTTTAAAAAGGGCTTCAGAAAATGATCCCAGCAAGTATCCGGCCGGTAAACCTGACTTCAGTACTCGGGCAAACTAGTTGAAACTATAGTAAAGAACAAAATGGCAAACATAGGTGAAACGTAAATTGTATAAATGGAAACTCAGTGCCTCACCAATCTGCTAGAATGTTGCGAGGGGTCAACAAGCATGTGGCTAAGGGGGATTCAGAGGCTTATAACGTAATTAGCATTTCAGAAAGCTTGACAAGGTCCCTAATCAAAGGCTCTTAGCAAGTAAGTTGTCATTAGATAATGAGGGAATGCTCTCATGGATCAGTAAACTGTTTTTAAAGATAGGAAACAAAGGAATAAATGGTCAGTTTTCATAATGGGAGAGAGTAACTACTAGTGGTGTCCCCCAGAGGGTCTGTCCTGGGACCAGTCCTATTCAATATATTCATAAAATGGTCTGGAAAAAAGGGTAAACAGTCAGGTGACAAATTTGCAGATGATACAAACTACGCCCAGATAGTTCAATCCCAGGCTGACCGTGAAGAACTATAAAAGAATCAATCTCACCAAAACAGAGTGACTGGCAACAATAAATGACAGAATTTCAATGTTGATAAATGCAAAAAAAA
Source organism: Chelonoidis abingdonii (assembly GCF_003597395.2). Taxonomy (NCBI): domain Eukaryota; kingdom Metazoa; phylum Chordata; order Testudines; family Testudinidae; genus Chelonoidis; species Chelonoidis abingdonii. Next base: position 276,292,048 of record NC_133769.1, on the reverse strand, counting down.
GTAATTCAGATTAGAAAAAACATAATCCAATTATGCATAAAAGTGATGGGGTCTAAATTAACTGTTATCCCAAACCAGAAAGACAAAAAACTTAAAAAAGAGATCTTGGAGTCATTGTGGATAGTTCACTGAAAACATCCACTCAATGTGCAGCAACAGTCAAAAAAGCATACAGAATGTTGGGAATCATGAAGAAAGGGATAGATAATAAGACAGAAAATATCATGTTGCCTCTATACAAATCTCAGAAAACTAAGTGATTGGGCAACAAAATGGCAAATGATATTTAATGTGGATAAATGTAAAGTAACGCACATTGGAAAAAATAACCCCAACTATACATACAATATGATGAGGGCTAATTTAACTACAACTAATGAGGAAAAGGAGTCATCATGGACATTTCTCTGAAGAGATGTCCACACACTGTGCAGAGGCGGTCAAAAAAAGCAAACAGGATGTTAGGAATCATTAAAAAGGGGATAGAGAATAAGACTGAGAATATATTATTGCCCTTATATAAATCCATGGTATGCCCACATCTCGAATACTGTGTACAGATGTGGTCTCCTCACCTCAAAAAAGATATACTGGCACTAGAAAAGGTTCAGAAAAGGGCAACTAAAATGATTAGGGATTTAGAGAGGGTCCCATATGAGGAAAGATTTAAAGAGGCTAGGCCTCTTCAGCTTGGAAAAGAGGAGACTAAGGGAGGATATGATAGAGGTATATAAAATCATGAGTGATGTGGAAAAAGTGGAATAGGAAAAGTTATTTACTTATTCTCATAATACAAGAACTAGGCATCACCAAATGAAATTAATGGGCAGCAGTTTAAAAACAAATAAAAGGAAGTTCTTCTTCATGTAGCGCACAGTCAACTTGTGGAACTCCTTACTTGAGGAGGTTATGAAGGCTAGGACTATAACAGCGTTTAAAAAGAGAACTGGATAAATTCATGATGGTTAGTCCATAAATGGCTATTAGCCAGGATGGGTAAGGAATGGTGTCCCTAGCCTCTGTTCGTCAGAGGATGGAGACGGATGGCAGGAGAGAGATCACTTGATCATTGCCTGTTAGGTTCACTCCCTCTGGGGCACCTGACATTGGCCACTGTTGTAGACAGATACTGGGCTAGATGGACCTTTGGTCTGACCCGGTATGGCCGTTCTTATGTTTTATGTTCATGGTACACCCACATCTTGAATACTGCATGCAACTATGGCCGCCCCATCTCAAAAAAGATATATTGGAATTGGAAAAGGTTCCGAAAAGGGGCAACAAAAATGATTAGGGTATGGAATGGCTTCTGTACAAGGAGAAATTAATAAGATTAGGACTTTTCATCTTGAAAAGAGACAACTCAGGAGGATATGAATGAGTTCTATAAAACCATGACTGGTGTGGAGAAAGTAAAAAGGAAGTGTTATTTACTCCTTCTCATAACACAAGAACTAGAGGTCACCAAATGAAATTAATAGGCAGCAGGTTTAAAAGAAACAAAAAGAAGTATTTTTTCACACAACGCAGTCAACTGTGGAACTCCTTGCCAGAGGATGTTGTGAAGGCCAAGACTATAGCAAAAAGTTCTTGGAAGATAGGTCCATTAATGGCCATTAGCCAGGATGGGCCAGGGCTGCCCAGAGGATTCAGGGGGCCTGGGGCAAAGGCAATTTCGGGGTCCCCTTCCATAAAAAATTTGCAATACTATATTCTCGTGGGGGACCCTGCGGGGCCCAGGCAAATTGCCCACTTGCTCCCCCCCACCATGGGCGGCCCTGGGAAAAATAAACCTTCCGCATCTTGGCACAAACCAGTTTTGAGAAATCTTCTTTAGCACAAGGTATCACTGGTTCTCAGAATCAGCTAGTGTTAAAAGGCACTAAAGCTCATTAAAAGGGTTGGACAATATTTCCGTCAAAACTTTTTTTTTGGGATTGAAAACTAGGGGGTTTTTTAAAAAGCAGAAAAAAATCATGGACAATGTCTGCTTTCCTACAAAATGTGTTGTGTTTTTTTTAATTGAAAGCTGAAATTAGCCTGCCAAAACCTGAATATGGTTTGGGGTTTCGGAAGTGTGTGTGGCCAATATTTGCCGCTTGCTGTGTTTTGATTGTTTAAAGAAAACAATAAAAAATTATGCTTAAAAAAATATCCCAACTTTGAACCACCTCAGCTTGTGACCAAACGCCTGAGCCCATCCAGTCAGAGAGATTTTTCCAGGTTTCTGATAGTCTGCTGGCTTCCTTAGACTCATATCTGTCTCCATAATTTGGATTCATTTAGGTTAGAACATAAGAACAGCCATATTGGGTCAAACCAAAGGTCCATCCAGCCCAGTATCCTGTCTACCAGCGATGGCCAATGCAAGTGCCCCAGAGGGAGTGAACCTAACAGGTAATGATCAAGTGATCTGTCTCCTGCCATCCATCTCCATCCTCTGACAAACAGAGGCTGGGGACACTATTCCTTACCCATCCTGGCTAATAGCCATTAAAGGACTTAACCTCCATGCATTTATCTGTTTCCTAGAGACTGGCTCCATGGGGTCTCTCACAAACTGGAGATGGTTACTGTGGGTTTGTCTTTAGTATAGCTTATGTAATACTCCACGAACTGAGCATTTGAGCTTCTTCCAGAATCTGGGATGAGCCTATGTTGTGAAAACTGACATGCTCAAAATAGCACATGCATGTGAATGGATACAGGGTGCTAAAATTAAATTAACCCAGGGGTTCTCAAACTGGTGGTCGGGGGACCCTCAGGGGGTCACAAAGTTATTACTGGGGATCATGAGCTGTCAGCCTCCACCTCAAACCCCGCTTTGCCTCCAGCATTTCTAATAGTGTTAAATATATAAAAAAGTATTTTCAATTATAAGGGGAGGAGGTGTTGCACTCAGAGGTTTGCTATGTGAAAGGGGTCACCAGTACAAAAGTTTGAGAACCACTGAATTAACCCCTCTGAAGCCTCAGGGGAGGCGGGGTCGGGCCGGGGCCAGGGCCGGGGCTGGGGTGTTTGAGCCTCACCCATTCTCTTGGGGACCCCCCCTGCAGAGCCTGGGGCAAATTGCCCACTTGCTCCCCCCCCCCCCGTGCGGCCTGGAATGGGCAGGCACGGTGTCCTAGTCTCCGTTTGCCAGAAGTTGGACCGAGTGACAGGGGATGGCTCAGTTGATGATTTATCTGTTCTGTTTTCATTCACTCCGAGGTACCTGGCATTGGCCACTGTCATAAGACAGGATGCTGAGCTAGATGGGCATTTGGTTCACCCAGTATGGTCATTCATAAGTTCTTATGCCCCTTGCCCAGCTGGGCTTTGTCATCTAATGATAGAACAAGAAGCAATGGGCTTAAAACTGCAACAAGAGAGATTTAGATTGGACATTAGGAAAAAGTTCCTAACTGTCAGGGTAGTTAAACACTGGAATAATTGCCTAGGGAGGTTGTGGAATCTCCATTTCTGGAGATATTTAAGAGTAGGTTAGATAAATGTCTATCAGGGATGGTCTAGGCAGTATTTGGTCCTGCCATGAGGGCAGGGGACTGGATTCGATAACCTCTCGAGGTCCCTTCCAGTCCTAGAGTCTATGAATCTATAAATCAGTTAAAAGCTTGTCTGTCCTGTCTCTTCTCCTATTAAGCCTGTGATAGGGTTAACTGGCCTTTTGTGGGGTAGGCACCCCATCACAGAGTCCATTCCATTAAAAATGCAATTGTGTATGTGTTTTTGTGGAATTGTAGTTAACTTCTCTAGTACAAGGTAAAAGTTTCTAAATATTTATGTTGCAGTGTGTAGGAATGTATTTTCCAACATTTTTTAAAGTACATGTAAAATACTGTTGCAAGAAATAGATACTTTTCCCCTTTCTTTTTTCTCATTCAAGTTTCATGATCCTGATAACTGTACTAATGCTAACAAATTGCCAGGCACTAACACCATAGGCTTTTGTGGGTGGGAGCTGGAGTTTGGGCCCTAAGACAATTAAACAGGTGTCTTGCTAGAAGTGATACTAAAAAATCTTGCTTACTTAACTCTTTCAGTTAGGCTAGTATTGCATGTAGAAATGTGGTTGTATTGTCGACCTATCTGCTCTTCACACTTGTATTCAAAAGCTTGAAAAGCAAATCCTCCAAATAATCACACAACTGTAGATTAAATGTGATAGAATCAAATAAGAGGCACAATTAGGTAACCTTTATATAGATTTTTTCTCTTTTAATTTGTCTGTTTCATGTAAAATTATCTTTTTTACACAGTACACAGCCCTCTGTCAAAAAAAGGACCCTCTGTTCAATACTGAAAATTCAGCCCTGTTCTCTGGATTTCAAGTAAAAATCATGAAAGTGGAACACTGAATCAGTTGCCTTTGAAGTTGTGGGGATCATTGTCTCTGTCTCTTTTTGGACCTCCTCTTGTCAAGCCCTTGTTGAAGTATCGTAATTTGCTCATTCATCCTTGTTAAGATTTATTGCTTCTCTTTGTGTTGGACAAATGAGGTTTAAATTCTTCAGAGTTATGGAATACACTAGAGAACAAATTAAATACTGATCTTTTCAATGAGTTTCAACGAACTTGTTGCAATTGCAATTTTATTCCTCCCCTTATTTTAAAAATGTCTCCAATTTACATAACATGCTATTAAGGCAAACAATATATAGAAATGTGATATGCCTTGTAGCCATGTCAAAGCCATTGGATCTGTGACAGAAAGCCAATCTTTTCCTATTCTAGCCAGAAACTATAGACTGTGATCTCATCATGTCTGATCGACTAAGTAAGATGAGGCCTAGTCAATACTCAGATGGAA
>NC_133769.1:276281557-276283525 GCF_003597395.2 Chelonoidis abingdonii | reverse complement strand
AGGAAGAGGAGTAGAACTGAGGTAGAATAATTTAGCTACTGATGGTTGTAAAATCTGGAATTTAGGTTGTTTTGGTGGATAGGGAGAAGCATGGATATTTTATTCTTGGATTTAGTGAGACTTTGGACTGTGTTTGGATCGTCCACGTATTCTATGCGAAGAATTTAGAAGTATGGGCTGGATGAATAAACATGTAAGTTGAATAGAAGCTGGCTACGGTTGTTAGCTTGGCTCAATGGGTAGTGATCAATGGCTCCATGTCTAGTTGGCAGCTGGTATCAAGCGAAGTGCCCCAAAACTCAGTTTTGTTCAATATATTCATTAATGGTCTGGAGGATGGGATGAATTGCACCCTCAGCAAGTTTGCAGATGACACTAAACTGGGAGGAGTAGTAAATATGCTGGAGGGTAGGGATAGGATACAGAGGGACCTAGACAAATTAGAGGATTGGGGCAAAAGAAATCTGATGAGGCTCATCAAGGACAAGTGCAGAGTCCTGCACTTAGGACAAAAGAATCCCATGCACTGCTACAAACTAGTGACTGAGCGGCTAGGCAGCAATTCTGCAGAAAAGGATCTACAGGTTACAGTGTACGAGAAGCTGCTTATGAGTCAACAGTGTGCCTTTGTTGCCAAGAAGGCTAATAGCATTTTGGGCTGTATAAGTAGGAGTATTGCCAGCAGAACAAGGGACGTGATCATTTCCCTTTATTTGGCATTGGTGAGGCCTCATCTGGAGTACTGTGTCCAATTTTGGGCCCCACACTACAAGAAGGATGTGGAAAAATTGGAAAGAGTCCAACAGAGGGCAACAACAACGATTAGGGGGCTGGAATACATGATTTATGAGGAGAAGCTGAGAGAACTGAGATTATTTAGTCTTCAGAAGAGAAGAATGAAGGAGGCTTTGATAGCTGCTTTCAACTACTGAAAGGGGATTCCAAAGAGGATGGGTCTAGACTGTTCTCAATGGTAGCAGATGACAGAACAAGGAGTAATGGTCTCAAGTTGCAGTGGGGGAGGTTTAGGTTGGATATTAGGAAAAACTTTTTCACTAGAAGGGTGGTGAAGCATTGGAATGGGTTACCTAGGGAGGTGGTGGAATTTCCTTCCTTAGAGGTTTTTAAGGTCAGGCTTGACAAAGCCCTGGCTGGGATGATTTAGTTGGGAATTGGTTCTACTTTGAGCAGGGGTTGGACTAGATGACCTCCTGAGGTCCCTCCTGTGATGGTATCTCCCACAAGGCTTTATGGAAATATGCTTAATATGTGTTTTATGCTACATGTATCATTTTTGTATTCGACGTTATAAATGTTGGCTGTGTACTGGCTTGATTTCTAAATAACCTTAGTAGAACATTTAGTCAGTTCCTGAAGAAAGGAATGTTGAAATTAAGTACCTAATCAAGAAACACTTAAAGGACAATGGATCTTGGAATGCTCCAATCCACATAAGAAGTCTACTTGAGGATGAGCATGTAAACAATGGATGCTACCTGTAAAAACTGTGAGTCATACATGGACATGTGACTTACCCAGGTGACTCCTAAACTTCATCTTGGTGCTGGACTTTGCATAGGAGTGGGGAGGGGTTCTCCATCCACAAGAGAAAGTCTATTTAAACTCCTGGGAGACCCCTCCATTTTGTCTTCAGCTAGCTAAAGAGAGAGCCTCTCCTCCACCCAGGATACTTGAAAGAAACTGGAACAAAGTACAGTAACTATATAGGATGTGAGTGATTGCTGGACCCAGGCTAAAAGATTAGCCTGTACAAGCGAGCATTCTGGAACTGGTGAGGATCTTATCTGTATTCAGTTTGATTAGACATAAATTTGCACATTGTATTTTAGTTTGCCTGGTGACTTACTTTGTTCTGTCTGTTACTACTTGGAACCACTTAAATCCTACTTTCTGTATTTAATAAAATCACTTTTTACTTATTAATTGACTCAGAGTATGTATTAATAC
>NC_133769.1:276261009-276281551 GCF_003597395.2 Chelonoidis abingdonii | reverse complement strand
CTCCACCACCACCCCCCAACTTATTTCACTTCCAGAATCTTCTGCCTTTTATCTTTCTTTTTTCCTGGGACAAGTAGGATCTCAGAAAAGATTGCTTGGACATTATTTTTCTTCAGAACACTGAAGAAGTAATTTATTTTCTGTAAGATATGTTGTGAAGCATTGTCATTAGTGAACCAATATGAGCCATTACTAGTGATCCTTACTGGTTGACTTCAAAAGCTTATCCAATCTTAATGATGACTCGTGTCTTGGATCCCGGAAGTCAGCACACTGTACTGTTGTCAGCCTGTCCCCTGCAGAATGTTCTTTCAATTTTTCTCAGTATTGAGTCCTCAACAAGAATTATCTGTTTTCCATGGAGGGTTAGAGAACTTTTTTGTGGTCAAGCTTGATTTTCTTGCATGTTTGGGCCAAGCTGCCATCCACAGGTGTGTCCTGTACATCTCTGCATACACTTGGACCAGAGTCTAACTCTGTCACCAGTAAAATAATGGAACAAGTATCAGGGGGGAAAACAATAAATATCTTGAAGATCACTACACCTTACACTTCCACAGGTGAACTTCCTCAGTATCAAGTGCTGCAGAGCAGACTGTGCCATCTTCATGGCATTATCGCCTCTCAGCATCATTGTGTGTGGAGTTTGTGGCAGAGTGTGTGTACAATTCAGGATCAGCATGGGGAGGTGAGGTAGGGCCTGGAGGAAGAGCTGTGGAAATGGCATGCTTTCCCCTACCAATCATACAGAACTTTCCTAGGTAACTTAATGCTGACAGTATGGACATTAGAGTTGAACAAATAGAGCAAACTTTATGTGAAAACTTCCTTACTAAAAAAAAAACAAAGCTAGGTGGAATTGGATTTTCCTTTTCATGAAAAATCTCAATGAGTTTCAAAAAAACCTGACTAGCTCCAGACAAAAACAACAAAAATAGAAATTTCCTTTTAAGCTAAATTAAAATAAATAAGTTCCAAGTTAAACAAAATGTTTTGTTTCAATAAAATCAAACATTTCGTTCCAATTTTCACATTTTAATTTTTTAAAAAATATTATAAAAGAAATTTTGAAATGAAAAGTCATTTCAAAATTAAAAAATGAAATGTTCTATTCAAAAAATGTTGAAAAAACGCATTTGGACATTATCAAAATGTTTCATGTTGTTTTTTCAAAGTGAAAATTTATCTTAAAATCTTAAAATTTCAAAGTCAAAATTTATCTTAATCGATATACCTCTGTGAAATATTTTGTTTTCAACCAATCAACATTTTCTGGTAGAAAAAAAGTTCCATTGCAAAATTTCCAACTCGCCCTACTAATAAAACCTGCACAATCACTTCTGGAAATTCACGATCTTTTTGTTCACTTACATGAAAGTTTGGGTGAGTGAGATTTTATTTGTAAGAATGTTCATGGAAAGAACTGTGCTGTGAATGATAGCACAAAAAATATTCATGTTCCTTTGGGTGATCATGTTAAACGATTAATCTATTGGAGATGCTTTTGTTGTTGAACTGAAATCAAGACTGGATATGTTATTTCTCAAATAGAAGGCATGGGCTTCATGTTGTAATTACTGGGTGAGGTTCAATGGCCTGTATTTTGCAGGAGGTCAGACTAGAGCTGTGATCATAATGGCCACTTATTTCCTTAAATCTGTGCACCTGTAGGAGATCCATAGGACTGGCTGTTCATGTGGAAGTACTATCCAGAAAGATTGTATTAGTATGGGTTAGGCAAGCACATCATTTGTCTAATTACATCTGGAAGGCGGTGTGGACAACTGGTGGAGGCTTGAGTCTGTTGTCCTAGGGAACTGGGTTCTGGTCCGTTCCCAGCTCTACTTGACGGAGTCTTGTCCAATTTCTTGGCTATGGTAGCTGTAAAATGAGTGAATGATAGTTATAGCTCCCCTAAAGTACTGGTCTGAGGACTTGGTTAATAATGGCTGTGAAGCACTGAGGAATATGTGCATAAATTGGAGAGTTTGGAGGAGAGCAAAAAAACTGATAAAAGGTTTAAAAAAATCTGACTTTGAGGTTCCTTCCATCTCTGCATTTGTATGATTCTATGAAAAAGAGTGACAGAATCATTCCCTTAGATCATATGCAGAGAACTGGGGAAGAATTATCCTTTTATGTATCTTGCACAGGACTAAGCACACTGTGAGTACTTAGTAACACTAATAATTTATTATTTATTAACAGAAAGACACATTGTCCTTCTGGTTAATGAGGGTTGAATTAAATAAGTTTATGGTGGTGATGGTATAATGAGATTTCCTACAATGACGTGTGGGCCATTTGTGACAGCTAGCAGCAAATATCCCCAATGGCCGGTGGTGGGGCACTAGATGGGAAGAGTTCTGAGTTGCCACAGAAAATTCTTTCCCAGGTGTCTGGCTGGTGGGCCTTTCAGATATGCTTATGGTCCAACTGATCACTATGTTTGGGGTTGGGAAGGAATTGGCAGAGACTCTGAGGGTTTTTCGCCTTCCTTTGCAGCATGGGGCACATAGGTCACTTGTATGTTTAAACTAGAGTAAATGGTGGATTCTCTGTAACTTGAAGTCTTTAAATCATGATTTGAGATCTTCAGTAATTCAGGCAGAGGTTATGGGTCTACTACAGGAATGGGTGGGTGAAGATCTGTGGTCTGCAATATGCAGAAGGTCAGCTTAGATGATTATGATGGTCTCTTCTGGCCTTAAAGTCTATGAGATTTAGGGCATATCAACACTTTCCTCTGCAGAGGCCAGTGAAGAGTTACAAAACATGCTTCTTTCTCTCCAAAGGCTGAGAATTGGCTAGGCAGTGGCCCTAGCTCTGAGACCACATATGGGTATCCATCTTTAATCTCTTTCTCTTACATGACTTCAAAGGATGCATGATAACAGGGCCCCTGAGAAAGCCCTAATTCCAAGTTTCTAATTAATAAATCATTCAATGCTATTTGGCCATTTCATGATAATTTCTATAGGTTCTGACACATAGGAGCTTATATCAGGAAGAAATATGTTGGGGGGGGGTGGTACAGGAAGAGTTACAAAAGAAGTTTAAAAATGGCAGTCAAGAATAGCAGACAATGTCCTAGAATGTTGTCTGATTAAAACAGTTGTTTTAAAGATTTGTTTTAATTAAAATTGTGTGGTGTTTTTATTTCCCAAAATGCCAAGGAACTGTAAAGTTCTGTGGATAATTCAGTTGTTTTATTTTACCACTCTGAAAAAAAGAATCTCAGTGTACTGGTTGTACGATTAGAGATCGCCCTAATTGTGATTCATAAATGTTGTCTGCCATTCGTGCTATTATAGAGAGACTCTAAATCTAGGTAATTATGGTTCATTGCCTCTGTTGCAAGCAGACACTGCATAAATCCTTCAGCTGAGGAGGGCCTGACAAGCTGTGAGTAATGTGCTGCCCTTCTAAAAGGATTTTTATTCAAGGCCCATATGATAGGTGTGTTTGGTACTTTTTTCATTTCTTAGTAGCTGACAAGGAACCAACCTAGTCAGTTATTTCACTCTGGTTCTATTTTAGTGATAGGATAATCAATAATCAGTGATTAATTTGGAGTCACTCTTGTATACTGGTAGTAGACAGCTTTACTATAATATTGATTCGTTATCTAATTTACCATGGGGGATGGGAATACCAAATATAATAAGATGCATTGAAAGCCATTATATTTTGTATTGTAGTAATAGCCAAATGTCCCAATTGAGACTGAAGGTCCACGTGTAAGTGTCTGTATAAACACAGACATACAGCCCTGCTCCTAAGAGTTTACAGTCTTAATTTGTCCTCTCTGAGTATGTCTACAGTGGAATTAAACACCTGTGACTGCTGACTTGGACTTTGTGGTGTTTAGATGTTGCTTGTAATTATTAGAACTGGGAGCACTGGCTGTTGGGTGTCAGAAAGGACAGGAGACAGGAAGGATGGTGGAGAAGTTGAGGAGGCAGAGTGAGAGTTACAGAGGGTGCAGCAGCAGCTTAGTAAAGAGGTTTCCACTTTAAAACTAAAATCCTGTTGAAGTTTGTTAGTACCTTGCCTGGTTGATACAACATTTTGGCGAGGGATGGATCTTCTGCCTCTGAACCCACCTGCACCCTTTCTGCAAAGCCCAGGTGAGCCTCCAATTGCTTTTACTGCCTGGATCCATATGTTTGAGACTTATCTGCTTGCAATCAGTGCTACAGAGATTTCTGAAGTAAGAAAGCATGCTCTGCTAATCCACTGCCTTGGAGCAGAAGGGCAGCATATATTTTACACTTTTCCCCTTGCAGATGATAAATATGAGACTGCACTCACTGCATTAAAGAACTTTTTTGTGCCAAAAGTGAATGTAGTAGCTAATCGCTACAGATTTCGCCAGCATGAGCAGAAACCAGGGAGACTATAATGCAGTATATTGCTTCCCTGAGGAGTCTGATTGTAACTTGTGACTTTGGGAATATGGCAGATGAGATGATTAGAGACCAGCTCATTGAGAAAACAACCATGCTTCATGTAAGAGAACACTTACTTCTAGAACCACAACTTACACTAGAAAAAGCAATAACCATTGCTACTCAGATTGAGTCAGCTACAGCTGAAGCCAAAATAATGAGCAGGGATACAGGAGGCACAGTCCAGGCTGTGACTCCTTTGCAGAAAAGTTCACTATCGCTGCAGACAAACAATTGCAGGAGGAAAACTAATGAAAAAGCCACTGAATCAGCAAATTCAAAATACAGTAAAAGCATGCTTTCGCTGTGGATCCCACAACACCTGCAAGCTACACAGGATGTCCAGCAAAAGTAGCTCAGTGCAATCATTGCAAAAAGATTGGGCATTTTGCTAAAGTATGTCGCAGTAGCCAGTTCAATCAACAGGTGCATGCAGTTACAATACCAGATGTTACTGTGCTGAGTGTGGACAAAACACTACTGCACATATTCCAGAACAGATAAAGTGCACTGTAAACATTTCCGCCATACCCTCAGGCAAATCACACTCTATTCAGCTAATGTTGGACACTGGCTCAGCAGTATCTATACTACCTGATTCCATCTATTTGCATTACTTTAAAGATGTGCCTCTTACTGAATTCCAAACTTCAGTTGGTGTGCTATTTTGAAAAACCATATTCCAGTACATGGCTGCCTGCCAGCAATAGTTACTTTTGGTGATTGTGTAACTGCAGAGTTCTACATTGTCCACAAAGGCACTCCTATCCTTGGCAGAGATTTATTGGCTGCTTTAAATCTCAGGGTAGTTAATGGATGAATTGATCTTCCTCAGCAAAGCACTCTTGCAGTACACACACCAGTTTCAGCTGGGACCCAACACCAGGTTGAGGAGAAACTCTGGCTGTGCTTATGGGTTTCTGCATAAAGTTAAAATGCGAAATAATGTGATGCCTGTATGACAGAAATTACGGCGCTTACCATTTTCAGTCAGGAAGCTGTTTCAGAGGAACTTAGAAAACTTGTTCAAAAGGACATTATTGAAGAGATTAACTCCTCGAATGGTTTCACCTATAGTAGTGACGCAGAAGAAGGGTGGAGGCATTCACCTTGTGTGACTTAAGGGAGCCAAATAAAGCTATTGTGATTGACAGCCATCCTCTTCCTCACATAGAAGTATATTTGCAGAACTCCATGGAGCAAAGATGTTTTCTACTCTTGATTTGCAGAGCACATACCACCAGGTTATGTTGCATGAAGATAGCAGAGACCTCACAGCATTTATTACATGAGGGACTATTTCATTTTAAACATGTTCCATACGGTCTCACATCAGCCCCAAGTGCTTCCAAAAAAATGATGTCATTGATTCTGAAGAATCAACATGGAGTTCAGTGCTATTTGGATGATATTATCGTGTTTGGAAATACTACTGAGGAGCATGACAATAACCTGCAGTCTGTACTAAACTGCATCAGCAAAGCAGGCCTCAAGCTCAATAGGTCCAAATGCAAATTTAGACAAACTGAACTCTCCTTTCTGGGGCATACAATTTCACAGGCTGGACTAAAACCTGATCCAGATCATATCCTGGCAATTTCAAATGCTCCTCCTCCAACAGATTTTGCAAACCTTACGTTCCTTCTTGGGTCTTACCTCCTGGTATGCAAAATTCATTCCCAATTATGCTTCTGTCATTGAACCGTTACGAGAATTACTACAGAGAAGTTCAACCTTAGTGTGGACAACGGATGCACAAGCTAGTTTCGAAACAGGTGAAAGACTTGATTGTACATAGTCCAGTACTTGCACTATTTCTGTCCTGCATTGCCACAATTGTAACTACTGATGCTTCTGATTATGGACTTGGGGCTGTCCTCACACAACTTCATGAGGACAACACAGAGAGGACTGTTGCATTTGCTTCAAGGACACTAAGTAATGCTGAGAGAAAATATTCTACAGTCAAAAAAAAGCACTTGCTTGTGTCTGGGCTACTGAAAAATGGAGAACTTACCTGTGAGGCCACATTTCAAGTTGCGCACAGACCACAGCCCTTTGACGACATTTGCTCACCACAAAAGGACTGGGAAGAGCAGGATATCGTATTGCTAGATGGTCTGCAAGACTACTCTCTTTCAATTATGAACTGGAATATAAGCCTGGAAACAAAAATGTGGTAGCTGATTGCCTTTCTCGCCTGCCTTTGCCTTCACCAGATGGTCCACCGGAGGATGAGGATGTAGTAGTTGCGCTTATTACACAAGCACTCTTACTGCAGTTACAAGAGAACAATTTCAAGCTGCTTGTTCAGCATGTCCAATTCAACAAAAACTACGGAATTTCTGACAAAGAGATGGCCCAGTAACCCTAAAAACCTTGACCCAGTTTTGCTGCCTTATTTTAGAGTTCGGATGAACTTTCTTTGCTCGATGGCTGTGTGCTATGAGGTACACACCGGCTACTTGTGCCAGAAGAATTACAGTCAAAACTCATACACCTGGCACACGAATACTCATCAAGGAATTGTCAGAACCAAACAATGACTATGGGATCTGTATTGGTGGCCAGGGATGGACTCTCAAACTGAAGCACCCATAAAAATCCTGTGTCAGTTGCCAAATGCATGATAAGACAGCAGTGACATGTACCCCTCCATTACAGCCTGTTCCACTTCCTGAATCTGCATGGGAAAAAGTGACGATTGACATTGTAGGACCCTTTGATACTGCTCCAATTGACTGTCGTTATGCCATCACTTTAATAGACTATTTCAGTAAGTGGCCTGAGGTAGCGTTTACATCGCAAATCTCTTCTGCTACAGTAATTAACTTCCTCTGTTCAGTTTTTAGCAGGGAAGGTAACCCCAAAGAACTGGTTTCAAATAATGGTAGTCAATTTACTTCCCTGGAGTTTGAAACTTTTCTAGCAGAGAGAAACATTTATCACAGAAGGTCATCCCTATATTACCCTCAAGCCAATGGGGAAATCAAACGGTTTAACAGACGTTTGAAAGAGAGTTTGCAAACGGCTAAAATGAAGGGCGATTGTGAATACCCTTCACTACTGATTTCTTGCAAGCATACTGGGCTACATGACATGCCACAACGCAAAGATCACCTGCAGAGTTACTGCATGGGAAACAGATAAATACTAAACTGAACATTGCTGGATTGTTAAAGGCATGACCTGAGGCCCCAACCAAGGATGATGTGAGAAAAACAGTTGAATAGAACCAAGCAAAGTATAAGGCTTTCACAGAGAAGTGGCAAGGTGGTTCCTTCGTTAGAATACGAAAACCTGGAATTTTATACAAAGGGGACCATAAATTCACAACTCCTCTTAAAATAGTAGAGAAGAAGGGACCTTACACCTATCGACTTTCTGATGGACGGTATGGAATGCTTCTTATCTTGCACCTGCCTATGCACCAAGAGGAGATTATGCCAACATTGGATAACTTCACTGTAGTATCAACACAACAAGACATTGCACTGGAACTGGGGCTTGAGAGACAGCCTGTGAGACCCAGACAACCACCTGTCTGGACTAAAGACTATGTTATGTAGTATCTACAATGTTTTCAGTGTAATATTTCTGCCAATAGTATAGTGTCTTTTTTCCTATTTGTTCCTGTGGTTAGAACAACGTTTATTGTAATTGGGAGAGTTTCTTAAGAGAGGAGGCAATGTGGTTTTTAGATGTTGCTTGTAATTATTATAACTGGCTGTTGTAGTTGGAAAGGACAGGAAACAGGAAGGAGTGAGGAGGAGTTGAGAACGCAGAGTGAGAGTTACAGAGGGTGCAGCAGCAGCTTGGTAAAGAGGTTTCCACTTCAAAACTAAAATCCTGTTGAAGTTTGTTAGTACCTTGCCTGGTTGATACAACAGGCTGGTGGTACTAGAGCTGCAGGGCTGTAAAACTGCAGTGTAGATGTTTAGGCTTGGGCTGGAGTCTGGGATGCTGCAAAGGGAGAGGGAGCCGAGGATCCCAGAGCCCAGGCTCCTGCCCGAGTCCAAATATCTACACCATCATTTTACAGTGCTACAGTCCAAGTCCTGCAAGCTCGAGTCAGCCAACATGGGCCAGCGGCAGGTGTTTTAAGTCCAGTGTAGACATACCCAGTGAGACTTTCACATGTATCCACTTTCTTTAAAAAAAAAAATTCTTAAGATTATTGATGTCTCTTCAGCAATATCATAAGAGGAAGCTCCCACATAAACTGGTTTTCTCAGCCTGTGATAACAGCATGTGTCACTCAAGGGAGTGTGGGCCTGCAGACTGGAGGGTTGAGAGACTAGAAATCTTTCTTTTGCTTCCCAACCGGACAAACGCCCTTTTTCATGACCATAACTAAGGAGGAAGACAGCACCATTTGGCAAGCAAACATATTAAAATTCATATGCTAGAACTGTTTTTTCCCCTTTATAAGTGTACTGGGATAAATTGTGTTCTCACCTACAAGAAGGCAGCTTTAACTGAAATCCAGTTACATCACTGAAACTGAGAAATGGGTATAGTGATAGTGTATGACAGTGTTTAGCTTATGTAGTTTAAAGTGGAATTCTTTGAAATGGGGTAGTAGTTACTGTAAGGGAGTCCAGGCATATGTTTCTCCTTTGAACATCTTTTCCTGTAAATACCCACACTTGCCACAATCGAGTTCCAAAGATAAACAATTTGCTCTTTGAAAATATTTAATGAGTCCCAGGTATTAAAGTTATGTCTCTTTGTACAGAAAAATATTTACAGTTTCAACAAGTTGATCGACTCTGTTGCTTTGACATAGCTACTGTGTTTAATATTAGTTTCATCTTCCCTACATTGCCATAACTTTGAACATTTTTACATAAAAAGATAAGATTTGTGATCAAATGAAGTTACATCAACATCTTAATACTGAAAATATCAAAATGTATAATATGTTAATTATTGTGGAAGAGAAATTCTCTCTTGGGAAATTTACTAAAAATATTTACTTAGTTATTCAGTTTTCTTTGAATAATTTATGTTGTTCACATGAAGCTAAAGCATAAAAAAATTCATAATCTCATCTGACAAAAAGACATGTCAGTTAAGATCCAGATCAAACAAATGCATTGTTGGTGATATTTAAAAAGAGTCAGCTCAGTTTTTGTTTTTTAAATCTGCAAATTCCCCTGTCACTTGCTGAAACACCACACAAAAAATAATAGAAATTTTTTCATTACCCATTAGTATATAGGACTCTCATTAGTGAATATATTGTGATATTGTGGGGAGTTTTGACAATGTCTGGGGAGCATTAATACACAACCACTAGATAGGTACATACTTGTATGTATGTGTAAGGGAACCAGAGAAGCCGTATGAGAATAGGTGTGTAGATATCTGATCAGTGAAGTCAAGTCATGTGATCAGTAGAACTCATCATGAATTTTGAAAATTTTCATCCAGTAAAAGAGATGTCTTTTTCAGAAAAAAATTCACCAAAAACAATTCCTGTGTTTTGACCAGCTGTCATGGTGAATGTTTTCAGTAATGTTTATTTCCATCCATCTTGCCAGCTTTAAGATCCTACAAACTCAGGATATGGTCCATATATAAGGCTGTATTTCAGGAAATGTTGCCATTGACTTAAGTGAGAGAAGAATTAGGCTTGTGGCTTGTTAGAGATTCTTAAGTTCTACTTTGTGCTGATCCAGGGATACAAAGCAATCAGCCAGTGTCATCAGCTACTTGGGGATTCATGTAGTGTACGAGGAATCTCCAGATATCATAGCAGCTGCTGCTAATTATACTGACCAGCACCAGGATAGGGGAGAAATAAAGGAGGTTAACAATTCTCTTTATGGTGCCAATTCTCACCAATAATAATCACAAGTCAAAATACCCATTAATGTCAATGGAAACAGGATTGGGCTCCAATGGCCTTGATCCTGCTAACATTAACCACAAGCAACCCCATTGGCTATAAGTGACAAAGTGACTTAAGAGTACAAGTCCCATTAACTTTCAGCAGGATTTGTGCTTCTAAATCGTGGAGCTTGTCTTCACTGCAATGTTAGCTCAAGGTGGAAGTTAAGGGTGGTCCCTAATCCAATTTCTGTTCACACACACAAATCTCAATCTTAAATTAAGTGATATTTCAAACTTGAGCTAGCGGGCGGCATGGTTTAAAGCTTAAATGCTGCTGATGCTTGAGCTAATAATACAGTGGAGATGCAGCTACAGAATACAAACTTGAGTTAGCACAACTCATCACTGCTAATCCAGTCACTCCATGTATCTCCAGTGTTTTTCCCCTGTGTGGCCTCTTTCAGTACTCGAGCTAGGCTGGCTGGAGTGAGTAACTCAAGCTGACTGTTCAATAGAAGACAAGCCTTCTGCCTTTATGTTAAAATCTTAGAGGCAAAAAATGCCATTTACAAAAAATGCTTGCTACAAGTTCCAAGTCATACAGGTGCAGGAGGCAAAAGATCAAACATCTGCTGCTACTTAATTAAATTAAAATTGTCTTACTAAAAGTTCAAACAAAGGGACAGACTCTTCCAATCTTACCCTGTGTTGAGATGTACGTTGTACCATGAGCAGCCCCATTGAGTTCAATGAGACTATTCATGCAATAAGGCAAGATTCAACATTAGTAAAAGTTGCAGAATCCAGCCCCATATTAGCAGTGGGTTACAGATGAGACAGTGAACTCTTGGAATACTAAAAATATACAGGGCTGCCCAGAGGATTCAAGGGGCCTGGGGCAAAGCAATTTCAGGGGCCTCTTCCATAAAAAAAAGTTGCAATACTCTAGAATACTATATTCTTCTGGGAAATTGCCCCATTGCCCCCCTCCCCCGCCACCCCATCAGGCAGCCCTGGGAAAAATAAACATTTACAAACCTTCCGCATCTCTCGGCACAAACCCAGTTTTGAGAAAACTTCTTTTCAAGTCACCTTTACAAGGTATCACTGATTCTCAGCATCAGCTAGTGCTAAAAGGCACTAAAGCTCATTAAAAGGGTTGGACAAATATTTTCCATCAAAACTTTTTTTGGATCGAAATCAAGGGGTTTTTAAAAAGCAGAAAAAAGAATCAGGACAATGTCTGCTTTCTTTCAAATTGTTTTTAATGAGCTGAATAGTCTGCCAAACCTGATATGGTTTGGGTTTCAGACGTGTGCAGCCAGTATTTGCTGCTTGCTGTGTTTGTTTAAGGAAAATAAAAAAAAATTCTGCCTTAAAAAAATCCCACAATTTTTGACCACCTCAACTTGTGACCAAACGCCTGGCCCTTAGTCAGAGATTTTCCAGTCTGATACTCTACTGGCTTTCTTACTCATATCTTTCCATAACTTTGCCAGTATTTATCTAGAACATAAGAATATCATACTGGTCAGAAGAATCCACCAGTCCCAGTATCCTTCTACTGACAGTGGCAAAGCCAAGTAGCTCCAGAAGGGGAACCTACGTACATATAAGTGATCTTCTTTGCTCCAGATTTCTCCCATCTGACAAACGAGCTAGGGACACAATTTCTTACCCATCTTGCATAGCCATTAAGAGCTTAACCTCCATGCATTTGTCTGTTTCCTAGAGCTGACTTCATTAGGTCTCTGACAACTGGAGACAGTTACTGTGGTTTGTCTTTAGGTATTAGCTTATATAATGTCCATGAACTGAGCAATATTGGAGCTTGTTCCAGAATTGACGCATGACCATTTGTGAAACTGACATGCTCAAAATATGCACATGCATGTGAATGACACGGGTGCTAAAATTAAGTTACCCAGGGGTTCTCAAACTGAGGTCGAGACCCTGTCGGGGTCACGAGGTTATTACAGGGGTCACGAGCTGTCAGCTCTACCTCAAACCCGCTTTGCCTTCAGCATTTATAGTATTGTTAAATATATAAAAAAGTGTTTTTAATTTATAGGGGGATCACACTCAAAGTGCTTTTGTGAAAGGCACCAGTACAAAAGTTTGAGAACACTGAATAACCCTCTGGGCCTCGAGAATGCAGGGAGGGGGGTCTCCCTTGGTAGAGTGTGAAAGATGTTAGGTGGTGTAGGATATAGCTCTCTCTGTGATCCCCCCCCTGGAAAGTTAACAGCTGGCTCTTTGTGTTAATAGCTGTCTGCAGAGCCTCAACGCTGATAAGCTTTAGGGTAGGAAGTCTGTGCTCCAAACAGCCTGGCCCTGCCCCTATCTGCTCCCATCCACCCTGCCCTCCGACTGTCCCTCAGAATCCCCGACCCATCCTGCTCCTTGTGCTCCTCACTGCCACCCTCCCCAACCACCACCTCTGGGATCCCACCCCCCACCAACCCCCCCTGTTCCCTGACTGCCGACCCCATCCCCACGCAGAGTCCTGACAGACCTCCAGAAATGCCCATGAATCCATACCCCCCCTTCCCTGTCCCCTAACCGACCCCCAGAACCTCTGCCCCCTCCCTGTCCCCTGACTGGCCCTGGGACTCCCTGCCCTTTATCCAACCCCCCTCGCCCTTGCACCCTGCCATGCTGCTTACCCCTGTCTTCCCTCTCTCCTGGACCTCAGCACGTTGCATCCAGGAGTGGCCCTCAACAGCACTACAGCAGCCTGGCTCCCATGGGGTCTAAGTTCCTGCCGGTCAGCCTGGAGCTCGCAGCCCCACCCACTTACCACACGGGAGGAGCTCAGACCCCGCCCGAGCCACGCTGCTTTAGCTCTGTCCAGGGCTGCTCCTGGACGCAGCGTGCTGAGACACCGGGGGATGGGGGAAGGCGGAGGCAGGGCCAGAGAATTCTCGTGGGGGTCCCTGCAGGGTCCAGGGCAAATTGCCCCACTTGTCCCTCCCACCCCCTGGGTAGCCCTGAAAATATAGTTTACAAACTTAAAAATCAAGTGTCCTGATTAGGACAGTTACAGGGCCACTATCAAGGTAAAATATATATATATAAAAAAAACAGCAAAGAAACATCTTCATTGATGTTTTCAAATTTCCACCAATGCTGTTTCCATTTATGATATAATTATGCACCCAGTATAAATTATGTTATCTACAAAAGGAATAAAGATCATGCAAGATGTGAATCTGACTTCATGTGACTACAACTGTAGTGCTCATGAATTATGTTGCATTGTGATGGAGTGCAAGGACTCTCCCACAGGTCAGAACAAACATAACCATTTCTGGGAATCAAGAAGTTGCTATCTTGTAGCAAGAGGTGCAGAAACCTGAGGCTCAGAATGAGGGTGAGAGAGAATGTATAACCTTGAAACAGACAGCCTTAAAATGATGCTTTTCTCTAGATTGATACTTTTTATTTCACTAGGCCAGTATTCAAATAAAATTACACAAGCTTGTGACAATGAACAGTTATTAGAGCTAACCTTTTTTTTTGACAAAAATCGCGGAACCAAATTGCAGCTTGTGAGTCATGGCAGTTCATGCTGAAGAACACAATATTTTTTTATTAATGATATCTGTTTTGTGTTATGTTTCATGCCTCAAATCAACTAACAATATGCATCTTAAGAAAAATATGCTTTCTAGTGCATAGTTCTTATTTGTAGAAGAAGCAGAATTTGACCTTTATGTCCCTGGAAGTGATTCTAACTATTAGGGAAAGGCAATAGCTTATTCATAGCTAAGGCTGCTGTCAGCTTCGATAAAACCCTGCTTTGCCTCCCTCTTAATGCTGGAGAAATTGGCTTGGCCTGCAAATTGTCAGATTTACTCTGAAGTCTGAGGACGGTGTTATGCAAATTGGTGAAAGAGGTAATCATCAGACTGTGAGTTGCATGGCAGCAGCAGCGTCTTGTGAAACAGCATGGGTTACATTTCAAAAAGTGAAAGAAAATTCCATGATCTGGTAAAATGATTCCGCCTTCTGTGTTTCCCCCCCACTCCCTGCATATTGGCCAAGGGGGATGCGTACAGAGTCTGAGTCCGAGGCCCAGCTCTTCCAATGAATGGCTGAATAAATGCCATTCTTTAATAACATTTAAACCACAACTTGTGTGGTGGAGAGGGGAGGCAGTATTATTACCTCCATTTTCCAGTTGAGTTAACTGAAGAACAGAGATTTTACTGTAACGCTTAGTAAAAAGTCACAAAGAGTAAGAGGTTTGTGACAGAACTCGATCTCGGAAGAGGCAGACTCATTTTGTATCCAAGAGACCATGGAGCTTCTCATAGAAATTGCTTCAGATCTCTGAACCTCAGATTTCAGTTAATTCAGCTGTAAAATTTAATAATTTATGTGGATTTGATCAGACAGCTATCACTAACAGAAAGCTCAACAAGAATCTGGATGTCAAGTGAAGTAAAAGAGTCACATTTTCATTGGAGTCATATTTGTGCTTTGGGGGACAAGGGGAAGTCATTGTGAAATGAAGACCTTTACAGATGATTTACATCAAAGATCCAAAATTTTCTAGTTAGTATCTATTACATAAACTTGTGTTGTGTTTGGGTCTCCTGACTGCCTGCTTCTGTATGTTGGTCAGTTGGGCCACGGGAAATGGACAGGGGTAGAGAAGGAAAATAATAACAACAAATACAAAAAAGCGTAAGCAGGTAGTCCCATTATAGCATTAGATTATTTTAAATACTATATTGATATGTTTTTATCTTTCAGTTGTTTCTGTTCTTTTTGACCTTAAAGCAGAGAAACACTTTTTAAAAAAGCTGAGAAGACATTTATGGCTAAGGGAAATGTCAACATTTAAAAAGAAAACAAAAAGGTCAAGAGGGGCAGATGACCTCTTCTTTCAACATTGTTCCAGTGGCCAAGAAAGGCATGGGTTAACACATTTAGCAAGGAATGCAAATGGAAGTCCATTTGATGGCTCGGTAATGAAATGACACACAATATTCTACGACTGCACTCAATTAACCCATGGAAAGCAAGAATTAATTACCAATATTGAAAAAAATTCACCTTTGTCCCTCATTTGAGGTCCTCATTTGTATTGAGTGTTGTTCAAGCGATATTAATAGAGGTCCTGAGTACTTGATATATGCATTTTTCCCTTCTTATAATGGGCTGAACCTCTTACATGATAACTGTTAAATGGATGGGAGTGAGCATTAAGTTATATACAGTGCATTTTTAAAGTGCTGAACCTACTCATGTACTGTTTGGTAGTTTGTTGTCCAGAATTGTTGTACACAGCATGGTTAATTTGGTCTATTTGTTTTGCAGCAAAAGACTGCCATCACTGAATTCTTCTAATGCAAGCTATAAATCAAATTGATGGCAGTATAAAAATAAATAAATAAGCAAAATAAAAACTGCCTAGAGTTCCATTACATATTTTTGTCCTTGATGAATCAAGAGATGCAATTCCATTTGCAGAACATTGTTAGCTGATCATTATCATAATAAACTCCCTGTCATCAGTACTGTATTAGGACAATGAGCTGGGTGGGTGTGCACATATAAAATAAATACTGATTATTATATTAAGTGCAAAAGTAGATATTAATTCAGAGTTAACCCTGAGAATTTAAACAAAAATCAGGAAATGCAAAAATTAAAAGATTCTCATAGCATCAGTAGTTTCCTACATTTCATGTACAGTTTGTGTTAAGGTGTATCTTAACCATCTTCTACTACTTCATACTTTTTATTCCTTTCTGTCCTTCGGCATCCCTTCCCTTTCATCTGTGTCCTTCACCCTCCCACAGGGGTGATATCTAGACTTCAAAATGAACCACTAAGATCTTTAAAAGTAGCCACTTCTCAGGCACTAATCCTTTATACATTTGGTTCTACGAATTTCCAGGAAAAATATTGCTTATACCTTCTATTCTTAAATGCTTTTAAAATGAAACTTAGAAACCTGGGTGCTCAGACACCAGAATGAAAAATGCAATGCGAATGCCTCAATAGTTAGAGACTATTTCTCACTATTTCTCACAGTGTTTTGTTCAGTGTTTTTGAGATATGTGTGAGCAAAAGATGTCACAAAGTATGTGTATCAGATTTTTTTTCTTTCTCACAAATACATAACTCAAAAGTGGATTGACAGATTTTCCTCAGACTCTGTGTTGTCCCCTACCACCCCATCTCCCCAAATTAAATTACCATCCACGCTGAGAGAAAACTTCTGCTGAAAATGGGAATTTTTCTGAAAGATGTTGAGTGAATAAAGCCAGGGATTATAGAAGCAACTCTGGTGATTCCTTAGTTGAGTTTTCCATTTCACTTAAAATTCCTCTATTTCACGCTTTTGTAATTGAAGGGAAGTTTTAACTTAACTATAGCCTTCACTGCTATATAACACAAAGAATCAGAATGACAGGTACAAAGTCATGTAGTCATTTATTTTTTCTGTATTTCTACATAGTACACTGAGAATAAATGGGGAGAACATACACTATGTCGATGTAACACACTTTGCATGCCAGCAGTCTCCAAAGAACAGCAGTGCATCGATTTACACCAAGCTGACCACCTTCACAACCAGAAAAGCTAGAAACTTTCCCATTGAGTATTTTTTTTAAAAAAATGGAAGCATAGGCTTGGGGAAATATAGCGAGATTAGTATAAAGAACTTAAATCTTTGGTGGCGGAATATCCTCCATGGCAGTAAATTGCTGCTCCATACAAGAAGATCACAGGTGTATGTTTTGTCCCTGGTTTAAATAGATAGTGAAAGGTTATAGTGGCACAGCACTGATCTGGGTGACAGAATGCTGCTGAAGCATAGGGTACAGCGTTAAGAGCACCACTAGCAGAATACAATTTTGAATGGAAAGTAGAGTTGATATCAGTTATATAAGGATGATAATGCTAAGTGAGTGGAACTAGTCCTTTTCGCCCAGATGATGTATATGATAAAGAATCACAAATTTTTTAGGATGAGCCTGCAGGAGTTTGGCCAAATTTCTCAAGGAGCAGCTCTGTACTCTGTTCCTTCTTTAAGGCACAGGGGAAGCTTGTTTATGGAGCTCTCTGTCCTACTCCCCAGTCTTGACCATGCTTATTTTTGAGGTTGTGAACATTTTTTAAACTGAAGCAAATCATTAAACACAAGGTGATTTGACAACAAGGGATGTTTGCTGTTAAGGCAACTGCAAATACATTTTTGCTTGAATTTCCATACTCTTTTTAGTATTTTGAGGTGGCTTGACTGTTATGATTGGACAGGAGTCTCAAGATATTGACTTTGGTTTCCTGATAGGTTGAATCTATCCTATGCAGTTATCAGAACTTATTTTGACCATATTTCTCAAGGCATAGGTGCTGGAACTTGAGATGCTGGGGGGTGTTGCTGCACCCCCAGCTTGAAGTGGTTTCCATAATATATAGGGTTTATAATTTGGTTCAATGGCCCTCAGCACTACCACTATATAAATTGTTCCAGCATCCCTGTCTCAAGGAGCAGCTCTGTACTCTGATCCTTCCTCAGTGAAGAGGGGAAGTCTGCTTATGGAGCCTTCTTTCCTACTCCCCAATCTTGGCCATTATTTTAGAAAGGCAGCAACCTTCCTTACCATACCCCAAAGGCCAAAATGGGAGAGGAGTACATTCACAAATATGCTAAAAGAGTTAGCAGGACATTTATCCATCCCAAGAGGAGAACAGCATTAGTTAGGAAAGAAAAGGCCGTGTGTACACATGGACTAGTAGGACTCTCCATAGATTGAAGGGTACGTAGCTAAACTGTGAACTGCTAGAATTTTTCCAGCAATACAGAAACAGGTTTATGGTGTGACTTTGCACAAAATATGTCAGTGTTATTGCTGGAATTTCATGATTTTAGAATTATTCCCTTGTAGTGATTGTGTGCATGTGGGAGAGCATATGTTGGTTTTTGTATGCTGGTAGGATCATGGTGGGAAATATCTGCTGCCACCTAAATCTGTAATGGTAACCTCTATCATGCAAACTCTGTCAAATGTGTTTTCATGATTCAGCCCATAAGTTACTTAGAGCCTGATCCCAAGAGTTGTAGTCAGTGGGAATTGTTCAGCACTTCTCAGGCTCCAGCCCCTAAGATTTCCTAGAAATATATGAATTTGAGGGAGGATCTAAAGTTATCATCATTACACTAATAATATCTGATTGCATTTCAGCAGTATGTTGGAAAATAATGCTCTTGCTGAAGAAATAGACCTGTTAAAAGAGCACATTTGTTTGGCATCAGTTTACAGGACTCTTCTATATGCAGTGAAACATCCTTAATGAATCTCCAATATCAACACAAAACAATTAAATGAATAAAAGCTCTGAGCAGTAAATTGTGAAGTATATTGATTTTGTGACATGCATATAGAGTAAATCTTCACATCAAGGCAACCCACACAGTTCTTTGTTTTGCACCGGCTCAGATTTATTTCAAATAATTGAGAATAAGGTTTTAGAATCTCCTTTCATGAATGTCTTCTGGAGGTGACATTTGCCCCTTAAAAATCAGTTAAAACAAGCCTTCAAATAAAAGTTTGAAAGTAACTACTGTATTTTCAGTTAACTGATGGCCTGACAAAATGCTAAAGTAGCAAAATTTAGGGTTCAGAATGAAATTCCGTCCTTAACTAAATCCATTGTGTCTAGAAATTTCAGTAGCAAACCCACTGAATACATCTAAAATATGGAAGGAATGATGGATACCATTTTAGTTTAAGCTTTGAATTGTCTTGCTTCTTTGGTGTTCCTTTGGCTTTTTGTTACTTTACCATATTTGTTGTTGTTGGAGGTGCTGTTTATTGTTAGCTTCCCTTCTTCCCCACTTAAAATTACTACCGAGCCTCTTACTGAAAGCCCAGTGTCATAGAATATCAGGGTTGGAAGGGAACTCAGGAGGTCATCTAGTCCAACCCCCTGCTCAAAGCAGGACTAATCCCCAGACAGATTTTTTGCCCTAGATCCCTAAGTGGCCACCTCAAGGATTAGAGCTCATAATCCTGGGTTTAGCAAGCCAATACTCAAACCACTGAGCTATCCCTCCCCACAACTGTGTCCCTCACAGTTAATATGCTTCCATAGTTCATTAGTTATTGACACAATAGCCAACAATGGCTCCCTACCATCTTTGGTCAAAACATGCAGGAAAATGAAACACAGATATGAATTTTAAAGTGGAAGGCGGCAACTTTATTAACTTTGCTGGAGGGGACAACTAACCCTTTCCCCTCAAAATACCAAACATTTATTTGAGTCTAGTGAAGTGTTAAATGGCCAAATAACCTATATTAAGGGTTACTAAACATGAAGGCTAGAACTATAACAGGATTTAAAAGAGAACTAGATAAATTCATGGAGGTTAAGTCCATTAATGGCTATTAGCCAGGATGGGTAAGGAATGGCATCCCTAGCCTCTGTTTGTCAGAGGGTGGAGATGGATGGCAGGAGAGAGATCACTTGATCATTACCTGTTAGATTCCCTCCCTCTGGGGCACCTGGCATTGACCACTGTTGGAGACAGGATACTGGGCTGGATGGATCTTTGGTCTGACCCAGTATGGCCTTTCTTATGTTCTTATGCTCTCAATCTTTTCAAGTTGGAGGAAAAAAATGTTCAACCTCGTTTCTAAAAAAGAGCAAAAAATGTCTCAGGAATAACAATGATAAGCCTATGTCATTTATTTGTTTTTGTGTTTCGAGAGGTAAACTGAGAATAATTGACCTTAAAGGGTAAGGGCGTGTGGGGTAGGGAGATTTTGTTTGCTTCAGATTGTAATCAATTTTTCAGTGTCTTGTGATCCCTCTGATTGCCCTTCATGAGTCCCCCGGGGTCATGACCCACCAGTTGAGAAATACTGTTTTAGAGGAAGGTGCAATGAAAACCAGCAATAGGCCAATATGGGATAACCTACCCAAGGACAGTTCCTTTTTAATCACTGTTAGTTAGAGACAGTTTATGCTCTGACCCCTGAGGGTTTATAACCTTCCAAAATGCTTTCTCTTTTTAATCATGTTATCCATATAAATGTCCAGTCCTTCTTTTAATCCTGCTAAACTCTTGAACACAATGAAGTCTGTGACAACGAGTTCCACTAGCATTGTGTGATTCCCCAAAAGTCCTATACATCTCTAAAAATCCTCTATACCCATTATAGGGAACTTTGCCTCAAATGTTACTGCCTTGTCCAAACATTTAATTTTCTGACTGAGGTAACAGA
>NC_133769.1:276176864-276259701 GCF_003597395.2 Chelonoidis abingdonii | reverse complement strand
ACCCAAAACTTCCCTCCCTTGAGATTTGAAAAATCTTGTTTCCTGATTGGTCCTCTGGTCAGGTGTTTGGTTCCCTTTGTTAACCCTTTACAGGTAAAAGAAACATTAACCCTTAGCTATCTGTTTATGACACATGGAAACACAGTTCAATCTATATGTCCAGGGAGGGTGTGGCAACAACTGCCGTTGAATGGCTGTTGCATGTCTTGGGGGCTTCACTTACAGGGAGAGGTCTTCACTTACAGGAAGGGGGGGAGCACAAGAATAAATCAACCCTCTTCTCTTCTCCCTCATACCTCTTAAGTAAATGACAGCAGGGAGGGATGAAGAACTCTTTTAATTCTTCCCACCCAGGCACAATCTCCATATGTGTTCTGGATGGGTGAAGGCCCCAAAGCAACCAAGCCTGCCCCTCCCTTCTCTCAAGATTTCTCTTTCCGCACCTGATCCAATCAAACATCCCTCCCAGGTTCACAATGAGACAGTGGGATGAGATATTTACAGCAAGAATCAGAAATTGTACTAATGGACTTCCATGTACTTTCGGAAACACGGGCTACATCTTCAATGGCATAAATGTGTATGGTTACTGTGGAATAACTAACACGTGTTAACCATCCTGCTGTAAAAGCCTGCTGGAGACAAAGCACCTAATTTTATTGCATAGTAAGCTAGGTGAGGTCAACCAAAGACAGGTATATAATGTTGACTATGCCTAGCTATCTCATGGTGAAAACTACAGTACATTGTCTCCACTAGGATTTTACAGTGGAATAGTTAACGTGTTAGTTATCCCATGGTAAAAACACAATTTTTTGGCAGTGAAAAAAAGCCACAGCTGAAATTAAGGACCTCTTTCACCATCACCATGTTCTATAGTGCCCTTCAGTCTTTGTCAAGCTGAACTCATATTGACTTAAGTGGCAGCTCTCTCTTGGTCAGAATTGCAGGTTTTGGCATATATACCATTATATAACTCTGCATACTTAAAATCTTCCACTGAATTAAAATGAAAATTTGTTATTGCAGATTCCCAGCAGTTGCTTTTCTAAAGGTAATACTGTGACCATTAATCTTGTTTTCCCAAGAAAATATCAAAAGTTACCAAGAAAACTGAAAAAGTACTTTTATAACTATAACCATTGTGCAAACTGTGTCAGAAGGCATCTGAAGATGGCCAACTATTTTCCCACCTATAACTTAAAAATAAATTACTTAAAATCTGTATAACAAATCCATTTTTAAATGTGAATCCCACAGCTTAGATTCTGCACATCAGGTTTCACTTGAAATGAATGTTACTGCAGAGGTAAGAAATCCCTGAAAATCAGGGGTTATGCTGAAGGGAACCTTAACTATATTGGTACTAGTAGGTGGTCTTGTAACATTTCCTGTCTGTGCAGAAACACAGCATTATGTCCATCTTGGTTAACTCTGATGTTTGTATCTCCTCAGGCTCTTACATGCCTCTCAGCCATTTGGACAACGGCCAGGCAAAATATTTTCATTTCAGCAAATCAGCTTCCCACTGTTCTTCATCTTAAGGATGTAATGAAAGGTGCTTTCAAATCTGCAAATATCAACAGCTCACACAAGGATTATTCTTCTTTTACAAGATTCTTTATGTAAATCAAAGCATTTCCTTTGACAACTGAATTGCTGTGGTGGTGGGGCTGAGCACGGGTAGCTGAGGGAGCCCAATAGCTCATCAGAGAAATCTTGCAGATTACATTGCCATATGTACAAGTTAATGGTTTTTAATTTTGTGTGAAAAATTACCTCAACTATGATGAATATTATGTCCCTAGAATACAAATGAGCAGTCAGAACACGCCTATTAAATCAGTCACAAAGAAAATATGCTGCAATTTGGCAGCAGACAATTGAAATATAAACCACTGTTAATTGCAGTTGTGAAATTTCCACTGACAGTGCTAAGTGTCAAGGAGAGCTCAATGACATAAGCAAGTGCTACAGGCTTAGATAAAAACAGTCTAAACTTATGTAGAAAACACCTACTCCTGTTGAGCATGTTTGTAATTTTGCTTGTATTAGTGCATTTTTAAAGTACTGCAGATGTATGAAATTGAGTCCTCTGCCGCTGAAGTGCTATTCTGTTGACAAAACGAACTTTTTCATTGGTTTTAAGGCCAGAAGAGATCATTATGATCAACTTTTCTACACATAGAATATTTCTCAAATATATTCACAGCAACAGTAACTGTTCCAACTTGAACAAGTATATTTGAAAATAAGTTAGCACTTGAGCCTGAGTAGCAGCCATCCTTTTCAGGTTAAGGGCATTGGAAACAAACTTGCCTTACATCAAGAGGGGTTTGGCCATGAATTGGCCAGAGGCAACATTTAACACTATTTCTTGTCTTTCAAAAAATGCCTGGCCATGATAAATACACATGGAACAAAATGTTCTTGATTTTGGATACCTCTTCTAAAAGCTAGCAGCTAGCCTCTCACTCTGTTGTTTTTACATCATATATTCATGAAGATGTGAAAACATACCATTAAAATACATTTTTGTCTCTCTTGTTTGCTTTACTGGAACAGAATATGAAAATCTGTTGACTGGGAGACATTCTATCAATTGCTTAGGATTTCACAGTTCTCACAGCATACTTTTGGATTTATATCACACTAGCTTTGGAGTTGAAAACTTCTTTATATTTTGACTCAGAAAAATCATTTAAAGGGGGAGACTGGGCAAGGGCATTTTGAAAGTAAATCTCTTGTCTTTTTCTTTTCTTATTTGAGCTACCTCAAAGTTAATTTATCGTGTTTTTTTTATTTTTTCTTTAAAAGCATTTTGTCTACAAATGATAATAAGAATTGCAAAGGGACACTGTCAACCACTTTTTTTGTTACCATACTCTCCATTAACATAACCTTTCTGAAGCCTGAAAACAAAATGTATTGCTCTATTTTTATCTTTGGGCAACCGTAATTGGCTGATTTTGTTTTCTAGTGCTCCCAGAGCAAAATGAAGAGCTGCCTGAATTTGTCTGAGTATGGCCTAGCATTTTAACTGTAGCTGTTCAAACTATTCTTAATAATACATTTTTTAACAAATGTGGCCTTTTTTTGAAGGTAATGAATGCATCCAGATTTCTCTGACTATATATGGTATTAAGTATTTATTGAATAGTTTTCAAGAAGAAGTTGATGGCCTATTGGTCCATTTCACACTGTTTGTTTTGAATATTTGCTGTTCAATATTGGTCCCTGATTGAATGACTAAATATTTTTAAACAAGGATATAAGAAATGGAAAATAAATGTAATGAATTTTCAGGTGAAAAATCATCTATGATGAAAGCTGTGAAACTTTCAGGATTTGCAGAGATTTTCATATATACTTTATATTTGTTTGAATGCTAAAAGAAAGACAAAGACTATGGACCACAAATCTTATTGAATCTAATTTGATATTTGTGAATTGGTGTTCCTACTGTTTGACCATTGTGATGAACTGGGAATCTCTTTGTACAATTTATGAATTCTGTGTGAGATTATGAAATCTGTATTTATCTTTACCAACCTTCCAACTCCATTTTGAGGGTGCAGCTTTTTGCCTTCTCTGTTGTCTCATTGCTTCTGTTTTGGGGTGAAATTCCAAAGGCTGTTGGCAAAAGAAAAACAGAAGGTTGTTAATTGTAAATGATCATCCATTGAAATGGAATAGTACTAAACAACAGACAGGCTGTCAACCAGAAGTGGCTTAGCAAGGAAGAGGTCACCTAGTCAGTCAGTAAGGAGTCTCTGGTCACCTGCTGAAGCTGGCAAGGAAGTCACCTGACAATAGGGTGGCCAGATATCCAGTTTTTGACCAGAAAGTCCATTTGAAAAAGGGACTAGACAGTAACTGGTCAGATCTACTGACCGGACACCCAATGTCCGGTTACTATGGGCAGAGGAGGCGGGGAGATGCTGAGTCATCAGCCGCACCAGCCTCCACTCAGTCAGGGCCACCTCCTACCTGCATCAGGTGGCTGCAGCTCCCAGCCAAGCGAGTCCCACTCGATCCACACAGGGAGGGGAGGAAAGGGGGAAAGCAGTGAGCAACAGAGGGAGGGAAAATGAGGAGCGAATGGGGGGCGGGGCCTCAGGGGAAAGGGACAGGGCAGGAGCAGGGCCTCGGGGGAAGAAGTGGGGCAAAGGTAAGATCAGAGGGGGAAGGGATGGGGAAAGTCAGGGGTGGCGAGTTGTATCGACCCTTGCTGCCTGTGCTCCACCAATAGAAGAGCATGGGGGCCTAGCTCCACCAAAGTTCAGGGCCGGGTCTCTCCCCTGGCCCTGCCTGCCACCCCCACGTGCCTCCCCTTGAGCGTCCTCCCACCAAGCCCCGCTTGTCACCCCTAGGCAATGTAAAAGGGCCCGGGACCCCCACTGCCACCACTGGCAGTGCAATGGGGCTAAGGCGGCTTCCTGCCTGCTCCGCTGCATGTCCGGAAGCAGCCGGAACATCTCTGCGCCCCCTGGTAGGGGTGTCTTCATGCGCTGCTCCTGCCCTGAGCACAAACTCTGCCAACTGCAGCCAATGGGAGTGCAGGAGTGGCACCTGCTGGCAGTGGTGTGCGGAGACCCTTCTGCCCCCCCCGCCTAGGAGCTGATGCCAGAGGGGGCTGCGGGTCACTTTTGGGAGCCACCTGAGGTAAGCACTGCACCCTCACCCTCTCCTGAACCCCAACCCCCTGCCCCACCCCAGACCCTGCACCCCATACCCAAAGTCCCTCCCAGAGCCTGCCCCCCACATCCACTCCTGCACCCCAACTCTCTGCCCCAGCCCAGAGCCCACACCCCCCACCCAAACTCCCTCCCAAAGTCTGCCCCCTCCAAACTCCCTCCCAGAGCCTTAGGCAGGTGTGGGGGCGGGGGCAGGACTTAGATCCATTCTGGGCACCACCAAATATTATACAAACCTGCCACCCCTGGGGAAGGGGAGGTTCCAGCACTCGTGCTAGAGTGTCCAGTTTTTAAATATTACAAAGTTGGCAACCTTACCTGACAACAGAGACTGCAAGGTTATAAAAAGGAAGGAGCTGATTTGTCTGAGGCCTTTAGTCATTTACAGTAGTTCAAGCTGATGGGAGGTGATACAGTCTTATGAGGCAGGGAGACCCTGCCTACCTTCCTGAACCCAGATGGTTCCCCAAGAACTCTCAAAGGAAAGGGGAGCTAGTGGGGCACATTGTATTCAGGATGACTGAGTTGTGTATGCACTGTACTCTTGTGCTTTATCTGTTAAGTATAAAAGAGTGTAATATTATTTACTCTGGGCAAGTGTCTATGTGTGCATTATATGCTGTTCAGTTACCGTGTGGCTCCTGGGAGAGTTAAACTGTAACCCATATGGCTCACACTTTGATGTGGAGTTGCGGAAAAGGACATGTTTAAGTTATGAGAGAAGAGTCAGCACTGAGCCCAGGGCCCACGTAACTGGACAGAGGATTCCAGCTGTCAGGAGGGAGTATTAGACAGAGGATCTGTGCCTAAACAGTGTGTCAAGGTGTCATGGTATAAATCCCCACTTTGAATCTTAGAGTCCAAAAGATGGGGTACCAGCATGAATCCCCCTAAGCTTAATTACCATCTCAGATCTTATAGTGCTGCCACCAACCAGGACTTGCAGTGCCTGGTACACTCTGGTCCCCCCAAAACCTTCCCAGGGGACCCAAAGACCCAAACCCCTTGGATCTTAACACAAGGAAAGTAAACCCTTTCCCCCACCGTTGCCTCTCCCAGGCTTTCCCTCCCTGGATTACCTTGGAAGATCACTGTGATTCAAACTCCTTGAATCTTAAAACAGAGAGGAAAGTTACCTTCCCCCCTCCTCTTTCCCCCTCACCAAGAGGCCATACAGATTCAAGCTCCGTGAATCTAAAACAAAGACGAAATTCACCTTCCCCCTCTCCCCCTCCTCTCTCCCGGAGAGAGAGACAGAGATAAACACAGAGAGCAGGTTTTTCCTTCCCTCTTCTCTCCTTTCTCCCACAAATTCCCTGGTGAGTGCAGACTCCCTCCCCTGGGGTCTTACACAAGATAACCAAAAAATCAATTAGATTGTAAAAAAAGAAAAGCTTTTAATAAAAGAAAGAAAAACATACAAGTTGTCTCTGTAATCAAGATGGTAAATTGTTACAGGATCTTTCAGCTTATAAACACTAGAGAGAATCCTCCCCCAGCATTACATACAATATTGCAACAGAGATACAATTCTTCCAGCCAAATACTAATTAAAATTCTACAGCCAGATACACATTTTGCAAATAAAGAAAACAATCAAAAAGACAAACCGCCTTTCTACTGTACTTACTATTTGGAACGAGAAAATTAGAGAGCCTGTAGGTACGTCCGGTCACTCTCAGAACCCAGAGAGAACAACAGACAAAGAAAAACACACAAAACAAAGACTTCCCTCCACCGAGATTTTTAAAGTATCTTGTCTCCTGATTGGTCCTCTGGTCAGGTGTTCCAGGTTCACTGTTTGTTAACCCCTTACAGGTAGGAGAGACATTAACTCTTAACTATCTGTTTATGACACAAGGGAACCCATTATGGGACAGGTGCCACAGGCGGCAGAACAGGGGGGCCAGGCAGACCAGTTTCAGTGAGCTTCCACCATTCCTGATAGTGGCTGAGCTCCATTCAGGCTCTGGAAGCTTAAAACACCTGTGGATCCAGAGGCTTGGGTTTTCCTCACAGCAATCTAGTGGATGTCAGGGGACACTCAAGTGGGGCCTGTGAGATCCATATTTAGTGCCAATACAGATATCATTGGTAACAAGCACTGCTCTGGCAACAGGTGGACTCGCATAGTTTCTCTTTTGTACAAAAATATAGGGTTTGGCAGCTAGCAGCTACTACATGAATGTGGGGGACTTAATACAAGCTGTGCAGGAATTGGGACAGCTTATTCTGTCAGTACTGGGGCAGGTCTCCAGAACTTGTACCAGTGAAACTAAGAGGAGAATTTGGGTTGTGTTATTTGATGTGACTATATCAAAATGGTGATTTAAAAAACAAAAATTAGGTGCAGGATCTAAGTAGAAAAAAGAGACAAGCTGCAAGTTAGCAAGGCATAAAACATAAGTATTTCTGCTAATATTTAAGGGCAAGACAGTGGTTTCCTTACTCACACTGATTAGTTAGGATTGCCAACTTTCTAATTGCACAAAACTGAACACCCTTGCCCTGCCCCCTGCCTCGCCCCTTCCCCAAGGCCCCTCCCTCCCCACTCCTTCTCTGAGGCCCCACCCCCCACTCACTCCAGTCTCCTTCCCTCTGTTGCTCACTTTCCTCCACCCTGACTCACTTTTTCACTGGGCTGGAGCAGAGGGTTGGGGTGAGGGAGGAGGTGAGGGCTCCAGCTGTGGGTACGGGCTCCAGGATGGGGCCAGAAATAAGGGGTTCAAGGTGTGGGAGGGGGCTCCAGGCTGGGGCGGGGATTAGGGTGTGGGAGGGGGTGAGGGCTCCAGATGGGAGTGTGGACTTTGGGGTGGGGCTAGGGTGAGAGAGTTGGGGTGCTGTAAGAGGGCTCTGGGCTGGGACCAACAGGTTTGAAGTATGGGAGGGGGCTCAGGGCTGAGGCAGAGGGTTAGGGTGCGGGAGGGGGTGCAAGCTCCTGGAGGGGACTCAGAGTTCAGGTAGGGGGTTGGGGTGTGGGAGGGGATGTGGGCTCTTGGAAGGAGTTTGGGTGTGGCTGGGGGTTGCGACCTGGGATAAGTGGTTGGGGAGCGGGCTCTGGGAGGGAGTTAGGATGCAGGAGGGGGTTCCAATCTGGGGTAGGGGGCTCAGGTGCAGGGTCTTTAAAGGGGTAGGATGTTCGGGGTGCGGGCTCTCGCTGAGCGGTGCTTACCTCAGGTCGCTCCTGGTCGGTGGCACAGTAGGGCGAAGGCAGTCTCCCTGCCTGAACTGGCGCATGGCTCCTGGAAGTGGCCATCATATCCGGCACCTTGGCAGAGGTGCGGCTAGGTGGCTCTGCACGGTGCATGCTGCCCCCAGGTTCCACTCCCATAGATCCCATTGGCTGTGGTTCCCAGCCAGTAGGAGCTGCTGAGACGGCACTTGGGGTGGGGGCAGCTCACGGAGCTTCCTTGATCACCCCTGCACCTACAGGCTGCAGCAACATACCAGCTGCTTCCAGGAGCTGCACTGAGCCAGGGCTGTGCTGATCAGAGCTGCTAGGGTGTGTTTTTGACCAGGCATTCCAGTCAAAAACCAGATGCCTGGCAACCCTATTTAGTACCTTGTTCCTTAAGCAATCCCTTTGACATTAATGGTGTAAGATACTATTCACTAGTAGGAGGATAAGAGTCTGGCTGTAAGTGTGGAAAGAGAAATATTGGGGAAAAAATAAGTTAATAGGTTTTAAAGTATGGTTCTGTTCTGAAAAGTGCCTATGTAAAAATGACCTCCTTACTTCAACAGATTTGTTCCCTGTGTGTGTTCAGAGCCAAATCTACCATGATTCATCAGGTTTACACAGGTGTCACAGTTACCTAAATGTAACTAGGAGGTACTTTGGTTTGCGAAACCTTTTTAATATGCTGGTAGTGATGCCCCAAAAAATGAAGAATCCATCTTAATTCTCAGGGGCCTAGTCAGACCCTATATGCTTCTATAGTGAGCACAGAGTTGTTCAGTGAGTGTGAACTGCTAGAGGAGAATTCCTCCAGTGCAGGAACAATGTAGAGACATCATGAACAGTCACAGCTGCATGCCCCAGAAGCTTCAAGCGGGGGGCAGGCCTGAGTGTAGCAGCCATCAGCCTTGATATAGGGATTCTAGACTGCAATGCAGCCTATAAGCAGTCCTGGAGAGCTTGTGATAAGTTAGAACAGTTAATGTGAGGAACACATTAACAATAATGAGACCATAGACATATTTAATATACTATACTAGAAAGAAACGTGCATTCTGATTTGTACAAAAGCATCCTCACATGGTAAACCATGCCTACCATGTCAAACCACAGCATGTATTATGATTTCAGGTTATATATAACTAATGCATACCACAAACCTTACTGCTCTTGGGACAAAATGAAAGATTCACCTATTATCACAGCTTTCCCACTAAAAATAATAAAACATATTAACCCTACATACTCATTGAAAATATGAGACAATTTACAGTTAAATTGCCATTTAGACTTGATATGTATTTTTATGAGTGGTTGGATGAATACATAGTATGCCATCGGGTTTGGTTTGGTTTTGTTTGTTTTAAACAAGGGATGTGATATTTGAGAATGGAACAGATGCTTTTCTATCGGCTATTTCCATAGGAGTGTGTCATTCTGTGGTGTGTAGTTAGAAAGGGGGAGAAAGTTCTTGGTGACCCCATTTTTTCCTTACCTATGTTACAGTAGTATTTACATCTACAGTTTTCTTTCTTATAGGTTATTTCCTCTTTTGCAGCTTCAGTTGGGTTACTTAATTCAGGAAATCCCGCATCTGGAGAAAATAAGAATATTGGAATGGCAAAACAATGCCTGTTGAGTGGGTTCAGGTGCACTGAGTATCTCCACTGAATAGCTGTGCATAGTGCAATACTTAGTGTTCTGTAAAGATGTGTGATAATTTACAAATACATTGAAACATTTTAAAGAAGGATCAGCTTTCAGGAGTTTGAGAGGAAATTACATGCAAATTACACTTGTTTTCCACAAGACTACTACAAAACGAAAAGAAATAGAACATTGTATCTTTTTTCTTTAGCAGGACCTCTATTTTATGATTTTTACTGTGTGAGCTCAGAAGCTTTTTTGCTTATGAATCCTGAGGAAGCCAAATGTAGATATATTTTAATACTGGTGAATTGCAGTGTCATATACTAAATATACTACATGCTATTTTCCATATGGTTTTAGGATTTACATTTCTTTTTAATGTATAACATTATATATGCCGGGCCTGGATACAGTGACTGTTCAGAAATGAAACTCTCAAATAGGCTGGTGTTTTGTCAGTAATACAACCCTTTTGACAATTCTGTATATAGAAATAAAATCTTGGTTATGTTTCCATAAAACAAGACTTAGTATGTGTAGAATATGACTCAGAGCATATAGTACAGAAAACCTGCTATGCTAGCAGCAGTCCTGTGCTCCTTGAAAGGTACAGGAGAAATATCAAAACAGACTGACAAACCTGTAATTTTTCCCACTGGAAACATGTAACCTTTTCTATCCTCACTTTAATAGCATGAGCCCTGTGATGTTAACCTTTTCCTGGCACTTTTAACAGCATGCTATAGATTTACTATTTTACAAAGAGCTAACAAGTTTTGCATAATATTTTTAATTGATCTTGCAGTGCACAGCTAGCATTTGCCTCAAGCTTACCCACTCAGAAAAAGACTTCATTCCCTCCCTGCCTGCCCCCATCTCTACTCAGACCCATCATCTTAGTTTAAAATATATGAGGCTATGGATCCATGTGATACTTCATCCCATTCTGGCATGAACAGTATGACATAGTGAGACCTGAGTAGCATAAAGAGTTCAGACAACAACATGTAACTATTGCCAATACATTGTTCATAGCCCTCGTAGAAAAGCACAGACACTGGCCTTTAGGGATATCACAGTGTAAGGCAGGGAGCTGTGCAGCCTTAAATCCCTAGTTCAGAGGGAGAGAGATGTAGGTCTCCACTCAAATATGTAATGGCTGGAAGCCAGAACCCTGGCATGGGTGCCCTTGAGGGACCATGGAGGGGGAAATACAGATACAGTTACCCTGAAACTGGGACAAACAGAATAAATGTCCAGCTCTTACTTGAGTGCTGGGAGATGAACTGCGTTGCTCACAAAAGGGAGGTGGTCATCCTTGTCAAGGATGTTCTCTTTAGCATAGGAGGATGACAGAATCTAATGCTAGAGACTAGCAAGATAGGATGAACAGAACAATACAGAGCTATTTTCAGGGCTTGAAACATTAACTGAGAGCCAGATGAAGACCCTCCCAGGACATGATCTCTTCAGTTTATACAAAGAGAATATTTGTGTTCACTACCACATTTAATTGTAACACTCAGCTTTCTCTTTCATTTCTATTTAATAAATATTTTAAACTGTACCTTACATCATATCTTATTTAACTTTCTGGCTTCATGCTACTTTCTATATCTCCTTTAGCATATCACAATGTTTCTTTTCCTGTGGTGTTTCCAATGTCTTTTTCATCTTTTCTTTTTCTCACCTTTTACCTGTAACTTTCCCTACATTCTGTTGTTTATCTCTTCTATTTTCTGTCTCTTCGTTCTTCTCTCTCTACCATATTTTTCCTCATACATAGGAGTTGAGGATTCTACCAGACTCCTAATAAACTATGGAGTAAAACTACTAACCAAAGACTGATGCCCAAATGGGAATGGGAGGATGAAGTGTCTAGGAAACTTCCACAAGAGTAAAGCTTGGGAGTGGGGCAGGTGGCCTAGTTGAACACTAGATAATTTCTGTTTAGGAGATATGATCCATTTTGTTTGTATATGTGTTTGCAACAAGGCTACCAGACCGGCTTCCATAAAGCTTCTTATTTACTTCCCTACTTCATGGGGTGTTGACAATATATCTATGTACAGTTGATAGGTGCCCAGACACTACAACTATATATATAAGAAGTTACACAGAAAAGAAGACTAATGTTAAGCACTGAATAAGAGTTAAGCATTATTGTTTTATTGTATTTAAAATGGAATTGGCTTGTAATATGAATTACCAGTTTGATCATTGGAGTGAAAATATACATGCAGATTTGGTACTACCCCCAAGCTTCTTACAATGCATGTGTGTGTATATATATATATATATATTCTGTTCCAGACATATTCCGTTTTACATACTCATAATAAAAACACTAATAACTTAGCTTTTATATTTTAGGATGGGGAACTGAGGCACAAAGAGAGTAAGTGACCTGTTGAAAGTCACACACAAAGTGTGGGGACAGCTTGAAATTCAACCCAGATCTTGTAAATTCTAGTCCCTCACTGTAACAGAAAAACCTCCCTTTCTCCTCCACACTATCTATAGTTTGAAGCAGTTGCTTATTTCAGAAGTGCACTTATAATGAATATTATGGTCCTTTAGCATTGTAGAGGAATCAGTATCAAATTCTGTGATGTAAGTAACAGGAACATTATGATGAAGTGCCTAAACCCACACAGGCCCCAAAAGGATTAAAGGGAGCCTGAAAGCTCTATTAAACTCACCTGGGAAAGGTGAGGTCAGGTTGAGGAAGTAGCTTCCAACTTACTAAAAGAAAGAGTGCAGGACTGTCAAAGGGAAGGCAAGGGAGAAAGTGAGTGGAAGTACTTTCCTGGAAGGAAAGGCTGGAAAAGAGAGAGTGAGAGAGCATGCACTGCAGGAGGCAGGATTAGCCCCTGTAGTGGCCCCTGTGAAGTGGCAGAACTTGAGAGAAGTGGTCCTGTGAGTCACCTGAGGAACAGATGAAGAGGTGGAGCGAAGAGGAGAGTCTGAAACCTCAAACCTAGCAGAGGTGAGTGAGGTCTAGTGGTTTTAATGGTTTGGCTTCTATTGTTGTTGGAGTACTTGACCGAAGGGAAATCTCAGAAGGGGCAGTTAGCTTGGCATTGGCTTTAATGCTGGTGCATGACATTATCTGAAACATGAAGGACATTGTGAGGAATCTGGCCAGAGTACCAAGTCCCCAACGCAGGGGACTATTGGAAAAAGCCCACAGGGAGGCTTCAGGATAGTGAGGCTGATACAAGCACCTACACATGTTGTGGCATGACCTTTTCTCTAACTTTTAGCCTGCTACTACACATTTTGGCAGGCTGAAGAAAGCA
Organism: Chelonoidis abingdonii; assembly: GCF_003597395.2. Taxonomy (NCBI): domain Eukaryota; kingdom Metazoa; phylum Chordata; order Testudines; family Testudinidae; genus Chelonoidis; species Chelonoidis abingdonii. The sequence goes on along the minus strand of NC_133769.1, from coordinate 276,246,874 downwards.
TGCATCTGACCTGTCTTGCTAAATTTTCCATCGTGCAACTATTCATTGTAATTTTATTCCCACCCCCGCTATAGAGGTAGAACCCAAGACGGTTGATGGTAATACATAGCACTCCAGGATGAAAAGACCTCTCTTTTAGTTGCAGGTTGTTGTCTTGTTTGCTTCTCAGACAAAATCACTACTCATTACCATTATCTTCAATTTCAAACAACCATGGCTTTCTGGAGCTGCCTAAGTGCCTATATTTTTAACCACAGAGTCAGAGTTCCGGGCTTTTGGCTTCCTTTGATTGCATCAGTAACATTTAATAATGATTAATAGGGACGTATAGCATAAGCATCAATAGATTTTAAAAGGATTACAAATGAAGGAAAATATATATCATTTTGGGCAGCTCTTGTCTTAGGCATTGGAATATGTTCTATCAGCCAAAAACCACTTAGAATTCAGGAGAGAATCCTGTTTAGTCCTTTGGGGTGGGATGGGGTGGGGTGGGAGGGGTTGGTGGTCCTATTTTACTTATCTTTTGACTCTGAGTAGCTTTTGCTTTTGTATGGGCACCTTTGGAAGAGACAGATGTTGCATGACAATTGTTGATTTCTCTTCATAAGATCATGATTACATATGTTTTTTTACAATTCCTGAAGCTGAATGATGATTTTCCTGCTATAACTTCTTTTTGTGTTTCTTTATTACTTTTAAATATAAAATCTTTCAGCAAAAATACTTTTTAAAAATAATCCAAAATTGATTGGGTACCGTAAAAGTTAAAGGACTGTTGCTTTGGTTGAACTGATTATGAGACGCCTGTTCTCTTCTACATGGAAGGTGTTCCAAAGGGCACCTCCTGGCATTTGTTCTGTTAGGTGTCTTAGCTGATCACTCTTTTCAGGAATATAATTTTTGCAGTTAACTACTGGTATTGGTTAAAGGAGGCACCATTAAGGTTGGTAGGTTCTATCTTCTTTCTAACATCTGTAATTCTCTGTATGTGGAGGAGGTGGATGGGTTTAATAGAAACAAATGACATTGAAGTATTTGTGGAATTTATCTGAGTGGTGAAGAGGGCAATAGAAAGTACTTACAAAGGCAGTAGTCTTTCTGTCATTTAAAATCCCCCCTACCATAACCAAATAGTGTGCACATGTGAGTAAGGCAAGAACTGTCAGGCTGAGGTTTCTAAAGGATTGGTATACAAAAGCACATTTATTTTAAAGAGTGTAGCAAATGCTTGTTTGGAATAAGATCACTAGATATTTCTACATAGTGAAAGAAGAGACTAGAACAAAGCCAAAAATTCTTTCAGCATGCATAAATGACATGTCCTTGCCTAATTTGTAAACTGGACACCATTAAATTAGGCTTGAATAAAGACTGGGAGTGGAAGGGTCATTTCCCCATACAAAAACTATTTTCCCATGCTAATTTTTCTCTTACTGTTACTCACACCTTCCTGTCAACTGTTGGAAATGGGCCATCCTGATTATCACCACAAAAGGTTTTTTTTTTCCTCCTGCTGATAATAGCCCACCTTAATTGGTTAGTCTCATTATAGTTGGTATGTCAATATCCATTTTTTCATGTTCTCTGTGTGTGTGTGTACATATATATATCTTCGTACTGTATTTTCCACTCCATGCATCCGATGAAGTGGGTTTTAGCCCACGAAAGCTTATGCCCAAATAAATGCATTAGTCTCTAAGGTGCCACAAGTACTTCTGTTCTTTTTGTGATCATTGTTACTAATAATTAATGATTGTATTGTAATAGTGCCCTGAGGCATCAGTCAGGTTCAGAGCCTCATTTTGGTAGAAACTGTCCAAACACTTGGAAGACACGGTCTCTGCCCTCAAGAGGTTACAGTCTAATGTGTTTTCTCTATGACTTTGCACTATTGAGATTAGTATCTCTAGATAGGACACTAATTGCCTCTTTGTAGACCCCTGTTAATATTTTAGAGTAAGTGAAAATTTTGCAGTCATGGCTGAAAGGGAAGGTCAGTGATATCTTTAAGTGCTATAATGAATACCGATCAGGTAGATAGTTCATTCGGATGTGCTATGAATGTACTCAGTGTTAAGTCATGGGTTCCCTGCAAGGTAGTTACACTGGAGGAGGAGGAGGAGGAGGAAAGAGGTGGAATCATCTATTAGAAAAATAAGACAACAATGGAACGTTATCAGAAAGGCAGTCGAGAATAAAACTGAAAAGTATTCTGTAGAATATTACATTTTCAAAAATACATTTTTGGTTCACTGGATTTACTTATATCCCTGTGACCTATAAAAACAGATTAAATTTTTGTGAGTTATTTTATCTGCAAAGTATGTGAAATATGCTTTGTAAAAATAAGGAACACAATTTGCTGGGCATATAAAAAATGTGTTATCAGCATGAACATTGAGCTGGAAAATTTCTTTATCAGCTATGGTGATTTTTAAATATGTTTTTATTGAATTTTTCCTATCAATAAAAATAATTGGAAGCAATAACACTAAAATAAAAAATTCCCTGCAATAATTATGGCTATTATTAATTAACAAAAAATGTGTGTTGACTGCTTGTCACCGGAGTCATACTCCTCTGTTAATTCAATGAAAGGTCATCAGATTTCAAAATAATGGTCAATATTTTTTGTACAGTGGGGGCTGGTATAGATCTTTTTTTTGCCATCACCAATATTTCCCAGTTTTAGTTAAGTCAAGATATAATTGATCAAGAATCATTCTCTCAATAATGTGCAAGAGAATATTGTTTTAATGTTTTTAGTGGAAATTCCAACAAACACTAAATATTCCAAATCCCCTCACACTCTACATTCTTTCCAGCTCTTTGCTCAATTAAATGCAATTCTTTGCTCAATTAAATGGAATTCAGTGAAATCCCAAAACTCTTAGTCACAACATAATCCACACCCATCTACACCTCACTTGTGAATCCAGTTAGAGTCAGTGGTGGTCAAGTTGGGCACCAGGAGACAGATCTCCACAACTAGTCCACTGCAGTCCAGTGAAGTCCGCACGATCAAGTTTCTCTCAGATCTGCAGCTGCCAGGTCAGATTCCACAAAATCAGCTCCTCCGGGCTTCGTACTGTCTATGACGTCAGCTCCAACCGCTCAACTACTGTCCAGCCTGGTTTCACAAAGTCAGTACTACCAGCTTACTTGGTGCCAAGTCTCGTTCCATGTAGGGTCCAGATTCTCTGAATGGTAAACCCAAAACAAGCAAGATACCAGGAAAGAGTTTCTGCTTTCTCAGACAGTGTCTCCTCTTGTTGAGTTTGGCTCACTGCCCAAGCAAATTCCATTACCTGTGAATTCAGGATGGCCCCACTTTCCATAGGTTATTCCTTTCACAGTTCCTCCCCCTTCCATAAATACATTTACTGTACATCATTTAACATAATTTCCAACAACAAAAACACAAACTCCAAACAATACAACATAAAGCAGTGTATAGAACTACATTGGGGTGAAGTTATATTGTATTTAAATTGAGCCTGCCAGAGCTAGCTTTTCCCCTTTCTCCTGTAGGAGAGGTACGGAGAGGTTTACACACACACACACACACACACACACACACACACACACACACACACACACACACACACACACACACACACACACACACACACACACACTTAAATCTCTTAGCTCTGTGGCTTACATACTTAAACTGACTTCAGGCTGGCATTGTGCACTTGGAACTTTACACTTTTGAAATTATTTAAAAGAACTTATTCAAAGAGTGAGTGAAGGATGTTAGAAAGAACATTGATGACTATATAGACTAAATGGATTATAAATAAGGTCCTATTTGAATTGTGGGATAATTGTCAAATAATTACAATTGAATTGCAGACAAGACATGGAAAATCGCAGAAAAGTAATAATGGACTATTATTAATTGCGGTAATTTGGAAAAGCCAGAGAAGACCAATTTGTTTAAGAAAAAAAGTGCTGGAACAATATAAACACTCAAGTATAATGTTATCCCGGCTAATGTTTTTGATAACCAGACATTTTGCTGCAATTATATTACAGTCATTAATGTGTGGGGCTGATAGGTGGGAGCCCTGCCATGCATAGGGCTGACAACCTGAGCCCCAGCCTCTGTCAGCTAGGATAAATGGGATTCTATTGTACTAACTGGGGAAAAATTGTGGGTTGCAGACCTCAGAATGTATGCAAAATTGTGGACTGTGCAAAATAAGCTAGTTAAAATCAAAATTGCAGTGGTAGCCTAATATCCACAATATCACAAATTCAGTGGGGTTTTAATTATAAATGATAAAAATCTGTATTAGCGAGATATATACTCAATAACCTAATATTTTCTACCTCTCATTTCTATAAAGATCCAGATGTACAGGGGTAGCCAAAGTGCATCCCACAATTACCCTTTTCTGACTCATACTCCATCATGATGTGAGTGGCCTGAATGTGCAGGTCAAGATGGACAATTCCATGTGGGGACTGTAACCTTCGACATTTCCATATTACAGATGAGGGTCAGTGCAATAAGTACCATGCCAGGCAAATTAAGTGCAACCTTCTGGTATGTTGCCAGTGTGGCCCTTTGCTGAGTAAATTTTGGGAACAGGTGGTTTAGAAGCCTCTGAAATTATAGAGTGAAAGCTATTCTACCCACCTGAATATTTACTACACCCACCTGGGCTCTGTGTGGTTGGAGTATGAAGAGAGATTTAAGAGCTGAAATCCATTCCCAACATGGGGTCAATGGGTGGGTTGTGACACCACTCACACCTGCTCTTAAGTAAAATAGCAGCAGTAGCCCCTTCATACCAGTTGCACAGGGTCTTGGGGCTACATCCATTGTTGTATATATGGGGCCAGCACAGACACCATTTGCATGGTAGCTTTGGATTTCACAGCCACAACCGCAGGCTTACTCCCACTGTGCAGAGCTGGCCCTGGTCTTGCAGACCACAGGTGAAATTCACCATAAATGAAAAAGAGCAAACAACTAGGATGTTCACAGGACAATCAATGTAACATGAAAGCTTTACAATTATAATTTAAAGTAGCTTAGCACAGTGCTCCTCCCCATAAAACTCATTATGTTTATCTCCAGAGATGACTTAGCAGTGCAATAGTAGAGAAATAAACATTTAGAACAAGAAAGGAAGAGGGAATTATAGGAGGTTAAGTACTCAATAAATATGTAATATTCAATCAACTGACTATAAATTACCATTGATAATGATGGATGAAGAAAAATAATCTCTGATATAAAATAATGGGTCTATCAGAACTTCTGAGTACACATATAAAATCAAACATTTTGCTGTGTATCATGCACATTTCTAAAGATTAATGGATTTTTAAAATTTGGTCCATCCAATGAAGAAAAGGTGGTACTACACGTAGTAATCCCGTATTAGGTTTAACAACAAACAATGACTGAGTCAAGATGTTTAAAATAATTTCAGTTGAAGTGATCACATCTTTACAATGAAAACTTTCAGTTATATATCAAAGTAATACATATTTATAAAAGATGGCAATAAGTTAGTATTGTGACGGGATCCCCAGGGTATAATCCGGAACTGAGGCATTGCTGTGTCCCCTTAACTCTCCAGCCTGGGCTGTCTTTCTCAACGTTTGCTAGTGACTTGCAGCTCTTATCCCTCAGCATGTGGTGCCCCACACCTCGCTGGATTGCATGAATGGTCCCAGAGCCACTCACAAATCACACAGAGAAAGGCACCACCCAATTCCCCCCAGCTCCTCAGCTTGACATCACATAGCTATACCCTCTTGCCCTGGTCAGAAGCCTGACCAGTGTAAATTACCCAGTCCACCCCTCCCTCAGCATACAGAGGAAATGCACCAGCCTTTGTTATCTGAGTTAAGACTTTTCAAGTAATATAACAGGTTTGTTAACTACAAAAAGATAGATTTTAAGTGATTATAAGTGGAAGGCATAAAAGTAGAAAAGATAGTTACCAAAGAATATAAAAGATAAGCGCACAATCTAAATCATAAACCTTATTACACTAGGCAGTATTTAGATCAAGTAATGTTCTCACCACACTGGATGTTACAGTTCATAAAACACGGGTTTCTTCCTTAAAGCTGGGACCCAGTCTTCTCAGTGGAAGTCTTATGTCTTCCCAGCATTCTTGTTGCTTCCAGTATAGGTGTGGGAGGAGAAAGGCAAAAGCATGATGCCTCTGTCCCCTGTTTTATATCCTTAGTCCATGTGCCTAGAAGACACTTGCCCAGACATGTCCTGGTGGGCTTTGCTGAGTTACTGGGTTGAGCAATCGTCCTGGTGTGGTCTTGTGCAACTGAGTCATAGGGTCAAGCAGTCCCCATTGTGTGGTGCTTGTGCAACTGTCATTGAATTACAAAACCCTGGATTATAACTCCTCTTCTTATCAATGGTTGTTTAACACCCTCCAGGGCGGGAATCACCATCCTTGTGGTAGAGACTCTCAAATTTACAACATACTTCAGTAACAACCATACAGAAAAATCTCATAACTTCATACACACTAAAGATATACATATTTGGAAAGAACAATGGGTTTCGCTTGATCATGACCTTTCATATATCTTACATGGCATACTATGTATGAAATATCACAACCATATATGAATAATGAATATGGGGGCTACAGTGTGCTACTTTCAGGTATAGTATGTCACAAATACAGATTGCTGTTTTTGTCAGTAGTGGCTTTATTAATTTCAGAATTTTAATGAGAAAACAGCAAGATTATCTGGCTGATATGCATTTTTGTGTTTTACATCTACCTAATAAAAGGTTGCTGTGTCTAAATATGATGGCACTTGTGTGAGTCTAGATTTTTAAAGGCAGTTTACCTATCTGTGACTGAGATTTAATATTGAAAGAATATGGCAGACACATGGTGATTAATTACTCATTTCCCTGAAAAGAGGAGAACTGTTTTAGCATACACCACTGCTTCATTTGATGGAGCATGTGATATGGTAGAAGGCATGTTCAGAAAGATAGGAGTAAGACGGCTGATTTCTTTGATTCATTGTGTACAGTTCAGGTTGTTTTGAACTCCTTCAAACTTTGTTTTTCGGTGTAAAGGGTTCATTTAATATATTTTAGCTTGAGCTTCTTTTAAAAATAAAACAAAACAAATATGATTTCTTCTTTCTCGACAACTATCGCCAGTACTTTTAGACAGATTAGCTCAGCCTAGGTTTCAGGTTTCCAATCCTTCATTATGCAGGAGTAGAGTTGAGAAAATAATGCAATTATTTTCTACCATTTGGTCCAAACTCAATTTTGTTTCATTCAGGCCTCTTCTGTATCATCTCTTTGGGCACATCTTGAACTACTGAAATTTGTTAAAAATGTTCATGGGAAGCAAATTTCAAAGCTGAATATATGAATATTTGCAGAAACCTAATTTTAAATTTACATATGCAAATATTTATGCTAGCAGTACTTGCATCCACATATAACACCTTTCCCGCAAAACACTTAAGCACATGTTCAATGTTAGTTGTCCTGTTGAAGTCAATGTGACGGCTCCTTAAAGTTTAGCATATGCTGAAATGATGAGGGTCACAACTGGGGAATGAAACTTATTTGTAACTTTTATTTGACCAGCCACACACAGATCACATTTTTAAGAGTTTTATTTGATTCACTGAGTAACAAATTCAAAAATCTATTTGTCTAATCAGTGTAATTAATGAATAAATGTGAAAAAATGGGGTCAAAGTTGTCAAATAAATTACTCATTGTGAGTTAGTAGTTGAGCCATAGCCAGGACCATGACACAACCATCTGTCAGTTATATAATATATAACTGCACCTGGTTTCTTTAAGGCTACCTGGCCTCTTCCTAGCCTTTGCTGGTGTATGTCTTTAGTGCAGAGTTAGCTTGGGTAATTGACACTTGTGTTAAGCTTAGGTGAGAGTGGTCACATGGCAAAGTCATACTTTAGTTATTGGGTAGACACTTGTGCTGTACTTACTCATGTGAAGAGCTAAAACTTCTGGAGTCATACCCTGTGCTCCAATAAGCTGAGTCTCTCTATGATTCTTTCCTAGTGAATTATAGGAGAAATCTCTGCCTCACTAGATTGAGTTAGCCAAAGTATAGAACAGGGGTTGGCAACCTCTGGCACGCAGGTCGCCAGGGCAAGCACCCTGGTGGGCCAGGCCAGTTTATTTAACTGCCGCATCGGCACTTTCGGCCAATTGTAGCTCCCACTGGCCGCGGTTTGCCATCTCAGGCCAATGGGGGCAGCAGGAAGTGCCACAGGCAAGGAATGTGCTGGCCACGGCTTCTTGCCACCCTCACTGGCCTGGGATGGCAAACCACAATCAGTGGGAGCCACGGTCCCCTGAACCTGCCAATGTGGCAGATAAACAAACTGGTCTGGCCTGCCAGAGAGCTTACCCTAGCGAGCCACGTGCCAGAGGTTGCTGACTCCTGGTATAGAAATATTTGCCTGGACCTTCAGCATAGTATCACCTTACCCTCTTTGACATTTCTCAGAGAGCAAAGTGACAGCCTCTGACAGGGAACCATGTTCACATAGTTTGTCTGTGGGGTTCATGAAATCTTCCATGAAAGCTTCTTCACTAATAATAATCACTGTTATTTTTATTCTTTTCTAGGTGTATAATTATGGAGTTCAGCCTAAGATAGCTGTAGTTCAGCCGGTGACATCTATTTGTTAGCAGATCCAAATCCCCTCTTAAATTATCAGGTTTGGCTAATTAAATAATCTGTGCTTTACTCACTTTTTTTAAAGGACCAAAATCTAATTGTGGCTGTGAACTTACAGCGATATGGAATCAGATACATGTAACTTTACATTTGGTACAGTTTTTGATTCAGCCAAACTTTTTCTGACACTTGCTCGAATGCCTGGGGCCAAACAAAAAAATTGCTTTTAGAATATTCTGCTAACAAAAAGCAGTGCCAGACGATAAAATATTAATTCTATTACGTAGTATGCAGATATAAGGGAACTAGAAGCAATTCCCCCAACTTTAATTGTTTCATAGATGAATACAATTATGATGTTACTCATTCTGTCTATAGAGTCAGTGTAAAATAACATCCACATAATACAGGCAAAGATTTCATTTAAAAGTAAACCTTACCAATGTGAAATATATTAAAGCAATAAACCAAGAAATTAAACTTTCATAAACAGTAAGAGCTCATTGTTTTGCAAATGACTGTATAATAACATCTATGTAGCTCAAATGAAACTGTAAAAGTGACTGGGAGCTTCACTCTTTCTGCAAACTTTTGATTTATCTTTTTAATCATTTGTTAGCTTTGCATGGCAATTAAACATTGAAAATAAGCTCCAGTCTTCTTGCCACATTATTCTACTCCCATTCAACTATTGCCATTTCTTTTACAATGAAAAGCAATTTAGCAAGAAACAATTGGAGTGTAAGTGGATCCTTCTGCTACGGGTATTCTGTACAAATGAATGGAAGTGAGTCCTTTTAGTGAATGATGAGATTTATTTAAATTTACAAAAATCTTTGTATTGGTGTGTGTGTGTGTGAGGGGCTCATATTCAAACTCCCACATTTGTCAGAACATCCAGAAAATCAAAATAAAAGTTCCAATTAAATTTTATATTTTTGTAGTATAAATAATGTAATAGTTACTGGTGGGAATACATTGACTAGCTTTGGGGACCTCTGCTGTTTCAATGCTTCATCTGGCAGCATATAAAGTAAATATTACAGCAAGTATTATGGCCCATTCAGGATGGCTAAGCTGTATACTGTGGGTGCCCTCAAAGTTTCACTGAATTCAAAGATTTGACTAGTAAGGGTTAAGGCTTTCTTTGTTAGCAAAGGGTAGAATAACAGATGATATACTGTGAGAGAGACAAGACAGGTGAGGTACTATTTTTAGTGGACCAACTCATGTAGATGGAAAGTAGCCAGAGTGGCTGAGCTAACCTATATACGATAACTGTTCTAAGAGAATCACAGAGTCTTTCTAATAAATTAAAATAAATTATTATAACTACTCAGGAAGGATTGAGTGGGCAAAAGGGGTGACACTCCGTCAGACTCTCTGTCAGAAATGGCATTACCTGTTTAGAAGTCACTGGTAACTCAGAAGAAAATGATCTTGAATGCTTATGGAACAATGTCTTAATGGATAAAGCACAAGATGTGGTAATAGTTGGGGACTCATCATTAAGGGCATATGTTTCCAGTAGAGTCCTGCAGAGATTGGTTCTTGGTTTATATTATTTAACATTTTTATCAATGACTTAGAAGAAGACATAAAATCATCACTGTTAAAGTTTGCAGATGACACAAAAATTGGGGAGAGTGGAAAAAAATGAAGTGGACAGGTCACTGATTCAGAGCAATCTGGATCACTTGGTAAACTGGGAGTAAGTAAACAATATGCATTTCATTGGGATAAATGTAAATCTATATATCTATGGGGCCAAAAGAACTAATGTGATCCTGGAATGCATAAATGGGGGAATCTCAAGTAGGAATAGCGAGGTTATTTTACCTCTGTATTTGGCAGTGGTGTGACTGCCGGTGGAATATAACCAGATCTGGTGCCTACAACTCAAAAAGGATGTTGATAAACTGGAGAGGGTTCAGAAAAGGGGATTAGAAGATTAACAAACAAGCCTTATAATGATAGAATCATAGATTTCAATTTGTTTAGCTTAACAAAGACTAGGTTAAGAGTTGGCTTGATTACAGTCTAAAAGTATCTACGTGGGGAACACATATGTAATAATGGGGTCTTAAATCTAGCAGAGAAAGGTATAACACGATCCAATGGCTGGAAGTTGAAATTAGCCAAAATCAGACTAGAATTATAGTGTATATTTTAACAGAGTATAATTTACCATTGGAATAATAATACCATTGGAATAATACCAATGGTGTTGGTGGCTTCTCCATCACTGAGAATTTTTACATCAAGATTGCATGTTTTTCTAAAAGATATGATCTAAGAATTATTTTGGGGAAGTTCTATGTTCTATGTCACAGAGGAGGGCAGACTAGATGATCACAATGGTCCCTTCTGTCCTTGGAATTTGTCACCCATGCATAAAATTCCCTGCATATGTATCATAGCAGCTACCTCTTCCCCACAGCTATACTTAAGATATGAAACTGCTGAAAAATCCATCATTGGGCTGAAATATTTCATTCTTCCTCTATGCCCAAAGGTGGATTTTTCTGGGAAGCTGTTGATATACAAAAAGGAATAAAACCCATCTCTTATTACTGTAGGGCTAACAGGAGTCACTCAATAGGCTGATAAGGGAATGGATCTGTTCAATTAGAAACTGCTGTTTTTGCCCACTCACTTTTTTTGGAGCAGAACTGCACATGAAATAAAACTATCTCCAGTAGAAAAAACAGACCTTTACCTTCCACCACCTTACTGTGCTTGATGAGTTGGAAATGTTGCCCTCTCCCATGTCCCCCACTCTCCAATCAAAACTTAATGAGGATTATTTAAATGCTAACAGTGTTCTGTAAAGTAATTTACTTTCTTCTTCCTTCAAAATGTAATGCAAAAATGTACTGCAAAAATACCAGGTTAATGCACCATATGTGCAATGATCCTAATATAACACTGCAGAAGTAATCTTAAATGTTGAATGTCCTGAGGTGTTTTTAACTTTGCAGCCTTAATGTTGCCTTAATGCAGGGGTCAGCAACCTCTGGCACGTGGCTCGCCAGGGTAAGCACTCTGGTGTGCCAGGCCAGTTTGTTTACCTGCCGTGTCGGCAAGTTCAGCCGACCGCATCTCCCACTGGATGCGGTTCACCGTCACAGGCCAATGGGGGTGGCAGGAAGCTGTGGCCCACACACCTCTCGCCCGCGCCACTTCCTGCCACCTCCATTGGTCTGGGATGGCGAACCGTGGCCAGTGGGAGCTGCGGTCCGCCGAACCTGCCAATGTGGCAGTTAAACAAACTGGCCTGGCCTGCCAGGGTGCTTATCCTGGCGAGCCACATGCAAGAGGTTGCTGACCCCTGCCTTAATGTATTTAATACATTCACTGTTTATGTATTTTATATACATTGATTTAGTTTAGCTTGTCAATTATTATCCCCTTCTATGAATGTTGTGTTTTCTTATAGCTAGGGCCCTACCAAATTTATGACCTGAAAAACATGTCATGGACCATGCAACCTGGTCTGCCCCAGTGAATTCTGGTCTTTTGTGTGCTTATGCCCTATATTATGCATATTTCACAGGGGAAACTAGCGTTGTACAAATTGGGGTTCCTGACCAAAAGGGAGTTCTGGGGGGGGTTGCAAGGTTATTTTAGGGGGGGGTAATGGTATTGCCACTCTTACTTCTGTGTTGCCTTCAGAGATGGGCAGTCGGAGAGTGGCAGCTTTTGGCCAGGTGCCCAGCTCTGAAGGTGGCACTCCACAAGCAGTCGCACAAATGAAAGGGTGGCAATACCATACCATTCCACTCTTATTTCTGCGCTGCTGCCTTCAGAGCTGGGTGGTAGGAGAGTGGCAGTTGCTGACTGAGGGCCCAGTAGCATAGAAGTAAGGGTGGCAATACCATACCATGCCATCTTTACTTCTGCGCTGCTGCTGGCAGCGACTCTGCCTTCAGATCTGGGTTCCCGGACAGCAGCCGCCGCTCTCCAGCTGCTCAGTTCCGAAGGCAGCACCACCGCCAGCAGCAGTGCAGAAGTAAAGGTAGCAGTACCACAACCCCCCTACAATAACCTTGTGACACCCTCTCCCAGTCCCAATTCTTTTTTGGGTCAGAACCCCTACAATTACAACACTGTGAAATTTCAGATTTAAATATCTCAAATCATGAAATGTATGATTTTTAAAATCCTGTGACCGTGAAATTGACCAAAATGGACGGTGAATTTGGTAGGGCCCTACTTATAGCTATTTTGCTTTATGAATGAAGAAACAGCATAAAAATAAACCAAACAACTCGCCTTCAGATTTCACTGACAGTGCAAGTGTGATCCCCTCCACCCCTCCAATAGCAAGGAAATTTGCCATTTGGGTTGAAATTCTATCCTACATTCTCCTCACCGTGCTGTGTATTGCCAGAGTCTCCAAACAGGGCTCCTCTTTTTATATATCATTGGTAGTGCCCTAGCTCTGAGCAATACAGTGGATTAGAGACAGAGTTCCAGCTTCAAGTGTGAGCTTTCTTGCTTTTATGTGTTTAAATCACAGACATAACATTATTTAAATATAGCTTTTTGTGGTTTGGTTGTTCTTAGTTCTGCTGACACTGTGGTGGGTTTAGCAATGCAGATAATAACAGATGACAGTTCCTTTTGTGGAAGCTAAGAACTAGCTGATTAGTTGTTACTGTGTTGCACTCTAGAGAATATCTTGTAATTAAACCACAAAAAAATAGATTAAAGTAATGTGAAGGGTCTGACTTAATCCCACAAAAACAAAGGAATTCAAAGTTAACAATGAAGTGCATGATGTTACATATAATAGGCCAAGTGGTGTTCTTTGGAAGGAAAAAGTGCTTAGGCTGACAATTGTAGTGGATCTCTGTGCATGGTTAAGGAAGATTAATTTAGTCCAAATCATGCCCTTTGATTGTCTTTACAGATCTAGTTTAGTCTAACTAGCAGTCATATTAAATTATTTAATGATTTTTCTCCATTCAAGATGCCTAGTTCTGTTTTTAGATTACAGAAGGCAATTCCTGGTAAGTCTTACCTGGAAGTACATTTATTGATAGTTTTCAAAACTCTAGTATTAGCAATATATGTGGCAAAATTATGTTTATCATGCAATGCCATTTTCCTACTCTATAATCTGAAAGAAGATGCAGCATAGTGCAGTGCATAGATGTGTTTCTAGAAGCGAAGGTCTCCTGAGTTCTAATACCTGTTCTATTTCAGATTTACTATGGGACCAGGCAAATCACTTAATCTCTCTGCCTTGCTTTCTCCATCATTTTCCCCATCTCACAGTGCCTAGTTAATGTTGATACAGCAACCCTTTTGTTTCAAGTGTGTCAGCACGTGGATTACACCCTTGTTTGTGGTGCTGTGGGTGTCTGCAGCCCTGCTATGGTACTCAACTGGGAAATCTGTAAAGTTCAGGGGATTTTTGATTCACTCTTGTTCTCCTTACTGTGAAGCATTTGGATAGCACAAATCTTGATTCACTAATCTCCTGTCTTACATACTGGTGTGACTTTTCATGGCCTGTTTGTAGGGGAAAAAAGTGTCTCACAAACTGAAATTAGAAGCAGGCCCATACAATGGCCATGAAGTGACAAAAAATGTATGATTGACCAGAAAATGCCTTCTTTTATAAAAAAGCACAGCCACGAAAGTCCTATCTCAGTTCATTGCATGTTCCTAAATATTCCTTTAAAGATATATTGATAATGAATTAATTTCCCAAGTTGTTGTACTGAAAGAAGAGAAAGTGACACACAATTACATGTTTCTGATGTAGATATGTGGGGGTATACATGATAGACTGAAATGTTTCCTTAGGGGCACATTGTAATGTCTTCTGAACATTTTAAAAACACTTAAGGTACTTTGTTTCAAGTGCTGATAGTATAGATGATGGTAATTGCTCCTTTGTGTGCCTTAGAATCTTTATGAAAACAGCGAAAAATTCTGAAATATTAATAACTCATCTGATTATCAAATACAAAACCACAAAAGGACCTGACAGACATTATGTACTAATAGATTGCAGTATTTGAAACAAAATCGCTTATGAATTGGCACAAAGTTTAAAACTGATCTAAAGTGGAATACATTTTTCCTCCAGTTCCAAGGCTATAAAAACAGTAAAAAATAAATTTGCTCCTTAAATCTGAGCTAAAACTAAATTTCTATGTTTTTAGGCTGAGACTAAACCTATATTGGCAGATGTTGGAGCAAGTCTTAGTAGCTGAATTTTCACATAAACTCCCAAAGTACAGGATTTTAAATAGTATGTTGTAGTCCTCCATATTCTGGAGAGATGAAAGAATATCACTTTAGCTACAGTAGGCTATGTTCTTCCAAACATGTTTTGTTATGCACAGCTATTCAACTATCATTTGCAAGTAGTCTGTTGCTCTGTATGGACCTGCAGCCTCTACCTGAAAGTCAGAAGATCTGATTCATAGACTTTAAGGTCAGAAGGGACCATTATGATCATATAGTCTGACCTCCTGCACAATGCAGACCACAGAATCTCACCCATCCACTTCAATAACAAACCCCTAGCCTATGTCTGAGTTATCAAAGTCCTCAAATTGTGGTTTGAAGACCTCAAGCTGCAGAGAATTCCCCAGCAAGTGACCCATGCTCCACACTGCAAAAGAAGGCGAAAAACCTCCAGGGCCTCTGCCAATCTGCCCTGGAGGAAAATTCCTTCCTGACCCCAAATATGGCCATCAGTTAAACCCTGAGCATGTGGGCAAAACTCACCAGCCGGCACCCAGGAAAGAATTTTCTGCAGTAACGCAGATCCCATCCCATCTAACATCCCATCAGAGACCACTGGGCATACTTACCTGCTGATAATCAAAGATCAATTGCCAATTGCCAGTGGTTCTAGCCCCGTTCTTACACTAAGCTACTGTATGATGTCAGGAAAGTCATTTTTTATCTCTCTCTTTCAGTTTTCCCTGCTGTTAGTCTGAATTAATTATATTTCCATCCTTGTAGAGTGCTTTGATATCTATGAAAGATAAATACTGTTTTTGTACAAACTGTTATGTATTACCTTTAAAAATCTATAGCTAGTGATAGTGGTTCCCAGTGTGTTTCTGACTGGGAGCCAGTTGCAGCCTTACAGGCTGGAAAAGATAGTATCTATTTTACTTATATGAAATACCTAGATTTGAGTGGTACCAAACACAGAAAACTGATGTTGAGGGTAAGGTTCTTTCAGCCCTCTAAGGTAGATACCAGTATGTGCAGAGTCTTTGCTTTTAGATGTCCATCTTAAATCTTGATTTATTTGATTTGTAAGCACTCCTGAACAGTTGAGCCTGAATAGCACATTGAAAATATCCTTGCAGGAGCTACAAAAACTTTAAATCTCCTAACACTTAAAAGCACATACTACATCTGGCTCATCCCAATGTCAGCTAGCTTTAGCTCCCCTCATCTGACATAAAATTATAAAATAGAACGAATTTGAGAAGATTATTGTCATTCTTATGCCTACTTCTTATCATTCAAATAATAAGAATGACCCCAAATCTACCTTCTCAGAAAGAAAGTACACTTTTCGTAAACTTAGCAGTTCCTTACTGAGCAAGTCTCTCTACTATTTTTGCTGAAGTTAGACCCCCATCAAACTCATCCTGTTGGGGCCCACTTAATTTGAAATAGTTGAAGCACTGCACAGAAGCCAAGCTCAGAAGGACACAAAAACTACATTGGTAAATGATCTGTCAAGTGACCCATGAACAAAATCGAGATTGAGTTGCCCTTTGAAATAAACCTATTTGAATTTTATTATCTCCAGAGCACCTTGTGTCTCTCATCTTGTGAAAGGTTAGTATTCCATCCATCAGAGCAAGATTAGAGCTCTACTTGATGTCTGTGCTTGATGATAACTGAATGCAGCAGTTGTGGTTGGAAGAAGGAGATTCATTACCATCAGCAGTTCAAAGAAAGACTGGGTAAACAGACACTGGGGAAAGCAGGTTCACAAGATAGTCCACGTATATTCCCAGGTCAGGATAGCAGAAATCAAGGGACCAAAGTGTCAGTTAAGATTTAAACTATTTCACAACAGTCCAAGTAAGGCAATGATATCTTATTCCAATCCTTTATTTTCATGTTGCAGATTATCAATCCATAAATGCTGATGCATCCAGGTTGAAATAATAAACCCTTTCTGAATGTAATTATCTGGCAGAAGTTGAGAATAAAAAAAAGCACATAAGATTCAAACTCAAACAAAATGCACAGCTAATACAGCAGCATAGATAAATAAGGGAGTTACTGTAAAACCCCTAGCACTAAGAGAAGAACGTAGATTTTGCAGTATTAATAAGAATCAAGCTCAAACAAAATGCACAGCTAATAGATAAATAAGGGAGTTACTGTAAAACCCATAGCACTAAGGGAAGAATGCAGATTTTGCAGTATTAATAATAATCAAACATTTCTTTTACTTCTTTCTTCCTACCTCAGTTAAGAATCATTTTTCATGTGTTATGTCTCTTCAAAGGCAACCTGACATTTTGAAAAATGCTGGGATGTAGAAGCATTCTTCCCTCACATGATTGTTTGCCTGAACTTTGTAAGTTTTTTATATTATCCTCTGAATTATATATTTGAGAAGTCATTACCAGTGTTGGCTTTCTTTCTAACTTTAAAAGTGGTGCCAGGAGATTTAGTTTTTCAACCCTTACTGGCTTTATTCTCTATATCACTGCTCACGGCCTTGAAAATATAGGAGTAATCCAAAGGATTAAAATGTATAAATTGTTCTAATCCATTAGTTCCAGGATGCTGCTGATGGCCCTAAATTCATGCCTCTGGCTTTTCTGCCATTCCAATGCAACCCAGTTATTTGAAGTCTTACATATGGCTTTGAAGGATATCAAGCAGCCCTTTGGCATCAATGCCCTTGCTAAAGTTAGATCCGACATCTGTAAAACAACCAGAAGTTGAAATTTTTATTCGGTATCAAACTCTCTACATTTGAGAAAGAAAAGGTAAACTTAATATATGAGTGAGTGAACATAGGGAGTGAGTTCCTCCTTTAGGGATAAGAGGGTGTGTCATCTGGCGAAAAAATTACAAAACCCAATATTACAAATTATAAAACCCTTTTCTTCTAATCTAGAAAGCATCTTCTTCTACACAGAGATCAATCAATCAATAAATAAAATCTGTGCCTGTATGTGTGAAAGAGAATGTTTGTTTTCTTCTGGGGAAGCTATGGGAAACTAAGTCATTTACTGTTAAACTTGGTACCAGCCCTGAAACAAGGAATTGTATCTATAATATAAATGCAGTTGGAGAGGATGTCATAATGGTCATCCCTTCAAAGCCATACTAGAGTCCAACAGTTGTTAGTACAAACCATTCATATTGTATTGAATATTTTCCATTTATCATCTACAGAGTTCAAGCTCCCCTTACCTTTCATTTTAAAACAAAGCTTTAACAATGATTGGCCTTATTGCACTTCTGAATGAACACCAAATGTCTTTGACTGGTACATGGTCAAGGAACAAATACCAAAGAAAGGTAATTAAAACAGAGAAAACGAGTAGATGGGGAATGAGAAGGAAAAAAAATATACTGAAATAGCATCAGACCTTAGAGGCCAAAGAAGATGATGGGCAGAAGATACAGATAATCTCGGAAAATATTTGCTCAAATCATAGTCAATTGAACAGTATTGCTGGCTATGACTTTGGAAAATAGCCTGACAATAAGAACATAGATTCAAATCTAAAATCTGAGAAAAAGTCAAGGCAGATAAAAAACATAGGAGCAAAAGATTTCTTATCTGGAAGGACACATGGACACTACAAAATTAAATGGGATGTGGCTGCAACATAGCTACAACAATGGAGGCCAATTAAGAAAATCTTGAATTCAGGGGTTAGCATTAGGGGATATGAGGATTTTAGGCTTCACTGAAGGTATAGTGGGAAAAGTCTCATTTCATTCTTAGAAATACAGCTACCACATGAGGATGAGAATGAAAAATGATTGGGTCCTCTGAATTACAGGAATGTGGTGGGCAAACAGCAGACTAAGAAGCAAACACAAGACTGGGTAGTAATGCCCAGATGTCTGTTAGAAAAGTAATACAGCAAAACTCAAAATATCCAGTAAGTTCTTGGAATGTGTTGGGACAACTTTTTGTTTCAGAAGGTGAAGGAAATAACCAGGAGAGAAGGTGAGGAGTCGTTTTTGTCTTGAGAGGAATTGGTTGTAAATCTAAAGGTGGAAAGCAGCTTGCATGAAAGTGATCATGAAATTAAAGATTTTGGCATTCTAAGGAGAGGAAGGTGTGAGAGCAGCAGAATAAGGACAATGGACTTAAAAATAGATTTTAATAAACTCAGAGAACTGGTAGGTAAGGTTCCATAGGAAGTAAATATAAGGGAAAAATGATGTTCAGGAGAGCTGACAGTTTCTCAGTGAGGCCATTCTAAAGACACAACAGTAAACTATCTCAATGGGAAGCGAAGATAGGAAGAATAGAAAGAGGCCAATACAGCTCTATCAGGAGCTTTTTAATGACCTCAAACATGAAAAACAAATCCTGTAAATGTGGAAACATGGAAAAATTGCTTTGGATGAGTAGAAAAGAATAAGATAAACTCAAAGGCTAAGGCAGAAAGTGAGTTAACCTAGCATGGGACATACAAGGAAATAAGAAGCTCCACATGTTAGGAGCAAGAGATAGACTAAGGAAAAAGTGTAGGTCCACTACTTAGCGGAGAAGGAGAGCTAATAAAAGACAAAAACAAGAACAATGAGGTGTTTAATGCCTATTTTGCTTCACTCTTCACAGAAAAAGTTAATTGTGACTAGATACTTAACACAATGAATACTAATTACAAGAGGGAAGGAACACAAACCCGCATAGGGAAATACCGGGTTAAAACTATTTAGATAAATTACGGTAGGTATAGTTAAGTCAGCAGGGCCTGATTAAATTCATCTGAGAGTATTTAAGGACCTAGCTAAAGCAGGCTCAGAACCATTAGCAATTTTCTTTGAAACAGGTGAGGTCCCAGAAGAGTGAAGTAAGCCAAACATAGTACCTGTCTTTAAAACTGGAAACAAAGAGGGTGTGTGGATTATTGTCAGCCTAACTTGGGTTCCTGGAAAGATCTTAGAACATATTATTAAATAATCCATTTGTGAGTACCTAGAGGAAATTAGGATGACCAGTAATAGCCAACATGATTTGTCAAGATCAAATCTTGCCAAAGCAACCTAATTTCCTTGTTTGACAGGGATACTGGCCTAGTGGATAAGAGGAGGCAGCATATGTGATATCTTGGTTTAAGTAAGGCTTTTGACAGTGTCCCATTACATTCTCACAAGCAAACTAGGGAAATATGGTTTAGCTGAAATTACTATAAGGTGGGTGCACAACAGAATGAAAAACCATACTCAGCATAATCAATGGTTTGCTGTCCACCTGAGCAGTCATATCTAGTGGAGTGTCAAAGAGGTCTGTTCTGGATCTGGTACAATTCAATATTTTTATTAATTACTTGGATAATCAGCAAACAAGGTAGTTGCATAGTGTTGTAGATATCTGGGATTATTGATTGTTTTGTTGAATATTTGTTGAACAGCCGTCTCCTGCCACCCCCAATGCTGACATTCTGGAGCTATCCCTATCACTGGCACATTCTTCCCTTCAACCACTTCACTAACAATGCCTCTATCCCTTGAACACCTATTCATTCAATAGGTCACATAGCCCTGCTCCTGCACAGAGCTCCACCTACTGTACCACACAGCCCCATATCCCATCTGGAGATCCACACATTGTACGTCATAGCTCTGCCCACTGGACCATAGAGCTCTGGCCACTGTACTATACAGCCTCACCCACCACATCAAGGGTTGGCAACCACTGGCACGTGGCTCACCAGGGTAAGCACCCTCGCGGTCCGGGCCAGTTTGTTTACCTGCTGTGTCGGCAGGTTTGGTGGACCGCAGCTCCCACTGGCCTGGGATGGCGAACCGCAGTCAGTGGGAGTCACTGACTGCGGTTCGCCATCCCAGGCCAGTGGGAGCTGCAATCAGCTGAACCTGCCAACGTGGCAGGTAAACAGACTAGCCCAGCCCGCCGGGGTGCTTACCCTGGCGAGCCACGTGCCAGAGGTTGCCGACCCCTGTACTACATAGAGCTCCACCCACTGAATCACACAGCCCTGGCCACCATCTGTGGCTTCACCCATGGGGCAGTTGTTTTGCCTAGAGTGGCAGACTGTCTTGAGCAGCCTCAGTGGATAATGGAATGGAGAGTATACTTGTAAAATGTGCACATTACATGAAGTGGTGGGGATTGCAAGCACTTTGGTGGACACAACTGGAATTCAAAGGGACTTTGATTAGTTAGGAAATTGATCTGAAATCAACAAGATGAAATTGAATATAAATAAATACAAAGAACTACGTCATTAGTTGTTAGCTGTGTATGTGTGTTGTCCCTGCATGCTGCACTGGCTCTGGCCAGATAGCCTGTACAGTAGGCTCTAATGGCACTGCCCAATGAGACCATATACTCCATTCAGTAGCAAAGGCGAGGTTTATTGTCAATGAAGCATGTTCCTAATGCCCTGGCTCAATAGTTACTCTATCACATGTATGCTCACTGCAATGGACTCAGCTCAGTGAATGTTGGGACTTTCCATTCATCTGCTTGAATATTAGAGGAAAGTAAATACAAAAGGGGTGTGAGCACTCTTGAGATGTATTATACATGAATACATAGTACTAATGAAACTATTCTGAGAGATAAAATTCATATGAGACACTCTGTATCTGTCAGTTACCTTAACTTCAAGCAGAAAAAAAAATTCATTTTTAATAGTGTGATATATACACTTAAAAAACAAATCTTACTATGTAAGTATCCACAAGGGGCAAAGCATGACCAACAAAATTATGCTTAGGTCAGAGAAAGCAATGAATATTTTTATATACTTGGTTGAATGAACAGTTTAATTTGATGTTTAACCCTAATATTAAAGCCTGTAATGGGAACAAATGTTTAATTGCATGGTTTGTAAATGAAGTAGCACTTAAAGAGTAAGGCCACATAGGCTACATAAAAGTTATAATATACTGGTGATGCTTCTTAGTTATGTAGAGACAGCAGCGTAATTAATGCCACTTAACATGTAATATACCTCAGGTTTCGATTTTCAGACATTATCCCTGTTTTAATGTGAGTTTAAATGATTTTTTAAAATTCTTTTGCTTTCTAGTCAGTAAAATACATTGTCCATTTAAAATCCATAAAATATGTCACTGCTTTCTTATGTGTTCTGCAAAGGATTTCTCTCCTTTTTATCTGTAGTCAATTTTTCCCCTCTCTACCAGGGAATACAATTAAACAACTCACCTGAATGATTGGGCCTATACATTTGGAAAATGTCAGTAACATAGATAGATAGATATTATAGGGCTGTCATGTGATTAAAAAAATTAATCATGCTTAATCTCACTGTTAATAATAGAAACAACTTATTTAAATATTTTTGGATGTTTTCTACATTTTCAAAGATATTGATTTTAATTACAGTGCGATTAATCGCGATTAATTTTCTGAGTTAATTGCATGAGTTAACTGATTAATCGACAGCCCTAATGTGTGTGTGTGTGTGTGTGTATATCACCCATCACCATAGTATCTCTCCAACAATGAGTTATTCCCTGTGATGAAGGAAAGTATTATTGTCTCAATTTTAGAAAGAGGGGAACTGAGATATAAATTATTTAATTAATAATATAAATGCCTACTATTAAGGTAGTACCCAGAAGCCACAATCAGGACCAGGCACCTGTTGTGCTAGGCACTGTAGAAACACCTAGAACGACCTCTTGTGTTCTGAAGAACTGACAGTTTAAGTTAAGACATGGTCTGAAAAGTAAGTAGAGTAAATATTAGAAGAGAGGATGAATGGTTTAGTGATAACAGTGCTAGCCTCAGACTTGGGAGAAGTGGCTTAATTCCCTGCTTTGCCATAGACTCAGTGTATGTGACTGTGGGCAAGTCACTTGTCTCTTTGTGCCCTAGTTCACTTTTATGCGTGGGGATAACAACATTTTCCTAGATTGTGTGGCTCCTAGATAATGTGGTATTGGGGGCCATATAAATTCCTTAGATAAGATGAGGGAAAAAGCAGTAAGAACATATGGTTACAAGTACATTATTAATATTGTTGTCTCCGGTCCCTGTAGAATTCCACCTAGTCCTTATCTGCTGGTGATTTCTTGTAGCCAACAAAAATCTTTAGATAGTAGAAAACCTCGGGGAGTGCATACATGTTGTGTACTACTCCTTTTCTTCTCATAAAACTTAGTTTATTAGTTTATCCTTCCAAAGCATGTTATCTTTGTTACATAATGATTTTTGCCCTCATCTCTAGCCACTGTGCAAACTATCTCCTTTGCTAATTTATAGTGGGAAAAGAGACAATTCATTTAAACTGGCATTCAATTTTAAAACACCTTGCTAATTTGGTTTTGTACAAACAAATACATATTAAAAACAGGCAAGCTGTAGAAAAAATTCCCTTATCACTTACATCTGTCAGCCACCTGGAATATTCTTACAAAATCTAATTGTGGATTTTGGACATACTGACAGAAGATGGCAATAAACTACAGTTGCAGAAAATTGCTCCATAACCCATTTTTCACCAAAAAAATCAGAGTAGGTAGTATGAAAATGTCTCTTGAAATGACTCAACAATAACAGCAGAAGGGACCTCACATATTGGATGTCTACTGCCAAACTAGAGGAGTATTAGCCAGTGTCATTGCAAATGACAAACTATGGCCTCTCTTTGGAGTCTCCTGGCAACAAGCAAGTTGAAAAAGAAATCAAAGTTGTTCTCCTGTATAGAGGACCCCCTTGCAGCTTCATAGAAAACATTTCTGTCTTCATGCCTAACACACTCAGCAGCCAGCCAGCAGAACACAGCAGTACAGCATTGCAGCATAAAACTCTTTGGTATCACTATATGTCAAATACCCACTAAAATGGAAATATCATTTGTAACTCAGCAGCTGACAAATAAGAACAAGAAGAAACCTCCCCTCACTCAAACAAATAAGTACTGGGAATTTCAAGGCTACTTTTACATAGCTTGCACAAAGGGGAAGTATGCTATATTGTTTTAAATCTGCCATAACACTATATACACCTCTACCCCGCTATAATGCGACCCAATATAACACGGGTTCGCATATAGTGCAGTAGCAGCAGGGCTCTAGCGGCACTTTAAAGGGTTTGGGGCTCTGGCTGCTGCAGGGAGCCCTGGGTCCTTGAAGTCACCGCTGGAGCCCTACCGCCACTACCCCAGGGCTGCGGCAGTGCGACTCAGGCAGCGCTTTAAAGGGTCCGGGGCTCTGGCTGCTGCAGGGAGCCCCAGACCCTTTAAATCGCCACCAGAGCCCTGCTGCTGCTACCTTAAGGCTGTGGCAGTGGGGCTTGCCAGTGATTTAAATCACCGCTGCAGGCCTGCCACCACTACCTCGATATAACACTGTTTCACCTATAACACGGTAAGTATTTTTGGCTCCCCATGACCACGTTATATTGGGGTAGAGGTATATATATATGCTAATCTTCCTAGGATCATTTTTAGCCCATTGTACCATATGCCTTATTTCAGTTTCTTTTTGACTAGAACTCTCCCAGTGGACATACTGGTAGCCAGCAAAGAGGTTTCTGATGATACAATCAGTCAGATAAAAAGCCAATGAGAAAGCATCCAGTTCTAGTGAACAGTTTGTCACAGATACAGATTTGTGTTGACTCTAAATAGATTCAAATATAAACTTTGTTCTCAGGCCTCAAACATGCAGTTGGATCCACGCAGGAGGATCCACTACTGACTGCAACAAAGCTCTGTGTGGGTGCAGTGATCCTTCCCACCTGGATCTAACTGGAGGATTAGGGCCTAAAAGTAAGAGAGGTTTTAATTGTTTTCTTCAAAGGGGGAAATTTAAGTGTCTGATCACAGCTTGTTTGAAGGTAACCGTTTATTATGTTTATTGCCTTCATGAGGCAGTTTTTATTATCCTCAAAGTCTACTTCTTTATTCTGTCTACTGCTACCTCTTACGCAACATCTTTCACATTCCATTGACCACTTAGTGGATATGTCTCTGATCTTTGAGAGGAAGGTGCTTTCTGCTGGCAAGTATTTATTATTGCCTTTCAGTTATTTTCAGTTTTCTGATTTTTCAAGGTGTGTGAGCATGTGTAGCTCTTGTCAGTTTCAATGGGAGTGATGGACTCATAATATGTAACTGTCTGAATAACAAAATAGCTGTTGAAAGTTGTGTGCAAAGAAAGAGAGAAAAAAATAAAGATCACTCCTGCTACTACAAAGGGACCCTACTGTACCCAAGGCTTCCAGTTTGTTGTCACCCTGTTAGTTAAATCCAATCAACGGAAAATTTAATTGACAGAGGTAAAAGCAAATCTCGACTCAGAAACCTGTTCTACATTAGGGCTCCCACCAGTAAAGAACTGGTGGTGGCATGTCAGAAATTCTCTGCTCTAGAGCTTAGGCAATTTTGCAAAATAATTCCCTGGTGTAGACAGAAAGGATCCTTGTGGAACTTACCTTCCCCTGAGCTCCTGCGAATGGTAGGTTTCTATCTTCTTTTTTTTCTTTTTTTCATATCTGATGTATATAAAACTATATTTGAGTACATTGATTCTGGCAGAGAATTTCAAAGACATAGCTTAGAGAGAGCACATTGAAGTATGTGAAAAGGCTTTTAGTGACTTCAGTGGGCTTTAGAATTGGTTCACAATATTTGAGTTTACCATTGGTCAAGTATGATTTCCTGTCCTTAGTGGTCACACAATAAATGTAAATTGGTTGCTTTCAGCTTGCCATTTTTTTTAGTTGTGTAGCTTATTTATGAGATCCACAAAATGCTATCTAAGAGTAATAGTGTGGATGCAGTGTAAAATAGTTAAGGTTGATAGAATTGATTTTCTGCATTAATTTAACAGTATAAAATATCTAAAACAATTCAGATGTTTGTGGCTGGCACTGGTATTGATGATACTTGGATTAACAACAAAAGTTGCTAATGTTTGATTTTCTGTGATATGGCACTAGAAATTTAACAGAATATGTAAGGTATTGGGACTAAAATCAGTTTCCTCTAGTTTGTACAAAAGTACGGTATCACTTCTCTCTTCTGTATTTTGGAATTTATATTTGAGAGGCCAAAGCGATCTACTGTAGGGTCTAGACATACTGTAACGAGGTCGCACTCATCTCTCGTGAGCACCCCCTGGCTGCACTCTCTCTTTCTTTGTGGTGGGTCTTCAGTGATTCAGCCCTCCGGCCAAGTCACGTAGTCTGTCTGTGAGATAAAAGCAAAGCAAACCTCTTTTGGAGTACAGGTCCCACAGGGGCCTCTCTCAGTGCCCTCTGTGAGGTCTCCCTCAAGTTTTCCCTGTTCCAGAATAGAGCAGTGCCTCAGGGCTCCAACCCTGGAGGCAGTGTCTTTGCCCTCTCAGGGCCTTTCTTCAGCTCTTTAGCTGGGCCACTACAGTTCAGTTCCCCTTCTGGGGTGCCTCAAAGTCCAGGCCTCTTTCCCAGTGGCTGCAGGCAGGACTGGGCCTACCCTCTAGTCCAGGTCCCAGAGACCCTATAAATAGCAGCCATCCACAATGTCCCTTTACATAAACTGTGTTGCTGCTCTAATTCCCTGGGTCACGTCACCATGGCTCCAGCACATTCTTCACACTTACCTCAAGGCCTTGTCCTGGTGGAGTCCCAGCAGCCAGCTCAGAGTACCATCCACTCTCCTCTAGCTCAAGCAAAGAACTGAACTCACTCTGGCCCTGCAGCTCTTCTTATACTGACCTGCTTGTCCCTGATTGACTGCTTCCCACACAGCTTCTCTAGGCAGCTTGGAAGACCTCTCTGCTCCCCTTTTCTGGAGCAAGGTATGGCACGGCCACAAGTCCTCCAGCAGGAGGTCTCAGGCCGTAGTCCACCCTATCACACAGAACAATAGACTTCCCATAATATAATAGGAATTGGAAAATCTCTCTATCTATACTTAATGACCTCTAGTGGTGCTTATTGTAAAATATGTCACCATATTATAAAACATTTTTGCACTAGGTCCCACAGTTTTTACTGTTTTTCAGGAGAAATTGAGGAGGCTCCTGAATTTTTATGAGCATAAAATGTCAAAAATAATATGATGTAAAATTCACCATTCAAAAATTCACAAAAGTCCATAAAATGTTTCATCTTCTTTTGATCATGAACATTCATGACAATGGAAGTGCTGTAAGCATTTGAATGACCGTTGATACTAGAATATGGAATTGAGAAGCTATTTATCATGTCATTTATATTTGTGAGTCCTTCATTTAGGGAGTTTCCACTTGATAATGAAAGTAAGACCGTTACTACTAACTATTAGCTTATGCATAGTTTGTATATTGTCTGTCACGTTGTTTATGATTTTTTTCTACCTTTTTCTTTCTTTACTATTAGTATTAGTTCAGTGTGTGGGGGTGTTAAGAGTGTCATCAGAGTTAATGTACTATGTAGAATGCATCATTATAAATGCACAGTATCCGTAAGTGTGCCAGGTGCTTCACAGTACAGACAAATAGACATGGGTCAAGATTTTTTAAAAAGAGGAGACTAAAGTTAAGTTCCTAAATCCCTATTGAGGTGTCCAAGAGATTTTCTAAAGTGCTCCTCAATTAGAAGCTTCCACTGAAGTCAATGGGGTCTAGATGCAATAGTCAGTATGCTGTGCAGATCCAGTTGCAGGATCAAGGCCTAACTTCAGAGATGATACAGTGATGGCAGTAACCTAAGGATATGGGGGAGTAAAAGAGAAAAGAGAGGGCAACATCAGTAAGATTATACATTCAAGATCAGATCCATGAAGAGGCTTAAGTGCCTAAACACTGAATTTAGGTGCCTAAACATCAACTTTGGGTGCCTAAATGCCAACTTTAGGAACCACAAAAATCCAGAAAACCCATGCTCGGCTGCTTTCTAGCTCTGCAAGTGCTTACATTCACTCAGCACCTACGTTTTTGCTGAAAGCGTCCCCAATGTGTCTAAATTTCCTTCTCTGGGTGTCTGCATCGCCTATTTCATGCATAAGCTCTAGTACAATCCTCAAACCAAGTAAAGATAAGTAACGCAAGTGAGTTAATGCCTGTTTTTCCTGCTGGTCCTGATCTGGTAGGCATATTCTGAGTACTCCTAATTGGGGGGAAGGCTTCCCTTATAACTTTTAATCCAGTGGTTAGGTACTCACCAGAGATGAGGGAAACCCTGGTTCAATTCCCGCTCTCCGTGTGATGAGGAAAAGGAATTTTAACAGAGATTCTCCATCTCTCAGATGAAAGCCTAAACCATTAGACTATAGAGTGATTCTTTCTCTGGCTCAGATAATGTTTCATTATTTAAGTAATAGTGGAATGGCTCCAACAAGAGAGACTGAGGGAGACCCATGTCAGACTGTCCTGTTGTCCAGTGGTCAGGGCACTCACCTGAGACATAGTTTATCCCTATTAAAATCTCTTCTCCTTATGAGGCAGAGGGGGAAATTAAACCACTGTCTCCTACAGACATGGTAAGTACCCTTACCCCTGAGCAAAAGGTGATAAGTGCAGGAGTCCTCCTCTTTGAAACAGCTTATGTGCCTAAGCTGCCTAGAAGAGGGTTTCCTGGCTGTGGATTGCAAGCCAAGATAGGCGCTGAACTCTTCGAGAGGCTGGGGTTAGGACACACTCCTCTAGCTTTGGTGGCTCCCTACCTAGCATGCTGGCTTTTGTGGATTGCATTCTAAAGTGTCTATCTCTCCCCATTTGTTGTATTGCAATACCTAATTCGCTTTGTGGATCTGGACCTACTGCCTGATCCTGCACCCACTAAAGTGACAAAGCTCTCATTGATTCCAATCATGGACGATCAAGCCCTTAGACCATGATCCAGCAACATACTTAACTTTGAGCATTGGCTAGTTTCTTCCATAGCACTAATCACATACTTAAAGTTAAGGGCATACTTAAATTCACTGTCGGATCACGACCTTACTCAGCAGACTGTTGGACTAAAGAAGGTGTTTCTAACATATAAATAACATGAATAAATGTCTTAGTTGGCTAATTTCCCATGGGCTCTATTGTAAAGTGGATTTTAAGAAGGGATTTGAGTAAAGTACAGCCTCGTTATTCTGTGATTATCAACATCCTTTGCAGATTTATCTAATCTCTATCTTTTTTTACCTTAAAATTGGTGCTCATCTTTTCCAACTCAGAAAAAAAATAAGGATCTTTTCAAAGAAGCATCCAGCAGCCCTTATTATTCTCAACGAGAAATGAGTACTTTTTGAAAATCTTTCCTGAATTGTGAGTGCTGAGTGCTTTCAAAAATCTGGACAGAAAGTGATATTTATAGTTCGTTATTCAAGCTAATAATGAATAATGCTGAAGGATTTATACCTCCACATCTGGAGTTTGTTCACAAATTAACCTAAATGCAAACGTCATCTCAACAAGTGGGGAAGGTTTTAACTACTTTGGGAATATGCTCTACTTCTAAGAAATAGGTTTTTTAAACTTATAAGGTAGGTTTTTTTTTAATATAATGATAAAATTGTTAGAATTTGGTTGTTTTAAACCTAAAATGGACGTATAGAAAATAGACAAAAATAGACACACATTGATGGTTTCAGTCCAGTTGCTAGCAGACATATTGCAACTGAGACTAATTGACACAATTGTGGGTAGTCAAGGGGACATGGATTGAATGAACTGCCTTTCCATCCCAAAAGGTGATCCCTTCTGAAAAATTTGGACTTCAATTGTCAGAGTTGTCAATCTGTCCCCTTTCATGAGCAACAAATTCATTTAGGATTTATTTTATTTATTTATTTTAAGTAAAAGACAGTTGCTGTTGTGGAGGCCATAAAAATAAGTGCCTGTGGCTGATACCTTGACTTTTGTAATCAATGTAATGATAGTGGCTGAGATTTTTAAAGAAGCCTAAGGAGTTAGGTGCCCAACTACCACTGAGTTCACACTCTAGTGAACATGCGTAAAAAGCATGCATGAGGCATATGCTCACTTTAAGTGGGATTTCCATAGAAGTTGAGTACCTAAATTCCTTAGGCTCCCTTGAAAATCCCTGCCAACATCAATAGGGATACATTGGAATGAAGATCTTTTAGGCAAAGTCCTTTATACAAGTAAGTGTTGAGCAGTGCTAGTCAGTGAAAGGTAAAATCAGTATACAGTCCTGAGCAGTATTTTCAACAAAAGGTAATAGAAACATACACATTTTTCTGTTCAGGATCTCTAAAGAGATATGAGTACATGCAATTTCATGTAATATATTATCAGGTTGTCATTACAATGCATATCGGGTGTGCTGGATACACCCCATAATCACACATCTCTAATTGTGCTAAAATGACACCTGAGTAGAAAAGGCAGCATATGGAATAAAATGGACCATTATTCCTTTCTGTCTAAAAGCGGCTATATTTCTGTTTTTTAAATGGATCAAAACACAATATGTTTCCAACTTTGTGTATTTGTCTACGGACAGATATGTTCATCCTTAAATTGTTGCTAGAATAGAAAATAAAGGGAAATAAACAGGCTGGAAAAGGTATTAGATAGTCAACTCCCACATAACTTACTTTGTTTACCTAATAAATAGGCTACAGATGATAGTTCTTCAGTGTGTTGTGCTGTAATATTATCCCTGAGACAAGCAAAAGTGAAAATTATGTCAAGACCTATTCACGGACATCTGGTAGCTGTATCATGATCAATGGTAATGGAGACAGAGAACCCATGTTCCCTGGAGAGTTATTGTGGCAACTCAGCCAGGTGGACAGAGCAGACTGCAGGGTTTAATAAAGTTCCACTTCTGCAACTTAACCTGCATTCATTGTTATTACTTGCAAATGACTCAGTTGGGCTCTTTGGAATAAGTTTAGTTCTATTAGCTACTAGACCAGTGGTGGGCATCCTGCAGCCCGCAGGCTGCACGCAGCCCATCAGGGTAATCTGCTGGCAGGCTGTGAGATAGCTTGTTTACATTGACCATCCGCAGGCACAGCCACCCACAGTTCCAACTGGCCACAGTTCGCTGTTCCTGGCCAATGGGAGCTGCGGGAAGCGACGGGCAGCACGTCCCTGTGGCCTGCGCCGCTTCATGCAGCTCCCATTAGCCTGGAAGGGGGAACTGCTGCCACTGGGAGCTGTGGGTGGCCGTGACTGTGGACAGTCAATGTAAACAACCTGTCTCACAGCCCACCAGCGGATTACCCTGACAGGCCTCAGGTTGCCCATCACTGTACTAGACTGAGTTACATTATGAGAGTAGGTTATGTACATTAAAATATAGTAAGATCAGCACTAGATTGACAAGGCAGGTGACAGAGCTAACACGCCTATTTTTCATCTGTGAGCTATGCCTTACTAGCAGTAATGGCCTCTGTCTAACTAGCACAGTATATATTTAGAGTTTTTAAATAAGCTGAATTTTTATCACACTAAAAATGTTCAAGAGTGATAGAGACCTCATTTACAGAGACACCCAATTCTTGGATCCTAGTTACATAAATAATCAATTTTTTTAAAAATGAGACTTATCTAAGTGATGTTTGGTGACACCAAACACTCTTTAAACATATACAAAGAGGACTTGCAAATATGAACCTTCCCCTTCTCTTAAATTCCATGCATTACTGTATTGTAGCATACACTGTAACCTAGCCCTTCTGCTTTGTATAAGTGAACATCTTCCTAACAAAAACATGCTGTTCACTGCTGTCCCTATGCCTACCAACTGAAAGCCATGTATTGTTGTCTGTGAAGCACAGGACATAATGCAGGCATGTTCTTTCATATAAATGAAACATCACTTCAGTTAGAAAAAAGGGTATTTCCAGCTTTGCTGCCAGTTAACATTACACAGAACAGTCTATGCTGGCAGCACAAAATGCACTAGGCATGTACTTCAAAACATGGTACAGTTCTGTTCTTATAGAATCTTAGAAGATTAGGGTTGGAAGAGACCTCAGGAGGTCATCTAGTCCAAACCCCTACTCAAAGCAGGACCTGTGTGTTCTATTCTGTTTTGCATAGGTTCTTATACTGTGCTTATCACCAGAGTATTTGAATGCCTTACTGTAGTGCATCAGACAACATGACTAACATCTGTCTGTTCTTCCCCTTACTGAAATACTATATTAATTAGCAAAAAGGTACCAGTGTGTTAATTAAACATCTCTGATATTAACAAAAAGTCTTTATGTTTCTATGAAGGCTATGAACAAAATGAACTTTTGTGTAAACTGATACAACTTCTCTTGATCTAACTGTGCACGATTATATCAAGCTGAGTTTGTGTACATGAGTATCCAAAGAAGTCTGCTCCTCTTGATGTACTTTTGTGACTGAAGGAATAAAGCAATCACATACAGTAGAACTTATTGTGCTTGTAGTGGTCTGTGGCCTTCCCTCCCTGTCAGACTCAGAGGGACGCCACCCTGCCTCACTACATCAAACAGTCAAATCATAAGGGATTAGCAATCTTTGGCCTAGATTCCTAGCTAGGCAAACAAAAATTAAAAGTTTACCACCCAATCCCTTTGGGTGGGGCAGAGTACCAAGTCATCATTAGCCTAGCATCCTGGCAATGTAGACATAATTAACAGTTTATAGCCAGGCCCTTTTGGGCAGGGCAGAGTAATGAACACTCCGTAGTGTAGCCTCCTGGCTAGGGCAGACAGGGACTACAGTCTGGAGCTCTGACCCTCAGGTGGGGCAGACTAGGGGGCAATCCATAGCCCAATGCCTCCTAGGTAGGGCAGACAGCAAACAATACCGTCTGGAGCTCACTGCATTTTTGCTGGGGCAAACCACAGGCAAGGCGCTGGCCTTCTGTCATAGGGTGAGTAGCTCGCCATCCCAGGGGTGGGTTTGGTGGTAAGGGGACCCGAACCCACCCTACTGCACTGGATCCCAGCCCAGGGCTATAAGTGGTTGGTGGTCCTGCCACTATGTCAGTGGGGAGCCTACCAAAACACACTGACTCATCTCACAGCACTATAACTGGACTAATATCTGCTTCCCCATGGCTACTTCCTACTGCCCTTCCTTGGCATGGGTTTGTAGTCTATGGGTCTTCCATTTCCTCGGGGTCAACAGTGGACAGCAGTCCCAGCATCTCCTCACTGCAGTTGGTCCCCTCCAAGGGCAGGGTGCTGCACAGCTTGGTCCCTGGTCCAGAGTTCCGCAGTAAGGCGGAGACATCTGCCTGCTTCACTGGATCTGGTGCAACTGCACTAGAGGGCCCACCTCTTGTACTCTGCTTCCAGCGTGGGGATGCGGTCCTGACCTGGCTTTGCCCACCAGGGGATGTGTGGTCATCCTTCTCCTTCAGGCTCAGAGAGAGGCCACTGCGCCTCACTACAGTGCAGAACAGTTACAGATTAAGATTTTTGTCGAACCTTAAATCAATCCAGAGTGGGTTTTTTTTTCCATTTGAAAGCGAAAAAGGTGTTAAATTTGCTTTAATTGGATCAGAGATCTAATTTTGTGCTTTGTACTGTTTTGTTAACCTCAGAGTGAGTTGGTCATCATAGTGAGATTGCCTCTCTTAAACTAAGCATATTGTTTCCTATCAAGGCCAAAAGAAAAGAAATTGTTTAACTTTCAAGTGGCATAATAACTTATTCTCCATAACGGCCTTCAAAGTGCAGAGACCCAGTAGAAGGCTGAAAATAAATTAAATGCATGACAGTTTGAAAGATATTAGCTTTCCTATACCATCTCATAAGCCTGGTTTCGCATTTGGACTAAAATGCAATTTAAGCTTGTAGAGTTAATTGCAGTTATTTAACATTTAGATTGTGCAAGTATCTAAAGGCCACAACCAAGTTGGCTGTATTGTACAAAAATCCCTCTGCCCCAAACCCCCAATACACCTCCTCCTCCATACCCTATCTTTCCTCTCCCTGGAAACAGTCATATGTACAATCTTTCTACCAAATATTTTTATTGTATTGCCCCCCAAATAAAATTGCCATTTATGACTCTCAAAGTGTACCATCCTGCATCCACTCACTCCAAAACTGTCCTAAGTGGGGCTTTGTAATTAACTTATCCTTAATTATGTTAATTTGAGGGTGAGTTCACAGCCATCAGTCTCAAGGAAGTCAGTGATTCATCAAGTCATTAGTACCTCTCAGTTAAATAGTACAAGACAGCAAAAGGATACTGTTTTGGTGGGTGGCTGTAACTCAGGAACCCCTCATGCAAATGACCTCAAATTTGGATCATTAACACTACCCTGAGCTCACAAAAGGCACGCCAAATTTCAAAGCAATATGATTAACCATTCAAATGTTAAAGCACTTACAAGAGTCAAGCTTTAATATAAAATGTGAGAATGGAAACTTAAGCTGTTTTTCTGCATTGGCACATGGGCACTGTAAAATGTACATTTTCTTAAATATTGTTCTCAGTTTTAGTTCTTCCAAAATGTAGTGAGTGCCTGCGGTATCTTGAATAAAACTCAACAAGATGAGATCATTTTGACCCATATCACATCAATAGTTTTATCTCTAACTCTGCATGCAAAAAAATTCCCAAAACTAGAAACTTCTTGAAAAAATAACTATTTTGCTGGGCTTATATCTCCACAATGGTTAGCTCAAAAGGCCCCAAATCTGGGTCATTAAACCTACCATGTACCTTGCTGAGTCACACCAACTTTCAAAGAAGTCCAACTAGGTATGTTAATTTTAAAGGATTTAAAAAGGTGAACCTTTCAAAAGAAGTCATAATAGAACTTTAACACTGCTGGTTCTGCCACACCACTTATGATAATACTGAGACTAATAACAATGGATTGGGAGGGGCTGGCAGAGAAACCACTACAGCACCCTTATGACATGCAAGATCTTATATAAGGGAATTTTAAGGGGCCTGGAACCACCGGTTTGATGGCTGCATTTCACTAATGAAAAACATCTGGAGGGGGGCCTAGAATCTGTCTTCAATCTTACAGCTGATGTTAATTACCAGTTCTAAGTTGGGAACACACAAGCTTCACAACAGAGTTTGTAGACAGGAAGTCACAAATATTGCAGTAGGAAAGAGTGACTAGATGTGCAAAATCATGTTATGGATAGCAGCAAAGAGTCCTGTGGCACCTTATAGACTAACAGACATATTGGAGCATGAGCTTTCGCCCACTTCGTCGGAGCCGACGAAGTGGGTATTCACCCACGAAAGCTCATGCTCCAATATGTCTGTTAGTCTATAAGGTGCCACAGAACTCTTTGCTGCTTTCACAGATCCAGACTAACACGGCTACCTCTCTGATGTTGAGGATAGTTCAGATCTAACAGTTGTATTAAGACTTCTCAGATCAAAGTTGAAATACCTTTTCAACTAAAAGTGGAAGGTCAGAATTAGTGGACAATATAGTTTATAAAAGCCCCTGAACACTTCTCTGTGGATCTATCCCTCAGAACCCTGCTGGCCTCTCAACACTCAAAGATTTCTAACTGCTTTGTAGAAATGACTATAACAAGGCCTTGCACTTCCTATGTTATTCAGCCTTCCAACTGGCTCACAATTGCCCTCACCAGCTATATGGTTGTTCTCTTCAGGATAAGAGGTCACAATCTCTATTACCTGTGATCATTGGACAAATTCTGCTCTCCTAATTCTATGTAGGCCCCTAGAAGCCATGAAGAGGCCATGGTTAAAACCCAGACTGTGAGAATGTTGTAGAGCTCAAATCTCCTTCTTCTTGGCTGTGAAGGGAATTATGAGGTGGGGGAGGGAAAGGATTGGTTTGATGCACAAATATGAGGTGGAAGTATATCTAATTAATCTATGACTGTCTGGATCCACTGAGTATTCCCTTCCCAAGAGCACTATGGCAGGTATGAGATTGCAGTTGTGGTCATGGATTGGCTCCACTGCTGCTCCACAAGCAATGAGCAAAGATCAGCTTCCACATCTTCAGCTACTAGTGCTTGGCATGAATGTGAGGCCTTGCCTCTGGCATTCAGATCATCTCCCATGAATTATGTCCTTGCCTACCTTGCTGTCAGGATTCAGTTTATCTTTGAAATACCTATTACATAATGGAGCCATCTAACAAGCTACAGTAAATCAGATATCTTCAATAGAAGCAGATACGTATTGTCAAGATACAGAATTGTATAGAGAAAATCATAAAAGAAAAGGATAGACACAAAGTCCGATGAGGGTGAAATTCAATAAGGACAAATGCAAAGTACTCTACTTAGGAAGGAACAATCAGTTGTACATATATGAAATGGAAAATGACTGCCTAGGCAGAAGTACTGCAGAAAGGGATTGGGAGGTCATAGTGGACCACAGCTAAATATGAGTCAGCAGTGTAACACTGTTGCCAAAAAAATGAACATCATTCTAGGATTATTAGCAAGAGTGTTGTAAGCAAGACACGAAAAGTAATTCTTCCACTCTACTCCGCGCTGATTAGGCCTCAGCTGAATTATTGTTTCCAGTTCTGGGTGCCACATTTCAGGAAAAATGTGGACAAATTGGAGAAACCCCAGAGAAGAGCAGCAAAAAGGATTAAAGATCTAGAAAACATGACCTATGAGGGAAGATTGAAAAAATTGGGAAGAGAAGACTGAGAGGGGACATAACAGTTTTCAAGTAAAAGATAAAAGATTGTTACAAGGAGGAGCGAGAAAAATTGTTCTTCCTAACCTCTGAGGACAGGACAAGAAGCAAGGGGCTTAAATTTCAGGAAGGGAGGTTTAGGTTGGACATTAGGAAAAACTTCTAACTGTCAGAGTAGTTAAGCACTGAAATAAATTGCCTAGGTAGATTGTGGAATCTCCATCACTGGAGACTTTTAAGAGCAGGTTAGACAAACACCTGTTAATCCTGTCATGAATGCAGAGGACTGGTCTAGATGACATCTTGAGGTCCCTTCCAGTTCTATGATTCTATGAAAACATACTTGCCTAGACAAATAGTATCCAAAGCGTCACTCAGCACTGTAGATAATGGCTAAAATTTTAAGCGCCACCTGTTTTATTTAGGGTCCTGACATTTAAGCACTTGTGAAAATGTTACCTTAAGAGCTTACATTGCAAAGTATTGTATAAAGTACCTGAATATCTTGCCTAGCAGAGAATCTTTTTCCTATCAGATTAAGGTCTGTCCTTATTTGCCTCATCCTGCCAATTTAAGATTTGATCATATGTTCCCCAAAGAATGCGTGTCTGCCCAAAGAGACCAGGCAGATGTAGTCTTTTTAGTCTTTTCCTTTGATGTGGAGATGATGGCTTTATCCAGGTCAATACACAATTCTGGGATGGCATAATTATTGAGTCAATGCACAATAACATAATTATTACATCCTAGTAAGCAACTTGCAGCAATTAACTTTCATTCTTACCATTGCTAACATAGTTCCTTCCTCATGTGGTCTTGTGTTAAATTTGTATATCTTCTGTACTGTCATGTTTGTATAGATGGGTGCATTTGTATTTTTTTTTCCCTTCCAACTAATGTTTGATCCATACAATATGTTATTCTAAATGTTTTGTTAAAGTCTCAGTAGCCCCATTGACTCCATTCAAAACCTTCTGAAAGTGCTTTGTGATCATGCAAGTGAAGAAAACCCCAATGGAGGCAGTTTGCTATTCCTTTCCCACCAAACAACTTGGGGAAATCTACCTCCTGGCCTCTCAGAGTTTGTGTTTAGGGAGTTCATTGCAAGCCATGGAGATTTATAAAGAGAGTGCATGAAGTGAGAGATCTGAACTCAAATGTAAAACCAGAGGGTAGTGGTGTTGAATTCCACTGACAATGTTTTAAGGGAAGTCTTAAGAGAATCACTCTAATGTAATTTCCCAGAATAAGTATCTTGGTGGTGGTGTAAGGTGGATAACCAGTAACAGAGAACCTAGTCTAACTTACCTCCTCCCAATGTCCTCCTGAGCTCATGTGCCAGACAGATGCCAGAGATTGCAGCTGAGGGTTCCATTGTCTCATTTTCCAATAAACATAAAATCCTGAAGTCAAGACTTTGAACAGGCTGTGGCTCGAGGCTGGGTAAATAAACTGAGGAGCCGTAAACTTAGTTATCAAAGGAAAGAATAGGTAAACAAGCCCGCTGCTAACATGGTATCCCAGACACTGCAATCTGTACAATGTTGCAGTCAGCAGGCTGTTTGAAAAACACTGGCCAAAATGCCAACACAGTGCTTCAGAATAGCATTAAATTATTGACAATAGCAACATCTTTTTACTCAGGCTGGTATTACTGTTTAAAGGGCTTCTGTGACTGGAGGGCTTGTAGGATCAGGCTCCAATATATCTCAGTTCAAATCTTTTAAGAACTGTTGAAAGCTGAAAGTAAATTATAAGATACCATGGAGATCAGACATCAAAATGATGAGTAAAGAACCTTAATAGAATAAAATACAAGATTTCATTACTTGCATTTTCCGTTATTGCCGTAGTTCTAGTCATCTCATTACATTAATGGTTTCTTGTTTAGTACACAAGATTCAGGACATTGGCTGTTCAGTACTGAGAGTTTGGCAAGTGGCAGGGATTGCTAGGTTTAAATCAGGGGTCTCAAAAATGCATGAGGCCCACGGAGTTATTTCCTGCGGCCTGCCATAGGCATCAGCTCCACCAGCTGCCAAGCTCCCACCCCTCTTCGCATTACAGTTTTTAAAAAGTTAATACATTGACTTTAAATAGCATACTATATTACTCTTAATTTTTTTCATTTTTGACATACTTTTGTATCATTATATGAAAAGGTTTCAGTGATGCGGCCCTGAGGCCATTGTACTAGTCTTCATGTGGCCACCACGATGATTTGAGTTTGAGATGCCTGGTTTAAATAATGGAATAATTTTCATTGCAGCTCTCTGAAATGCATATTTACAATTTAGAGTTATAGATTTACAGTTTCTTTTTAACCTCTGTGGGGAATACAATACACTTTCCATTTTTCTTTGCTCTTAAATGAACCTATTTCCAATTTAAATAACTGCCTTTTTCTATTAAAGATGCAAATGGCAACAACATTTACTTGAGCAAATTTTGCTAAAGATAATACCGTCGTGAAGGCAATACCATCATGATGGCAAGAAACATGCCATTGGCATTTTATTAATTTTGTTCTGTATATACCTTTTTATTTTCTCTGCAGAATTTTTCCGAGAACTTTTGGAGAATGCAGAAAAATCCTTAAATGATATGTTTGTACGAACGTATGGAATGCTGTACATGCAGAATTCAGAAGTGTTCCAGGACCTCTTCACCGAACTGAAACGATACTATACAGGAGGCAATGTAAATTTGGAGGAGATGCTGAATGATTTCTGGGCTCGACTATTGGAGCGAATGTTCCAGCTCATAAATCCCCAATATCATTTCACTGAGGACTATCTGGAGTGTGTAAGCAAATACACAGACCAGCTGAAACCATTTGGAGATGTACCCAGGAAACTGAAGATTCAAGTGACTAGAGCTTTCATTGCTGCACGGACCTTTGTTCAGGGGCTGACTGTAGGCAGAGAAGTTGCAAACAGAGTATCCAAGGTAACCTAAATGAGGCTTTTTTATGTTTGCACTTGTGTTTGTGTTTTTTCACCTGACACATGAATTCTGAATATGTACCTATACCTTGTTTATAAGTAAGTGATGTTTGTCAAGGTGCATAACTATTGCCATTTTCCTCCTTTGGAGTCTACTGAAGTGACAGCAATACTGGAAAGGGTTGCCTTTTATTTAGAATGCAAGGAGGGTCAATATTTATTGGTGCTTAGAATGATGTAGCAGTTGCCATTAGTAGTGCAAAAACTATCGTCAAGTGGCATTTCAGACCAGGGATTTAAGCATAACTAATACATATGATGATGCTGTTCATGAGGGCAGTGCAGTCGGCCTGGAATTGTGAGGGTGGCAACCCTCATCAGGACTGCAACTGAGTGACTGGTATCTTCTCTAACACATAGGCAAGGTAGTTTAGTTATATTTGGATGAGGAAAAGGCCCACTAGTAATATCTAGGGAGCTTGATCTATTCCAGAGAACAGTTGGAATTATATTTATTTGTTTTAGTTATTTATTTAAATATTTATGATGATCCTAGCTTCTGAGAGCCTAACATAATTAAACTACATAATAAAAAATATACACAAAATATAATCCATCTGGGTCAGTCAGATAAACCCCACAGTTGTAGTTGGGTGCCAGAAATCTGCCAGAATAATGAGCTGTCTCCTACACAGCATCTGGAATACAGCTAAAGGGACTTTCTATATTATTGTTAAAATCAAGTTAGGGGGGCAAGTTGTTCCCTGACCTGGTTATATCATATTTTCAATCTGTCTTGTAGTTGGTACCTTAACTATGTTTTAAGTGTGTTAAAGCCTTGAACAAATTGTAAGAGACTTCTCTGGCTTGGTTGCAAATTGTAGGCCCACATTTTGGCTCTGAGGAACAAAAAGCAAATTCCAAAAGTGAGAGCCATCTTGTTCTTAAGGCATAATTAGTAATTTCCTAATGGTCTCTTCTGTGGTGCTCAGTACTATAGAATCTGGGTGCTTTCCAGACATAATTTAATTAATCTTCACAACAATCTTCTGAAGTGAGGGGGTGATATTACTCCTATTTTAGAGATGGGAACTGAGGCACCATCCATCCTATGCATTGAATGAGGACTGCCTGAAAAATAGCATGTGGTCATCTAATTAAAGATAGTACCATAATGCTACAGAAAAGGGAGTTGATTTAATTCAAGAATTTCCTAACTTTTTAGTGCTTGACTTTGCAACCTTAATGTTCTCTTACCATAGTTTGTGTGTTATGTAATTACATATGCATGAGCACACACACACACACAGTATTATTCATTAATGTAGTTGAATGTGTGTGTATGCAGTGTCGTTGTAGCTGTGTTTGTCCCACGATATTAGAGAGACAAAGGAGAGTGAGGTAATATATTTTATTGGACCATCTTCTGTTGGTGGGAGAGATCCTTTCCCAGATTTGTGGAGGGGCTCTGTGTGGCTTGAAAGCTTGTCTCTGTCACTAACAAAATTTGGTACAGTAAAAGATATTACCTCACCACCTTGTGCATGTGTGCATACATTTACATACACATGAAGTCTAAATATTTGTACATGCTCTTTCTATGTATATTACATATGAATGAATGTGCACATATGTTTTAAATTTAAGTTCTTTAATTATTTCCCATTATGTTTTATTCTTACTACTGAGCAACATGAAATTTTGGCCTTCTAATGGAATTATCTGACTGGATGATGATAACGATAACAATAATGAAGAATAATGGACTTAAGTACTTGAACAAATCTTCATATTGCAAAGAGAGAACTACATTTCCATTTCTAGACACTTTTCTTCAACTTTTTTTGTTAAAGTCCACTGCAACATAAATTAGGAAGCAGATTACAAAGAATTATTATCAAGGAGAAATCAGGAGCATTTTAGTCAAGATTTTGTTTCAGATGTCCTATTAAAATGTAAACGAATTAATATTTTTCTTAAACTAATAGTATGCTCAAAAAGCATGGTTCAGTGTAGTATTAAAACCTAGATAGATACTGTCACAGTTTCAGGGCAATTGCATCTGTATTCCCACTCCGTGGCCCACCAAGAGCACCCCTTTAGGTTCCTAGCCCCTAGTTGTCACTTCTCTTGGGTGAAGACCTGGGATTCCCTGTGATAAAGCCTCTGTCCCAAATTTGGACCTTAGAGTCCAAAATCTGGGGGCTTAGCATGAACTCCCCCAAGCTTTCTACCAGCTTGGATCTGATATCGCTGCCACCAATTAGGATTATGGCTCCTAATAGCCCGGGTTCCCCAAATCTTTCCTTGGGGGACCCCCTTTCTGATCTCCCCAAACCTCCCCTGGAGAGACGCCCAAGACCCAGGAGTCCTGGTCTACCAGCAAGGGAAATACTCCTTCCTTCCCCCTCCTCTCAGCGTTCCTCTCTGGGCAACCTGAGGGAGTGATGTAATCTCTTTACATCACAATACAAGAAAACCTGTCTCCTCTTCCACAAAGAGACAACCTCAAGCACAAGGGAACAGAGCTGATTCTTTCTTCTTCTCCCGTAGCTTTTTTCCCACCCTGGGACAATAGGAGGTACACACAGAGAGTAATGCTTCCCCTCGCCTGCTGTCTGAGAGAGACAGTATGCTGGAACAGAAATTTCTATCCCTTGCTAACTAGGAAAAGAAAATCCAACAAGTTACAAAAGAAAACTTTATATAAAAAGAAAGAAATACATAGACTATAAACTAAACACTGCATTAAGAGATCAATACCAGGGATATTGCTTATAAGAAAATATGAATAAACAGTCTGATTCAA
Source organism: Chelonoidis abingdonii (assembly GCF_003597395.2). Lineage (NCBI taxonomy): Eukaryota > Metazoa > Chordata > Testudines > Testudinidae > Chelonoidis > Chelonoidis abingdonii. The sequence goes on along the minus strand of NC_133769.1, from coordinate 276,204,710 downwards.
AAATAGCCAATTTAAACCAGTCCAGCAATTACACACATGTAAATACAACTTACAATATCCCTATCTTTCTTTTGTACTCACACTTGGTAACAGAAGAGTAGAAAGAAGCTTGGAGGTAGAAAAAAAAAGATGTTCTCACCATAGCCGGAGAAACAAAGACACAGAGTCCAGTCCTCCCTGACTTTTAAAAATCCAGTTTTCTGATTGGTCCTCTGGTCAGGTGTTTGGTTCCCTTTGTTCACCCTTTTCAGGTAAAAGAAACATTAACCCTTACCCATCTATTTATGACACTCCCTCCTTCCCTCTGGCTGGGGATTTAAGGCTGAACAGCACCATGGATTACAGTGTGATCTCCACAGCAAGTCAAACTGTGTAAACAGGTCACTGCCTGCACTTTGTTTTCCCTGCAAAGCCTATGACCAGTGTATTGCCCACAATCATAAGTTACCCCAGAGCTCCTTCTAAGCAAGCACATTTATTCTTAAGGTAAAAGCATTACAGAAAAAACATATTTTTTAAAAAAGCTCTTACATGTGTGCTAATAAGCTTACCAGATGTCATCCATCAATCTTACAGGGCTCTAGAAGTTCCAATCCTTCCAAACCTTCAGCAAGACTTGGGTCCTCCTTTACACAGAGGTTCCTGTCCATTTTCTGGATCAAAATGCAGACCCTGAGTCAGTTTAAACTCAGGTTATTTATCCAAAAGTCCTTTCTTTGTCTGCTGCTTTCTCCTGAATCCAGTTTGAACTAATATATATGAGCATTTTCAGGTGGTGGGTTGGAACAGACTGACAATTTCCTGCAATATCCTGAATGAACTTTACTGAATTAGGTTTAATATCTTTGGGATCCATTGTATTAAAAATGTGATTGTGCATTTGTTACTGTGGAACTCTATGCAACTCTTTTAAGAGGAGGGGGAAGCTAACTTATTTCCTCCTGTTATCAGCTCTTTGAAACCACCCTCCTGGAGAGGTATGCATATACTAGTACAGAGGTCAGCAACCTCTGGTTCGCGGCTCGCCAGGGTAAGCATCCTGGCGAGCCGAGCCAGTTTGTTTACTTGCCGCGTCGGCAGGTTCGGCGGACCGCGACTCCCACTGGCCACAGTTCGCTGTCCCAGGCCAATGGGGGCGGCAGGAAGTGGCACAGGCGAGGGATGTGCTGGCTGTGGCTTCTCCCATGAGCCAATTGGCAGAGGATCAAAGAATTTTGTGCCTTCTTTGCAGCACCTTTGAGACACAATGCTTCAGTAGGAATGCACTTAGTACCTAACTGGGGTGGAGTTAAGTATCAGAGGGGTAGCCGTGTTAGTCTGGATCTGTAAAAGCAGCAGAGAATCCTGTGGCACCTTATAGACTAACAGACGTTTTGGAGCATGAGCTTTCATGGGTGAATACCCACTTCGTCAGACGCAGGGCGTGGACGTGGAGTTGTTTATTCATCGCAACTTGTGGCCAGTTTCTAGTGCAGTTGAGAGAATAAAATGAATGGTTCCCAGAGGTGAAAGACCTGGGATTTTAGGGATGAACCTTGGGCTCAAATGATAGGGTGAGACCTTGTGGTCTTTGTGGGCCAAGGTGCCCACACTGCTGCACCATCTCTCCCCCTTATGAGGGGGATAGTGCTAGGACTCAGAGAGAGCTGAGTTCCAGGGGATAAGCTGAAGAGAACCACCCCATGTTATGGGCTATAAGGTAAGGAATCCTGTAACCCCTACAGAGGTATAGGACAATGTGGGTGATGGGTGAGTAGCATCCTCTCCTGTGTTAAAGTTTAATGAAGGTTGTGGCCTGCTGCTTAATTCCATGCATCCGTCTGTCCTCATTTTGCCGCTGTGTCCACGTCAATTAATATTAACACTTGGGAGCAATGTGCTGGTTTTGACTTCCATATTCTTCTGGTTTTGTCAGAACTGAATATTTTTAAAGTTGGTGTATCTGCTGTCAGACACAGCAAATCTTTCTTTTTGTACATCACTTAAAACTTGCAGCAACCATTCCTCAAAGTGAGCACATAGATTTACCCTCTCCCTCCCCCTACACACACTTACAAAAGGAAAGATAGAGAAATGTATTTTTGTTGTTGTTTTGAAAGTTATCCATGTCGGGCTTGAATTTAATTTTAACTGTGCTGTCACATTACAAGACACAGTGACAGAAAAGTCACATCTGCTTAACGCAAAAGAAATGAGAAAGAGAAGTGACACTTTTTCAAAAATGTTTGTCCTGGTTGGGCACAGAATTCTCTTTTCAGTAATATCACAAGCTGAATGACATTTTGAATTTGTTTAGTGTTTCGTAACTCAGTGAAATCTCCTTTATCCGGCGAACTGCCAGATGCTAATAGGACAAAATTTAGCCTCCATCTCAAACATAATGAAACAGGGATTATTCCTAAAGAGAAAGTTAGTAGCAACATTTTTTGGGCCTAGTACTCACATTTTCAGGCTCCTCTATTCCATCAGGTAAAAGGGAGTTGGTGGGTCTTGCTATAAGGCTGTGATGAAACTGCCCCATCTGGTGTCACAGGGGTTCTTTCTTCTCTAATGTCATTGCTTCAAGGAAAGCATAAGATTGGTTCTGGCTGCTCCAAGGGTTCCCAAACTTGGTTCACGGCTTGTTCAGGGTAAGCCCCTGGCGGGCCGTGAGATGCTTTGTTTACCTGAGTGTCTGCAGATACTATACGGCCGCTTGCAGCTTCCAGTGGCCGCAGTTTGGGAGCTGCAGGAAGCGTCACTTGATACCTTGTAAAATCCTGAAGCCAGTTAGCTGCACAATAGAGCTGGTAGGCAGTGTGTGTGTGTGTGTGGTGTGTGTGTGTGCACACACATGCAAAATGTGTCCTTTTTCATTGAACAATTTTTATAGTTTTTGAAGAGTTCTACTAGACACGGACATATGTGCACAGCATCCATCTTAAAGTGTGTAGCTTGCACTTGAACAGAATTTTCAACAGCCCATGCACCATCTGACATTTTCAAATATATGTAGCTTTTCTTTCTTTTTTATTTTTAAACCAGTAACTTTAAAATTTAGCAAAGCATTTACTGTGCATTAAGGAATTGCACATCTCACACTGAAGGCATTGTCAGTCTTCATCTGACCTCAGTGGAAGTGGGTCAGGCTGTTAGATATATGAATGTAGTGTTAAAAGTTGAGATTTCTCCTGTTTTAGTTATCTCCCCTATAGCAAAGGTGGATTTTTTTTTCTAGTGAGAAAAGTAAATATATTTATAAATATATTTATTCACCTGTTCCTAGCTTCAGAAATAATTGAAGGGATTGTAGACAAACTTTCTGTACTAAGGAGGTAGACTATAAAGCTCTTCTGTTGTGTGTTACCATTTTAAAACAGAAAAAAATCAGTATTTAGTCTTTTGATGAAAACCTGATACATTTCAACAACATTTTTTTGAAGTAAATGATGTAAACATTTTTTTCTGGAAAAAAAAATAGGGAAGACAATTATGTCCTGACCATTTCTAATCCAGTGCAAAATGTTAAGTGGTAGCACCTGGTAGTGACAGCATTAGTAATGCTCCTATCACCTGGCTTATTCCCAGTCATGTGACAAAATTCCTCAAGTTTGTCCATCAACATCCTTCTGGACTTCTCTTGCTTTACAGGTAAAAGAGAATTAACTATTTGCACCCTTTATTATAGCCCATGTATTGACAAAACAATCTCTGTGACCATAATGGTATTTTTGATCTTTTATTGTTGGATGAAATACATTAATAATAGAAAAAGACATTTTGGGGGCAAATGATGTTTAAAAATAGCCTTTGGAGAATCCTTCTGACTGTTCAGGAGCTCACAAAGTCCATGATTGTTTCAGAAATTTTCTTTCTAACACTTCTACATGCCTGACCTCCAGTAATTGGAATAACTCTGGAACACATGAGATTTTTTTTTTATTAAATACAAGAAGAGCTTTTAGCCAAATGCAGCTTGATGGAAGCAGATACAGTTCCCATTGAAAGAGGCTAAATTCAAGGATGACTTAAATGATGGTCTAAATTCCCAGTTGGATGGAAATTATCCAGAAAGAAAATGCAAGTTGGTGCAAAAAGAACAGTTGGCCAAACACTTTTCAACAGAAAATGGTAGTTTGACTAAGCAGAAATTTTCTGGAAAAAAAATCCAGGAACGTCAAAACTCCCAAATTCCAAAAAGGGTTTGATGAAAACTATTCTGTTTTTATTTTTGTCACGAAGTTTTTTTTGTCAGGAATCATTGTCTGTCCAGTTCTAACAAGCAGCAAAGTAAGTATGACTAGCACTGTTTTGGTATTCTCTAAGCATGCAACATGGGAAGCTTTGCACTGAAGATCAGAAGGCTTGAGCACAGTAGAAAGAGTATTTAATAGAAGGGTGTAAGATTAAGCAACTTCCTTCCCTCACTCCACTCTCATTGCATCACTCCAAATTCTCCCTGGTGTAGCAGTTGCAACTGCTTTTGGCTTTGGAACTGAATTTGACCCCTGTGAATACCAAATTGGTGCAAATTACTCTTGCTTGCATGCCCTCTGGGATATTTACTTACCATCCACTTGTTTTACTTTGCTGTAGACTCTACTGACTTCAGTGGCATTACTCTTGATTTACACTAGAGTAAAAGAATCAGGAGAATCATGCCCACTCTGTGCTCTTTCTATGATTTTGCCATTTACACTCACATAGGGCTTGTCTTCACTACCGGCTAAATCAGCATTGCTGCAATCAATGCAGTGGTGTTGATTTAGTGGGTCTGGTAAAGAAGTGATAAGTCAATGGAAGAGTGCTTTCCTGTCGACTTCAGTACTCCACCTCCCTAAGAGGAAGAAGCTATGTTGATGGGAGAGCATCTCCTATAGACATCACAGCATAGACAACGCTGGGAGTCAATCTAAGCTACGTCATCTTAAGTTACGTAGCATACATAACTTATCTAGCGTAACTTAGATCGACTTACCTCATTGGTCTCGACCAGACCATACTCTCATTTCTAGCCCCTCCATACCTGATGTGGAACTTACCACCAGTTAAAGTCACTGCTGAGCTTGGCCCAGGGAGGCCTTCTCAAGAAAGTGAGGAGTATTATTATGAGCATGTATATCAGAGCAGTATGACACAGTAGCTGACATCTTAGTTCTATGAATGGATTTAAATATTTAATTTAACATCTAATGTAAAAAAATAATGATTTGAAAACTTTTCCAATCACCTGAGGTCAATTATACCTTTGCCTTATTTTTAAACTGATTAAAATATTTTTTCTCCTGAATGTTATTAAATTATATTGATAGCAGGCTTCTTACTAAACCTTCTGATGTATGGGCAGAATGAAACAAATCCAGTAATACAATTATAAGGTAAAGTCCTGGATTAGTAGTGAAAAATAGGCCCTAATAATTGTTAGTGATTAATTCTATTTACAGAATGCCAGGCCATTGCTTTTTAAATACACTGAATCAATCTCACAAACTCTGCTTTTCATAGTTTATAAATAAACATTCACCAGTTTGTGAGAGCTATAAATAAAGGTCAATACTGAATGTCAGACTTACTCAGAATGTAATTATTGTGGGGTGGGGAGTACAAATATGACATGCTGATAAGCCAGGGTAATTAAGAACCAAAACAATAGTGCCTTAATGTTGGAATATGTGATTTTGAGGAGTGATAAAGTGCTACCTGTAATGTATATTTTAACTGCATTAGCTGAAAAGAGATCCTCTGTTAGGGAAAGAGATATAGAGTGGACAACCATGAGACATTTCCACTGATTTCTACTACACCATAGTCCCCTAGTTCTGTTCGTTAATTTCAGAACAGCCATCGCTAACTGGCATGGCCTTTATGTCTACTTGTGTGATTTTTGTTTGAGTTGATTCGTTTTGTTTATAGTAATTTGTCGTTTGTCTTTCCAAGCATTGACATTAGAGGATTACATGAATGGGTCAGTTTCTTCTCCCTCTTCCAGCTCTACTGTGCCACTCAGGCAGTGGAAAAGGGCCAGAATCTGCCAGGCTGGGGATACCTCCAGTGTGGGGTGCTCTCCAGGGGCATAAAATTCTTAGACTGCTGTAACTTACATTGTTGTAGAGCTGACTTGTGAACTGGGGAGCTATAACTAGCTCTCTGACTGCCCCTTCCTCCTTTCAACAGATAGGTGCAAGAGAGACTCTAGGCTACTTCTTGTTTCATTAGGGTTGTTCTAGGCTCTGGATAGTACACATCATAATATGTTGCATATTTCCAGATGCATATTCTCAAGAATATTAATTATCTATATATAGCATTTGTGCAGTCTTTCTTTCACTGGTCACATTCACTTTTCTAGTGTATTTATTATTTATTTCTCCTAGGGTTAGAATTTTCAGGTAGCACACATGTATCAAGGAACATTCCTGCCTGAACGTGAACTTTAATAGTTGGAAAAGATTTGAAAGCATCTAGATATATAAATAATTGGCTAAAGTTCCAGATCAAGATGTTTTACCTTGAAATGATAGACCTGGAAATGATGTCTTAGCTCCCTTTTTGCTTCCACACACAGTACAAATGATTCTGGTCTGAATTGCAATAGATTACACTGATTCTCCACTTTTTAATAATTCTTCTCCATTCCCTTTACATATTCAAGGCTATTCTGATCTCATTTACAGCAGTGTAAATCTTGATTACATCTGCTGAAGTTAATTTACATTGATAAACTGGAGATCATTGGCTGGCTATCTATATTCTTTTATTATATACTACCAAGTCTTGAAACTTGAAACAGCCCTTCATCCCCAAACCATGATGCTTAATAGCATCTTCTAAAAGTAAAAACTACTCAGCTGATGAACCTGATTGTCTCTGTACAACCCCCTTACTTGGCTAATAGTGTACTTCAACCTTATGGCACAGAAAATGCTCAGTAGTTAAGTTATATAGGAAACTTCTGCACACATATAAAGAACTAAAGCGCAAACCATATCAAGCTGACCATCTCATAAAATACTAACACAAACCATTACAAAAATATTCACTACCAAAAAGCAACATTACTCTGAGGCTCTAGCTGGTGTTACTGAGAAGTGCACATCTAAATTAATCTTTTCAAGACTGCAGATTAACTTTATACTGCTATAAAAGATCTTGGTGTGGCATTTCAAATGCTAAGCTAAAGATAAGGTGCAGAGATTCTTCATAGTTCCCAGAATGAGAAAATGTGATAAACAACAACGAGAGCCAAAGCTCACCCATTGCTCACTAGTGTCTTTCCTGCTGACGTTGCCAGATTTGGGCATTCTGGTCCACATCTGTGATTAATCTTCCTGCAGCTTTACAATTTTGCTGCTTTAGCACAGGAGAGTAAAAAAAAATTACAGAAAAATTATATGGAGGGTGGAAGGAAATTAAAAAGTCTGAAGGTTAAACAATGTTCAGAGACTTGTATCATCTTGTGACATGCTGACTTTTTAGAGCTACTGTAGTTGGAGATCATCAATCTAAACTATTTTAGGAGGTGGCCAATAGAAGCAATGTTTCTAAGCGTGATTTGATAAAAGCAATTCATTACATTTCTTATGTGGATCAGAAACATAAAGAATAGTAGATATTTCTCCCTTCAGGTTTGTACAGAACACATTATTGAAGAAAATATTTGATTTGTCTAAAACTCTACTTGTCAAGAATATTAATTAGAGTTGAAATGGATGTCAGTTGACATGATTATAGCTTAGCTAGTAGAGTCATCAGCTAGAAGTTGAAGAATTCAGGTTTCCTAGGTTATGTTTAAATGATGTGCTAATTTATCCTAAATTATACATATGGGACCAGATTCAAATCTCATTTGTGCAGGCATCTGTGCAGAATTGGTTCCATTAACCTCAAATGAGACTGGACTCTGGGCTGTGATCTCTGATATAAAAGTAACATTCCATTTTAAAAGAAACTATATTAAAATATCAATGTAGGTACAAAATGAAGCACTCAGAAGTCAGGAAGTGCCAACATTGATATTTGTCTGTGATTTTTAAATCACTGTCTTCTATGTATTGCACTGTCTCATATTTTTTCCTCACAACACAAAAACTTCATTTTCTCTCTCTATGCATAAAGATTACTCAACTTTTATTTTAACATCCAGAAAGAATTCCCTTCCTGACTGAGAACAAAATGTACTAGGTTGAAAATAAGAAAGTAGAACTTTGAGTAAGGTGTAAGGAGCTGAAAATAACCTTTTAAAATCGAAGAGTTTGGGCTATCTCAGCTATAGACATCTGTCACGGTAACAGGGCTAGCTGCACCTCCATTTCCTTGGTGGTGTCCCTGCAACCCCTTCCCCTCAAGTTTGAAGACTTCTGCCTTTATCGCTCTTGGGACAGAATTTTGCAATTCTCCCATTCCTGGACTGGCCATGGACTGTCATACCCTGTTTATCAACTGTACTTATTCTGCTGGTCGGACGGAGTTCAGGCACCTGTGGTGCTTCCCTTTTTGGGTCTGTGACCAGTGCTAAATACAATGATCAAACAGCCTTCTGAAAAAAACAGTTTTGTTTATTTTGCAGGAGAAACAAAGCTTTTAGAGAAGGGGCATTTTAAAATGCCATGCACTCTATATGCAGATATATCTTACCTAAAAGTTTACCATTCCCCAGTGGTAACTTAGGTAGACCTAATTTCTTCAAACACCTCATCAGGTACCTGTGTCTTGAGAGAATCTTCTTTTTAAACCTACCAGACTTCTTTTGATATCCTGTGTTTGCAGACCGGTCCTGGCATTATCTCTGACCAACCGTCAAGTGTTTGTGGAAAAGTGGCTTATTCATTTCTTTTCCTTCCTATTTGTTGTTCCTCACAGACCCCTATTAAAGAAAACCTATATATTTGTACAGTAAACATCCTAATAACCAGTTGAACATCCAGTATTAATATTTTTTTACAGAACAGCTCCATTCTAGTAACAGCATCACTAAACACAGCACCTATAATTTAAATAATAAAAAAAAATGAGAGCAAGAATGAAGGTGCTTGTGACCCTTTCTCAACTGTGGTAATATAAAAGATGCACAGTCCATTCTGAAACAAAGTATTAGCATTATGGTGGTGGCAATGCAATGAGGTATGCTAGGAGTTTTCACACTTGTTACATTTCATCCACACATGTAGCAGTTCATTCTTGGAGCTGATTGAGAAGGCCATATGAAAGCTGCAGCTCACTTCTTGAGTATGACTAATAGGTGACAGAACATCATAGAACTCCTCATCCAAATCAGGACCCACTTTAATGTCATGTTCTACACTAGGGGTCAGCAACCTCTGGCACACGGCTCACCAGTTTCTTTATCTGCTACGTCGACAGGTTCGGCGGACCGCAGCTCCCGCTGGCAGTGGTTCACTGTCCCAGGCCAATGCAGGAGGTAGGAAGCCGCGGCCATCACATCCCTCGGCCCACAGCGCTTCCCGCCACACCCATTGGCCTGGGATGGCGAACAGTGGCCAGTGGGAGCCACGCTCCTGCAAACCTGCCAACATGGCAGGTAAACAAACTGGCCCGGTCCGCCAGTGTGCTTACCCTAGCGAGCCGCGTGTCAGAGGCTGCCGACACCTGTTCTACACTACGTTTCCAAATCTTAAGTGGGCTGGGTCCTAGTTACCTTGGGGACTGCATCTACCTGCATGAGCACTTCTATCAAAGGGCAAGCCCTGGCTAATGCAGCCCAGATCGTTTACAGTGAATGGCCCTGAGCTATGTAACTCATCAAGCAGTGATAAGCAGCATCAGTTCACGCATCAATTCTTTGAAGCATCATCTTTCACATTCAATATCTGGTGTCAGCAACAGGTGCAGCTCCGTCAGTGTAGACAGAGTGAAACCATTTTCAGTGATGAGAAAACCTGCTTGGTGTGCTGACAACAAATAAGAAATATGCTAAATCTACAAGCCTGTATAGCTCAATGCAAAATACAAGTATCTGCAAAGGTGTCTTCCTTCCAATGAAAAGGAATTCAAAGGAAGATTTGTGCCTCTGTCCTGAGAACTTTTATCAAACACAAACTGTAGAAAATCTACTGAAAGAGGGTCAGAGAAAATTCATATAAAGATGATACAGCATTTAATCTAGTATCCTGCACCCAACTACTACACTGAGTGATCTAGACAGATTAAATTGATAAAATAATTCACACAGAAGAACAATAGAAAAATATGCAGTAAGATCCTGAGGTAAGTATTTCATAGGCAGATTCTACATTGCAGTGCAAGATATGTAAAGGAAAGTCCCTTACATGATGAGAAGACCTTTGTGGGAAGAATCAGCCTGAAACCTTTCTCTTCTTTGTCTGATTGTAAATTTTAAAAGTCACAAAGGGACTACTGGGTAACTCCACTGCTAGACACTAACCAGGCTTTTCACACAGCTAACAGGTATATGTCAGCAGTAAATGCTTTGAAGGCAGTAGATGTAAAGAAACCTTTATGGGGAGGTTACTAAGCCACAAAAGGGAGTTCAGCATTCAACACCTATCAACTTCATTGACTTTCTGTAGGAGCTGGGCACCTAATTACCCTTATTTGTGTTTGAAAAGTGCCTTTGAAGATTTTTCCTCCTTTAGCCAAAATTAATAAGGGACAGGGAATAATACAGTTTCTATTTTATTTTATTAAATTTAGGATTTGATTGCTATTTGAAATTCTCCATCATTTAACAGTAATCCTGTTGGCCATAGTCTTGGTCACTGGGGACTAAAAATGTTATGTTTCTATTCCTTTGGGGAGGGAGGAAGTGTGTTTCCAATTTGAATTAAGATCCTTTATTGTTGACTTTCTCCAGTGGATGATTGCTTTATGTCTTCCATTCATGCTTTCCTTCTGTTAAGATTTGTAATTTTATCCTATGAATGTGTAGTACTTTATAAATCTACCAGCTTGATAGGTAATTTTGTATTATATTGCCACTGAATATTTTTAAAGTTAATTTTATGTTGCCATGGAGGCATTATGCTGCCCAGCAGTTCATGTGAAGAGGGCCTGAGGTAAGAACCTTTGTTTTTCACTCAGTTTGATCCTTAGTTTTGAGTTTCCAGTCTAAAATAGTATTTTCAGTGATATTTTCTGTCAATTGTGTGTGGCTACTTTGACATTTGGCTCGCAATCCAAAAGAAAGAAGGCTGAAGCCAAACTTAAACTTTTGTCCTGGTGATCTTAAAGTAAACTTCAAGGAAGAAAGCTATCATTCCATAAAATATATGAAATAGAGGCCCTAGGGAAAGCTCTTGGTATCCTATCTGTCATGCATGACATGTACTTTTGTAGGACAGATAAGCACTGAACATCTTTCATCATCTCTTCTTGCTCTCCACATCCCTTTTTAGAGTAAAAGGGAGAGACATTGGACCACAGTATGACCAGTGGCAGAAATTTCCACAGAGACCCTCATGATTGAAACTCTTCTGGGAGTCCTCAGGCTATTTTCTTGCCCATTGTACTAGACTTAGAAAATCTCTTCACTCTGAGTGAACATTTTATTATTGTTGTACAATGTATTCCATCTAAGCTTCCAGCATTTAATACTGAAATGGAATACATTGGCTATAAACAGTTCACACCCTTGTGCTCTGAATCAGAAAGTGAAAATTATCGGGTGGAATATACTTTTGGTTGTGTTGTAGTCATCTAACTCTTATGTCTCTTAAACTAATAGAGGAGGCTGTGTGACTCTCCTAGTTTGACACATTATTTTAGGTCCAATACTAATTTTCTTCCTATCCCTTACATTTTGGTATCTTAGCTGAAAAAGCAATAAAAGGGAGAAATATAAGAGAGAAAAGAATGTGTTTGATATAATAAAACATATTAACAGCTTTAAATATGCATTAATGCAAAAAGTAAAACACAAAGGTATTTTTTATTAAGTCTGTACATTAAATTTTGCATATGGGCCCAAATGCTGAAGTCCTTACTCAGACAAAATTCTCAGACTGACTTACAGTGAGTTTCCCTTACTTAAAGTCAAGGACTTACAGATTTGGCCTGGTGCTTTTTAAATGTAAAATATATTAAACTCAAGGTATGCTTTTTCATCTCTCTTCCTTTGACACACACTAATTGATCACTTTATTGTGTTCCCATTTGACATTATCATATGTCTTAACTCCCTGAATGTCTCGTTATTTCTAATAACCTAAATGCATTGCCAGGCTTCTTCAAAGGACAGTTCGGTTTTGCTGCCTCATCTTAAAAAAGATGTAACAAATAAATAAATAAAACACAACAAAGGCAACAGAAATATTGCAGTGGAGCTTATATATATTTAAAGACTAGGACTGTTTAGTTGGCAAGGTGAAGAGTAGAAGGAGATTTTTTAGAAATAAATAGAACAGTAAATGGTATAAAGCAGATTAATTGAATGGTTGTATTTACCCTTTTCCATAACACGAGAGATAGAGGGCTCCTAAAGAAATTAAAATGCAGCGAACTTAAGACCTGATCCAATTCACATTGAAGACCATAAAATCAGATAGAAGACAAAGTTTATTAAAGCAATGTACTGTATAGTGAACCTAAAGAATTCATTGCAAGAGGATATTGTTGAGGGAATTGAGGCAAATAATAATATTTTTTCAAACAAAGAATGGGCATTTAAATGTATAAAAATATTGCTGGCAGTTAAAGTAGACAAAATGAATATAGATTATCAATATTTGTGGATGAAGATATAAAAGGATCGCTGGTGAGGTCCAAGAGAAATTTCCCCGGTTGGTTTAGTTTAAGCATATTGTAGGAATTTAGTATCTTTTCTGAAGCCTCCAGCATTGCTACTGTGAGAGGCTATATCTACACTACAGCACTCAGAGTGGTGCTGAAGCATCAGTGCAGCTTGTACACTGTAGTGCTTGTGGTGGAGATGCTCTAAACCGACAGGAGAGAGTGCTGTCTTAGGGTGACCATATTTCTCAAAGGGAAAATGGGACACTGCACAGAGCTGGCTTGGAGTTGCAGCTGGCAAGGCATGTTAAAAGTAACAAGAAAGGTTTCTACAGGTATGTTAGCAACAAGAAGAAGGTCAAGGAAGGTGTGGGTCCCTTACTGAATGGGGGAGGCAAACTAGTGACAGAGGATGTGTAAAAATCTAATGTACTCAATGCTTTTTTTTGCCTCTGTCTTCATGAACAAGGTCAGCTCCTAAACTACTGCACTAGGCAGCACAGTATGGGGAGGAGGTGACCTGCTGCGGTTCAGGGCTATTTAGAAAAGCTGGATGAGCACAAGTCCATGGCTCCGGATGCACTGCATCTGAGGGTGCTAAAGGAGTTGGCAGGTGTGATTGCAGAGCCATTGGCCATTATCTTTGAAAACTCATGGTGATTGGGGGAGCGGATACTGGAAAAAGGCTAATGTAGTGCCCATCTTTAAAAAAGGAAGAAGGTGGATCCAGGAACTACAGGCAGTCAGCCTCACCTCAGTCCTAGAAAATCATGGAGCAGGTCCTCAAGGATCGATTTGAAGCACTTTGAGGAAAGGAAAGTGATCAGGAACAGTCAGCATAGATTCTCAAAGGGCAAGTCATACATGACTAACCTAATTGAATCTAGAATAGATAACTGAGTCTGTGGATGAGGGGAAAGCAGTGGATAGTTAATCCTTGACTTTAGCCAAAGCTTTTTGATAAGGTCTCACACAGTATTCTCGCCAGTAAGTTAAAGAAGATGGGCTGGATAATGGACTATAAGGTGGATAGAAAGCTGGCTAGATCCTCGGACTCAACGGGTATGATCAATATTCCATGTCTAGTTCAGCCCACTGTCAAGCGAAGTGCTCCAAGGCCCAGTTTGTTCAATATCTTCATTAATGATCTGGAGGAGGCAGGATTGCACCCCAGCAACTTTGCAGATGACACTTAACTGGGAGGAAGTAGATATGCTGGAGGTAGGATAGGATACAGAGGGCCTAGAATAAATAGAGGATGGACCGAAGAAATCTGATGAGGTTCAACAAGGACATGTGCAGAGTCCTGCACTTAGGCAGGAAGAATTCCATGCACTGCGACAGACTAGGGACCAAGTGGCTAGGCAGCAGTTCTGCAGAAAAGGACTAGGGTTACAGTGGATCAGAAGCTGGGTATGAGTCAACAGTGTGCCTTGTTGCCAAGAAGGCAAATGGCATTTTGGGCTGTATAAGTAGGAGCATTGCCAGCTGACGCGAGGAACATAATCATTTCCCTCTGTTTGGCATTGGTGTGGACCATCTGGAGTACTGCATCCAGTTTTGGCCCCACACTGCAAGAAGGATGTGGAAAATGGAAAGAGTCCAGTGGAGGGCAACAAAAATGATTAGGAGGTTGGGGCACATGACTTGTGAGGAGAGACTGAGGAACTGGGATTATTTAGTCTGCAAAGAGAAGAAGAGGGGGATTTGGTAGCTGATTTCAACTACCTGAAAGGGGGTCCAAAGAGGGTTCTAGACTGTTTTCAGTGGTACCAGATGACAGAACAAGGCGTAATGGTCTCAAGTTGCAGTGGGAAGTTTAGGTTGGATATTAGGAAAACTATTTCACTAGGAGGGTGGTGAAGCACTGGAATGGGTTATCTTGAGAGGTGGTGGAATCTCCTTCTCAGAGGTTTTTAAGGTCAGCTTGACAAAGCCCTAGCTGGATGATTTAGTTGGGGATTGGTCTGCTTTGAGCAGGGGTTGGACTAATGACGTCCTGAGGTCCTTCCAATCCTGATATTTATGAATCTATGATTCTATGTCTTGAACATTTGCCTGAGCCTCCTCACACCCCAGGAAGGCTGGCCCAAGATGCTTGCCTGAGTCCTGCCTACCCCCCTCCCGCCCCAGCCTGGGGTTACTGCTTGCTCAATCCCCTCATACTCCCCCCCCCATGCGCCCTGCATCTGCCTCTGTGCAGGGCTGGCACTGCTGCTCACTCCCCCGAATTGCACCCCTTTTTTTTTTGACAAGTGAGCATTTGTTCTGTTTGCTCTTGCTAACTGCTCAAGCCACTTTTGCCAAAAAAGTTGGGACGGCCGGGACAGAGCTTAAAAAAGGGACTATCCTGTCCAAAGTGGGATGTATGGTTACCCTAAACTGCCTACACTGGCTCTGTGGATATTTCACAACCCTGAGCGGAATAAGTTATACTGAAGTAACTTCTAGGTAGACAAAGTCAGAGACAGGATTCAAACTATAGACCGAGCAGTTCCTGTTTGTAGTGGTAACTCATATGTCCTGCAACATTTGATTGCAAACAAAAAAAGAAAAGAGATTGCATAAAACAAAACAGAGCAAACAAATAAAATCCTCCACTCCAGCCAACTTGACAAATTCCTGCTTACTCTGAATATCCGTAATCAAAGTGGTTAACCATGTTTTGTTTGCTGGTTTAGGATTGCTAGAGGGACAATGTTTATACAGTGGTACCAACAAAAAAAAAGCTATGAAAATATATTGACTTGCATTATTCATCTTTTTTACTCAATTATTTATTGGTCAAGATATTTATTCCTCTCCATATTAGAATGCTCTATGAGCCAGGACCTGAACAAGAGCTGTAGCATGACAATACAAAACACTATTTGAAAGAGGTGTTATCAGAAGAGAAAGCAGAGTGCTATATCATAGGCTATCCTTGAAGAAAGTTTTGAACCTTTATCTTTCATAATTCCATCTGCAGAGATTCAGTGCTACAAGGACATTACTTTAGGAAATGTCAATAGAGTGTGGGGATTTATGAGCAATAATACAAATAAAGTTTGGTTTATTTGCATTAACAGTGCTGGTGTAGTGAGCTAGGACCTACACAATTGAGTGTGTAAAGAGCTAACATATTCTTATTGCTGGCTATGATATGACATGGAACAGATACTGACTCACAGAAAAGATCACTTAGAAAAAATGTTGTGTTAGCAAAATGTGCTGAGTCACCTTTATTTTTATCTTCATGATCAAGATAAGATTATTCTTTCTGATGTGTGTGTGTGTGTGTGTGTGTGTGTGTGTATGTGTAACTCCGTAGTAGACTTTAAGTATGCATTTCTGAAGCTCTTAAAGCGGGTGAGCTTCACTGCTTAGCCATGTAATAGTCTACTTGTAAATTTTCTTGTCAACATTCCTCCCCACCACAGGGCAGGGCAAAAGGGACTAATAACTAAGGCTGGGAGTCTTTCACAGAGGTCACAGAAGTCATGGATTCTCTGACTTTCCAGGACCTCCATGACTTCCGCAGCTGGTGTGGCTGACCTCAGGGCCACCCAACCAGCTGGGGCGGCCCCGGGGCTAACCACACCAGCCGCTGCTTGGGTGACCCCAGGCAGCTGTTCCCAGGCCCCACCCAGAGGAGCAGTGATAGGGCCTCTGGGCTGCCCCTGACCTGGAGGAGTAGCAGTAGTGGCGGGGCCCCTGGGCAGCCCCACTCCACGCCACAGCAGCGACCACCAGAGCACAGTCACCCAGAGCAGCAGTGTCTGCTGGAGTGCCTGCCCCCCAGCACCTGGGATTTAGCTAGGGGTATTCTTAGTAAAAGTCATGGACAGGTCACTGGCTGTGACTTTTTGTTTATTGCCCATGACCTGCACATGACTTTTACTAAAAATACCCGTGACTAAATCATAGTCTTATGGAGATCTGGAGGAGCTCACGCTGGTAATGACTGAATGCTGTTACCGTCTGATTGCTGCTTGGTGGCCTATGTGAAATGTGTTGGTGATTACAGCCCTGTCCCTTATGGACAGGTGCTTATCTCATAAAAAGTCTACTGTTATGATAGGTGTCCTTGAAGGCAGTCTCAGAAGAGAGGCCAACAATTTATTTCACATTTACTTAACCCTTTCGCTTCTCCAGAGTTGTTTGGTCCTTCCAGCTCAGGGCTGAAGCATCATTGGTGAGACAATGCAGTGCTACACATAAATGTGTACTTCCACGGCCTGTGCTGTACTTTTTCTGTCAATAAGTAGAGGACTTAGGTCTACTGGACTGTTGAACTGACACCTTTTGTTATCTGATGTCAGCATTAAAAGCCAATAAGAAAAAAAATTAGAGAAAAACTGCAGCTTGAACAAATTATTGAGAAATATCTTTAAATGGAGCCACTTCATGGTATCATTGTTTTACAAAACTCTGTAGGGGAAAGACACTACAATAGTGTATTAACAGCATGTTTCATCCAAACTTCAAAAGTATTGCAAAGTGCTTACCAACTAGTCTACGATCAGTCAAATACAAGGGCATTACTTAACATAAAGGTGTCATGTCGGAGAGATAAGAGGGACTGGGGGAAATATCAGAACATGGTGTGACCAGTGTCCTAGTGGGGAGCCAGATGTGGTCACTCAGTTAGGGTGAACTGCAAAGAATAGGGCAAGCCAAATCCCAAACTGGTGGATATTCCAGTACTTAGATTTACCAAGCCATTGTAAAACAACTTAATTACCTCAAAGCAGCAGAGAATCCTGTGGCACCTTATAGACTAACAGAAGTTTTGGAGCGTGAGCTTCCGTGGGTGAATACCCACTTCGTCAGGCGCAGGTATGGGAAATTTCCAGGGGCAGGTATATATATGCTAGCAAGCAAGCTAGAGATAACGAGGTTAGTTCAATCAGGAGAATGGGGCCCTGTCTAGCAGTAGAGGTGTGAAAACCAAGGGAGAGAAACTGTTTCTGTAATTGGCAAGCCATTCACAGTCTTTGTTTAGTCCAGAGCTGATGGTGTCAAATTTGGCAGATGAACTGAAGCTCAGCAGTTTCTCTTTGAAGTCTGGGTCCTGAAGTTTTTTTGCTGCAGGATGGCCACCTTAAGGTCTGCTATAGTGTGGCCAGGGAGGTTGAAGTGCTCTCCTACAGGTTTTTGTATATTGCCATTCCTAATTGATTGTGTCCATTTATCCTTTTCCATAGTGACTGTCCAGTTTGGCTGATGTACATAGCAGAGGGGCATTGCTGGCATATGATGGCGTATATTACATTGGTGGACGTGCAAGTGAATGAACCAGTGATGGTATGGCTGATCTGGTTAGGTCTGTGATGGTGTCGCTGGTGTAGATATGTGGCAGAGTTGGCATCGAGTTTGTTGCATGGATTGGTTCCTGAGGTAGAGTTACTATGGTACGGTGTGCAGTTGCTGGTGAGAATGCGTTTCAGGTTGGCAGGTTTCTGTGGGCAAGGATTGGCCTGCCACCCAAGACCTGTGAAAGTGTGAGATCATGTCCCAGGATGGTTGTAGATCTCTGATGATGCGTTGGAGGGTTTTAGCTGGGGGCTGTATGTGATGGCCAGTGAATCCTGTTGGTTTCTTTCTTGGGTTGTGTCTTGGCAGTAGGAGGCTCCTGGGTAACAGTCTGCTCTGTTGATCTGTTTCCTGATTTCCTGGTGCGGGTATGTAGTTTGAGAAGCTTGGTGGAGATTTTGTAGATGTGGTCTCTGTCTAAGGGGTTAGAGCAGATGCGGTTGTACCTCAGTGTTGGCTGTAGACAATGGATCGGGATGTGCCGGTGGAAGCTGGAGGCATGAAGGTAGGCATAGCGGTCGGCAGGTTTCGATATAGGGTGGTGTAATGTGACCATCACTTATTGCACCGTGGTGTCTAGAAAGTGGACCTCCTGTGTAGATTGGTCCAGGCTGAGGTTGATGGTGGGGTGGAAGTTGTTGAAATCGTGTGGAATTTTTCTAGAGTCTCCTTCCCATGGGTCCAGATGATGAAGATGTCATCAATGTAGCGTAGGTAGAGAAGGGGCGTGAGTGGATGAGAGCTGAGGAAGGTTGTTCCAGTCAGCCATAAAAAATTGGCGTATTGTGGGGCCATGCGGGTGCCCATAGCAGTGCACTGATCTGGAGATATATATTGTCATCAAACTTGAAATAGTTGTGTGTGAGTATAAAGGCACAGAGCTCAGCAGCCAGTTGTGCTGTGGCATCATCAGGGATACTGTTCCTGACAGCTTGTATTCCATCTGGTGTGGGATGTTTGTGTAGAGAGGCTGTTCATCCATGGTGGCTAGGATGGTGTTTTCTGGGAGGTGACCAATTGCATTGTATTTCCTCAGGAAATCAGTGGTGTCACGGAGATAGCTGGGAGTGCTGGTGCATAGGGTCGAGTAGAGAGTCCACATATCCAGACAGTCCTTCAGTGAGAGTGCAATGCCCGAGATGAGGGGCGTCCAGATATTCCAGGTTTGTGGATCTTGGGTAGTAGATAGAATAACCCTGGTCGGGGCTCTAAGGGTATGCTGATTTGTTCCGGTGTTAGTGTAGGGAGTGTCCTGAGTAGATGGTGCAGTTCCTTAGTGTATTCCTCAGTGGATCTGAGGGAAGTGGCCTGTAGAATCTGGTATGGAGAGTTGTCTGGCGGCCTCTTTTGGTAGTCAGACCTGTTCATGATGAAACAGCACCTCCTTTATCAGCCTTTTTGATGATAATGTCAGGGTGGTTTCTGGAGCTGTGGATGAATTGCGTTCTGCAGACTAGGTTATGAGCAAGTGGTGTTGTTTTCCACAATTTCTGCCTGTGCACGTCGGCGAAGCATTCAATGTATAGATCCAGACTGTATTTCGACCCTCAGAGGGAGTCCATGTGGAGTTCTTCTTCTGTGCTGTTGGTGGGAGGGTACTGTGTATCAGTGCACTGTTCAGTGTTGTTTCTGGAAGTATTCTTTGAGTCGTAGAGGCGAAAGTAGGCTTCCAGATCACACAGAACTGTATCATGTTGGTGGGGGTGGCAGGGCAGAAAGAAGTCCCGAGATAGGACAGACTTTTCTCTGGCGGAGTTGTAGTTGGATGGATTGACGATATTGCTGGGTGGGTTAGGGTACTACGGTTGTGTCCCCATGTGGCAGGTAAGAGTTAAGACAGCTTACAGTCCTTTTTCCTTTGTAGAGAGGTGAAGTGATGGCTGTAGATCTCCTGTCTATTTTTAGTGAAGTCCGTTTTATGGAAGTTTGGTTATTAATGAAAGTTCTCCAGGTTGGAAAGCTCTTTTTGATGTTTTCCTGTTTGTTGTATAGGATGCTGATCAGTTGGTTCCTCAGTTTCTTTGATAGTGTATGGCATAATCTCCCTGTGGTCTGTGTAGTATGTAGATAGCAGTGGATTTTTACCTTTAGTCCATTTGGTATGATGTACCATCCGTTTGATTTGGAAAAGGAAGATGAATCTGTCTGTATTTGTGCAAGTTTCTTCATGAGGTTGATGGATTTCCATCAATGCGTAGCTTGCTTGCTAGCATATATATACCTACCCCTGGAAATTTCCACTACCTGTGTCTGACAAAGTGGGTATTCACCCACGAAAGTTCACGCTCCAAAATTTCGGTTAGTCTATAAGGTGCCACAGGATTCTCTGCTGCTTGTACAGATCCAGACTAACATGGCTACCCCTCTGATACTTTAATTACCTCTCTGGCTACTCAGGAGTCCAAACAACACAGTTCCCTTAAAGTGATCCAGCCTCAGGCCATCATCCAGGTACCACGTCAAATATGAGGAAAATTTCTGTAAATCTTATTTCATCAGCTAAAAGAAATGGTTCTACTAGTCCCAAAGGATTGGACACATTACCTCCCAGGTTAATGAATGTTTCAGATCTTACCCAAATACACACTACAGCCAATTCTTATTAAACTAAAAAACTTTAAAAAACAAAAGAGAGAGAGTATGGTTAGAATATCAATATACATAGAGTCATAGAATATCAGGGTTGGAAGGGACCTCAGGAGGTCATCTAGTCCAACCCTCTGCTCAAAGCAGGGCCAACACCAACTAAATCATCCCAGCCAGGGCTTTGTCAAGCCGGGCCTTAAAAACCTCTAAGGAAGGAGATTCTACCCCCTCCCTAAGTAACTCACTCCAGTGCTTCACCACCCTCCACGTGAAATACAGACATAAGTTCAAGTCATTGAGGTGCAGATTCATAGCAGAGATGGTGAGCTTTGTAGTTGCAAAAAGTTCCTTTAGAGTTCAGTTCATAGATCGTAGTCTAATGTCCAAATCTTATATTCAGGGCATACCAGCATAACTGGGACCTTAGTCTTGCGACTCAAACTTCCTCTGATGAAGTCTATTCATATCTGAGATGACAGAATCAGAACCTAAGGATCTTTTATACAATATCATGTCTTCCGGGGATTTCCTTGAGGAAACAAAAGTTAATTAGGATGACTTTGAAAGAGGTCCATCACTGGTACTTAGCTGTATGAATTAACATAAAGCCTTTTGCTTTTTCCTTCACCATTCACAGAACATTTTAAAGAGAGCTGAATACTGTGATATCCCATGTTTACAATTTGTTTAAATGGTAGGATGTTCTTTTGACCTCTGAATTATCAGAATACAGCATAAACACCAATCGACCCTACTCATACATATGTAAAAACACAAACATTATCTCCCCACATGTCTTTTGTGGGTTATTTATTTTGTGGATGTTTAACCCTCTCTAGCCATGCGTCACACATGGGAAGACTAGTCAGCTCAGAGACTTAGTTGTATTAGCAAGAGAAAGGATTTAATATATCAAGAAATCATGGAAAGGCAGGAACATTTTTTACATGATGTGAGTAATGTGGGAAAAAGTTATATTCCCATCAGCTGCATCTAGAGCGCTAGGAACATAACATAAGAACGGCCATACTGGGTCAGACCAATGATTCATCTAGCTCAGTATCCTATCGTCTGACAGTGGCCAATGCCATACCAGGTGTCCCAGAGAGAATGAACAGAACAGGTAATCATCAAGTGATCCATCCCTTGTTGCCCGTTCCCAGCTTCCGGCAAACTATCCCTGCCCATCCTGGCTAATAGCCATTGATAGACCTATACTCCATGAACTTTTCTAGTTCTTTTTTGAGCCCTGTTATATTCTGGGCCCTCATAACATCCTCTGTCAAGGAGTTCCACAGCTTTCCTGTGCATTGTGTGAAGGAAAACTTCCTTTAGCTTGTTTTAAACCTGCTGCCTATTAATTTCATTTGGTGACCCCTACTTCTCGTGTTATGAGACGGAGTAAATAACACTTCCTTATTTACTTTCTCCACACCAGTCATGATTTTATAGATTTCTATCATCCCCTTAGACATCTCTTTTCCAAGCCGAAAAGTCCCAGTCTTATTAATCTCTCCTCATATGGCAGCATTCCATACCCCTAATCATTAATTTATTGCCTTTTTCTGAACCTTTTCCAATTCCAATATATCTTTTTTGAGATGGGGCGACCACATCTACGTGCAATAGTCAAGGTGTGGATGTACCATGGATTTATATAGAGGCAATATGATATTTTCTGTCTTATTATCTATCCCCTTCTTAATGACTGCCTACATTCTATTCACCTTTTTTACTTCTGCTGCAGTAGATGTTTTCAGACAACTATCCACAATGACTCCAAGATCTCTTTCTTGAGTGGTAACAGCAAATTTAGACCCCATCATTTTATATGTACAGTTCGGATTATATTTTCCAATGTGCATTACTTTGCGTTTATCAACATTGAATTTCATCTGCCATTTTGTTGCCTAGTCACCCAGTTTTATGAGATCCTTTTGTAGCTCTTCACAGTCTGGCTGGAACTTAACTATCTTGAGTAGTTTTGTATCATCTGCAAAGGAGATAGAATCAAAGAAATGCAGTGCTGAATGAGACCTCAAAAGGTCATCTAGTCCAGTGTTTCTCAAACTGGGGTCACCGCTTGTGTAGGGAAAGCCCCTGGCAGGCCAGGCCAGTTTGTTTACCTGCCCCATCTGCAGGTCCAGCCGATCGCGGCTCCCACTGGCTGTGTTTCGCCGCTGCAGGCCAATGGGAGCTGCTGGATGTGCTGGCCACTGCTTCTAGCAGCTCCCATTCGCCTGCAGTGGCAAACCGCGGCCAGTGGGAGCTGTGATCGGCTGGACCTGCAGACGGAGCAGGTAAACAAACTGGCCTGGCCCGCCAGGGGCTTTCCCTACACAAGCAGCGACCTCAGTTTGAGAAAAACTGATCTAGTCCATTTCCCTCTGCTGAGACAGCATTAAATATACCTAGACAGTTGTATGATAAATAAAATAAAGTATGAAGGAAGAAGGGGTGATGGGGAGAAATTGGAGTGGTGTTACAGAAAGTAGGAAATGATCTGAGGAATATGAAAGGATGATTCTGTGAATATGAGAGGGAAGCAGATTTATGGCATTACTTGTAATTAGAGCTGTGCAAAGCCAGTGACAATTGTATGTGATTGGTGGATTTGCATGAAGAAAAAACTGTGGTGTTTATTTTCAAGTTTCATGTTTCAAGCCATTTATGAGAGACCGGACCCTGAAGAAACTACAGTCATACCCCCAACTTAGAGGTGAAGTTGTACCCCCATAGGGTTGTTTAATAGACACTGCAACACCTGTTGGTCCTTTTTCACTTCGGAAGGCTCCTGATTTTATGGTGGGTTAGTGGTGTGTCCTGCAGCATTCATCCAGTTGATTGTCTCACTGGATTGGAGTTTTACTCCAATGATTTACAGCTCTCTTCAACCACTAGTGTTGGTAGACTAATAACAGTATTTCTGCTGTGGAAACAAAATTGCACCACATTTTAAATGGTGACAATTTCATTCAACAAAAAGTTTTTTAGTTTTGTGAATTTTCTGAGAAACTTAATTAAACCTACCATCAGCTAAAACATGTGGAAGGAAAATTCTGCGCAGCTACACTGGCAATGTCGTTATGCTTGCATATAATGACAAATATGATGCTCATTACTTCCCTGACCCCAACAGATACAGCATACTTACATGTATTTTGTTTTACATATATAAATTCTGTTTTTTAGGTCATTTCTATTTAATGAGAAAAAGTATATATTTAAATTACTGCTGTGTTGTCATGGCATTGTGTGTGATATCCGAACAGAATAGAACTGGAAAATCTGGATTGAATCAAATATTAAGTGCATATTTTATACAATATCTTAGCAACAGAGGATCTGGCTCGTAGGATTGGCTGTACTTTCTCATACAATGTTACTCCCTATTTATAATTTCATTTGGGTCAGTTGAGTTACACTGATGTAAAATCAGCATCAGATAACAATACTTACATTTGCAAGGAGAACAAAGCCATCTTAGTCTATTGTATAAGGAAATCCAGAGTACTGACCATGTGATTTAAAAGCCCAGAAAATACTGAGCAAAATTTGCTCCCAAGTAGAATGGTGGTAGCTTTTTCTTACCTAAAATTTTGATACCTTATGATAGAAAAATGCTAATAATGGAAGTTCATGATTATCAAATCTCTCCTCATCCTCCTGTACAAAATCTCAATTATGAGAGGTTTAGCTGTAAAGATGTAGGGTAATGTTTAAAATGAAGTGGAAGCATCTTAATTTTCTTTAAATATATGTAAAATATGTTGATTCATGATTCAGCTCTTCTAAAATGAATAAATTAAGTGAATTAAAAGTGGAATTACCTCAGGTCTGTGGGGAAAATTGCAAATTTATATCTAAAATGGAAGATGTCCTTTTTAATGAATTATTGAGGTCAGTAGATTATTCATTATGAGAATGAATAACACTGATAAATCAAAGAACTAACAGAAGAAAAGAAATGGCATTGATGTAGTAAAAGCCTTGCATTATTTTCCTGAGTTCAGTTACAGTGAGTGCATTTTTATAGTAGTCGTTCAGCTTAATCAACAAATGACAGCAAAGCATAACTATGAATGTCATATATAGGAAATTTACAGTTGTGAGCTACTATCTGGGACAAGCAATAATTGATTATATGCATTTCATAATCCATGTTTAAACTTCAGCCAGTATTAATATTACCAATTTACTGATTCCTCAAGCTGGGAGTCCACAACCCAGTGCAACCGATTGTTCTGATTGCTGTTAAAGGTATAGTGACATTTGTTGACTTTTTTGGAAAGGACTCAGAATTTGGAACAATTGCTTCCAATGAAATGTTGGTTGGAGAACCCTGTAGGGGGAAGAGAAGGGTGACTGCAAATCTGCAACTCTCAGTTCTCTGTCTCTTTTACTGTGTAGTGGATAAGAAATGGGCATTGGCAGGTATGAGCCATAGGGCTGCCAAGAGCTTCTCCCATCAATATTCATATCTCAGGATTTGCTGCTACAGAATGTAAAAACAGGTTTGATTTCAAGAGAGAATAAAGATAAACTATTTGCAGAAGGTGTCCTTTCCAATGATAAATGATTTAAAGCAAATATCACTCATGAAAAAAATATCTGTAAACCCAAACAATGATACTCAAATATCAATACATTTGCCATCTTGATGCTTTGCAGTAGATTTGAACAGTTCTACTATCCTTAACAAGGTACATTTGCCTTTAGTGCTATTAATTTTTTTTTCTTATGACTCTGGGACTTCATTATTGTTGTTTTTCTTAAAGTCATGATAGAATGCTGGTGTTCACTTTTTGATCTAGACCATGAAATGAACCTGGCAAAAGAGTTACTGCCTCAGTAAATGGGAAAGGCCATTTTCTAGCTGCACCCTGACATTCTAATGGGTCTCTTCTCCAAGCACCTGTTAAGTTAAGGAAAGAACTGACTTCCTGACTGTTTTATAAATTATCTACTGGTCTAGTCAGCAAGTAAAACCTGATTTACTGAAAGAGATGAAAACGTCTCAGGAAGCTACAGAAATAGTAGGCAGCAAAGTTTGGGCACAACTTTTACTAAACTCACACAAGAATATACTTGATTTAATAACATCCCATTGTTCTTGCAATACTACAAAACCATGGAAATTAGAAAGGGAAAATGCCTATTCAATCATCTAGTTCATCCCCCTGGGTGAATGTTCGATTGTTCCCAGCAATACTTACTCTGGTACATTTCCCTGTCTAGTTTTAAATAGCTCAAGCAACTGGGCTTCCACCACATACTTGAGAGACTATTCCACAATTTAATAGATCTCAGTGCAATGTAATTTTGTGTCATAATCTACCTTCTGTGCTAGAGACGTATTCTGCAGATTAAAAGATTTATTAGCCCTTTGTTTTCATAGAAGAAAAAGATCTATTATTTCTTTCTCTCTTATGCATCTGTCGTAGAAGTCTTAGTCCATATTTCTTATCAGGAAAAAATAGTCTTAGACAACCCCCATCCCCCCTGTCCCTTGACCACTAAAAACTAAGAATTTTAGAGGGAAGCTGATCTTTATAGCCATATTTATTTATAGTTTATTCAGAAATATATTGTTCCAACCACGGAAACTCCATGGGTTTCAGTGGCACATGTATCTTTTTTCATTAAGCAAAATTTTCATTTTTCTTTCTTGCACATAGACCTCATGGGCAAAATCCTGGTCCCAGTGATATTGGTGGCAAAAAAGCCATATGCCCCAGTAAAGCCAATGTTTCACCCCAGAGTCCTATATTTTTAACTTAGTTGTTAATAACTGTTTACCAGATATTTATTATTTGGTCCCTCATACTAGACTAGTTCATGCCCACATGTGGAAATGATTTCTGTAGATGACAACATATCAGGAGAATGATGTTTATGTATGTAGGTGGACTGAGGCTATCAGCCTTAAAGGGAAACAATGTACCAGTTTATTACATCTCGTTGACCTAATTCATTTGCATAGCTGCTCAAATAATAAAAATCAGATTTGCAAATATATTTGAGTAAAATAGTCCTGTATCATTCTGCTGCTATTAATGGGGTTGTGTTATTTATGAGTATTCAAGTAATAGCTGGATATTTCTGCAGAAGTTCACAAATCTCCAAAGTTTTTTGTGGGTTATGGAATGCATGAGTATTTGTTTGAAGATTAATGTGAAAAGCATATTAATAGTTATTGAACTCCTGTTCAAAAGCTTTGTCATCCAATCACACAAGCAGATAGTTGAATCTGTGAATAACTCATATGGTGAAAACTGTTTGCTCAATGTTGTGCAAATATTTATGAATAATGAATAATTTCGCAGAAATCAGAACTGATTAGCAACAGAAAAACACCCTAAATTTACAACAAATATTATTTGTAATTGATAATTCAACTAAGGGTACTGATTAATGTGAGAACACATGCTGTCTATGTACTTGTCGTAGTAGTTCCAATTTGCAAGTAACTTTTTTGTGTCTTTACCCTAATGTGTGTCCTCCCACGTTAGCCAGGATAACATTAAGGATTTAGTGAAGGACTAATATGTGCCCAGTACATCTTTTGCATTGCCCTTCATAAAAGATCACCATATGCTCTGACATCAGTGAGAGTTACAGTATGTATCTTAGATTCAATGCCTGTTTTTCAAGGTGTAGATACAGCTCTAGCTTTTGGGGCTGTGTTCTTTTGACTTGTTCATGTTTGAGAAGGTTTTCTTGTATTAGTATGCACTCCATGAGACTGCTTGTGGGTTGCACTTTTTGTCACTTATGTTTGCACACCTGTGTTCTTGATGGGTTTCCCAGGAACCTACAGCAATTCAAACATTCTTTGGCAAAATCAAGTGCCTGCATCTCTATTGCCATCTTTTGTTCTGTTGTTCATGTTTGTCATTTTGGCACAACAGGCAGTTGGCGTTAATGTGGCATTGCTCTCATAAACAATGGCCTTCATGCAGATGGGATGGCACTAACAGCTGCCTGCCTAGACCTATCTTTGACTTGCAGCTGTGCCCTGGAAAACTGGCGTAATACCTTGTTAGGGCACAATGCCTTCAACAGACAACAAAGTGTCTCAGGCCATTGGTTTGATGGTGGTACGGGGTGGCAACCAAGTGATTCACCCCATGAGTTTCCCACAGGTCTTTCATGGTGCCTGCCAGGAAATTAGATCCTGAATCTGTAAGGATATCGGAGGGCCAACCTACCCTGGCAAAAATGTCTGTTAGGGCCTGGCACACCGCTTTAGCCCTGGTGTTGCCTAGAGCTACTGCTTCC